>NW_027556402.1:142470475-142939214 GCF_003287225.1 Phascolarctos cinereus
TAGATGAGGCCTTTTAGAGAGCTCAATGGACATTTTTGACCTTCACTAGTTCATGACTACTAGCAATGAATTAATTATTGGACTTAATGGTCAGTTGTAATTGAACTTTTGCCCAAACCTAAATGAATAAAAAAAAAATGTCTTATTTCATCTATGTTAACATTATGTATTCCTAACCCTCTTCCTTGATCTCATACGGGAAAAAAAATGGAATTAAATTTAGCTGCCCCTAGAGTGGTATTCATCCTTAAGAGTTTATCTTTTCTTAATATTTTTTTTTTACCTCATCAACCATGTTCAGAAACCCGGAGTGGTAGAATATTGGTGTGTCATAGGCAACCAAGCAGAAAATGTGTATTGCAAGCTAAGTTTGGCCTGAACAGCAGCAATTCACACTAATAATTCTTTATTATCAGTAGAAGTACCCTTGTCTGTTGCTGACATTCAGGTGCAGGCAAAATGGAGCTACCTTAAAAAATTGGTATTGTATTTAAATTTTCTAAGAAAATTAGTTTCTTCCACCACTATCCCACACCACATTTTTCACCACTAAGAAGATTTAGTATTCTTTTAGAGGAAGGGGAAAAATCAAATTACTTCAATAGACAAGATTGATGGGGCCTCAGAAAAAATAATGATTGAAATTCTCAGCTGCTCTCCAAGGTGATTAAATCCTAATTGAGGAAAGGGCCTTGTGTTGAACCTGCGGGCTACAGTGGGATGGTTCTGTGGGCTCCAAAGGAGACACATTTGGAACCATTACATTCAGAGATTGCTTTAGGCAGTTTCATATTGAGTAGGTACAATTCAATAATGGGGAGGGCTGACGTTATAATGATTTCTACTCTCCCTAATTATTCTGAGATGGGAGGGAAATATTGTTGATGTACATGAAAAATGGTTCCAATGTAGCTTTCAAGAGGGCATTAGAGGACCTCTTATTTTGTCCTACAGAGTTCAGTGTTATGAGGTTTCTATTTATCTTCTGACTAAAATTTAGCAGAAGTGATCACTGCATACTCATCATTTATACCTTCAAATCACTATTTCTTGTGCAAGGAGGACCCAAATCTCTTATATCCTTTTGGAGTATTTCAATTTGACCTCTGTCCCTTGCTAGCCCCTGAGAGATTGTCACAGAGTCTCTTAAAACCCTATGGACGTTTTGGTAACCAAAAGCTTAACGTCCCTAACCTTCAAAGGACAGAAAGCGTAACCTGTACGTAGAGATAGAGACCCTTTATCCTCTCTTTCTATCCCTAACACCTCTTCCACTACAATTTATTAGAAAATATGAAGACATATAACACAGAGGAAGCAATGAAAACTCTTCCCTCTAATGTACAGAATGGAGGGACCACTATTGTTAAAATATGTGACTGTCTTTAAGCAAATTGGGATAGGATTAGAGATGGAACAGAAAACTTTGGTGATTCATCTAAAATATGTTCAGACTCCAAGTTTTCATTGTGTAAATAAGTTCTTACATTTCTTACTTTATTTTTTCTCTTAGGTTATATTTATTATATAAGTGTCTGTTCATTCCAAAGGCAAATCTAAATTTCCAGGTGTTCTCCACAAGGTTCAGGTTTGAGGAAGGATACAGTAAAGGTGAAATGGGAAGGAAAGAAATGAGCATTTAGTAAGTACTTCCTGTGTGCCAAGCACAGTGCCAAGTACTCCACAAATATCTCATTTGATCCTCACAACAACTTTGTGAGGTAGGTGCTATCTCTTTCAGTTGAGAAACCAGGCAAACACAGGTCGAGTGACTTGCCCACTGTCACAGCAAAGGAAATATCTGAGACTCCAGCCTGCTATCCACTGCACCACCTAGCTGCCTCAGGAATGGGCTTCAGGGATTCATGTTTTTCTCTCTTTAAGCAGAATATGGAGGGGATAGCAGTGAGTTGGTTATTAGGGAGCAACATAGAGGATTTATTAAGTCAGGGTTGTCAAGCAATGTGTGACAGGAATTCCATGTAACTGCCCAAAGTAACATCCTATGTCCTGAAGAGCAGTCTGAGGGTCAGTGTACCTATTTATTTCTTAGAACTTTCTATTGTTGGTTACCCACTATGCCCAGTTTGCAAGGATCTGGTTTTTCCCTATGGTCATTTTGTTTATTTATTTGTGCCAAGAGAGAATTCTTATACCGGGTTTCCACATAGACCTCCCTTCTGAGGAAAACAGAGGCAGCGAGGTGGCACAGGAAACACAGAGCTGATCCTGAACTCAGTAAGACCCAAGTCCACATGTGGCCGCAGACACCACCCAGCTGTGTAACCCTGAACAAGTCACTCAAACTCTACCTGCCTCAGCTTCCTGCACTGTAAAATTGGGATATTAATAAGACCTACTTCCCAGAGGTCAAATGGATCAAATGAGATAATATGTGCAAAGTTCTTAGCACAGAGCCTGGCACATTTTCTGTTGTTGTTGTTGTTGCTGAGTAATCTCAGTCACGTCTGATTCTCTCTGACCCATTTTTGGGGTTTTCTTGGCAAAGATACTGGAGTGGTTTGCCATTTTCTTCTCCAGCTCATTTTACAGATGAGGAACTGAGGTAATCAGGGTTAAGTGACTTGTCCAGTGTCAAACCTCTAGGAAGTGTTTAAGGCCAGATTTGAACTCATGAAGATGAATATTCCTGATTCCAAGCCCAGTGCTCCATCCATTGCAGCACCTAGCTGTTCAGCTGATACATAGTAGGTAATTAACGAATACTTATTCTCTTCCTTATGTCATGAAGCTAATTATAAGCTGACTATCCTGAGGTCATTATCACCTTATGGCTCTTATTAGAGTACCAGATACTCCACATATACCCTACAATTCAAGAAAAGCATAGGAGTACTGATGACCATAAAACAAAGTTTGAATTCAGAATGGTTATTAAAACCAATAGATCTAAGGAGATTCATTCCACTCAAGTCCTACTTGGCTGCCTCATGGTGGCATTGACCTGACCCTGAATTCTCCTAGGCTTTGCCAATGGGCCATAAGTTCTGACAGATACTGTGAAGCTGGCGAGTTTAAAGTTTGGTTCAGTGATGAACTATAGATCTATTTCCTGAGAGCCATCTTAGCTTATAAAAGCTTATAGAAACTCATCACCAGGATGGCCAGAGCAATCTCTTTGAAAATTATTTACTAAGATGTAGGAAGGACAACAATAGCACTAATATCTACTTTGCCAGCGATGCTAAATAACTGTGTCTTGCCAAGTCCACTGGTTGTAGAGCCCCAAGGCTGTTTGGGGTTCCATTCTCCTTTTTCACTTTAACCTCTCTAATTTGGTAATCTTATCAGCTACCAAAAAATCAATGAACTTCTCTATGAAGATGATTCTCATATCTGTATGCCTATCCATAGTCCCTCTCATGAAATGTTTTCATGCATCACCAACTGCCTATTGGGCATTTCTAAATGAATATTCCATAGGTATCTCATATTCAACATATCCAAAATAGAATTCACTATCTTTTCCCCAAACCCTTTGCTCATCAGAACTTCTCTGTTCCTGTTGAAGGCATTAGTATCCCACTAATAACCTAAGTTCACAGCCACATTACTATACATGACTCTTTACTCTCTTTCACTCTACATGTTTATTCCATTGACAAGTGGCATTTCTACTTCTACAACTTCTTTTATACACAGACCCTTTTCTCTACATTCATACAACCACCACCCTCATTCACGCCCTCCTTAATCTCTTGGCAGAACTACTTCAATAGTCTTCTAATTGGTCTCCCTGCCTAAAGTCTCTCCCTACTCCAATCTGCCCTTCACTCAGTTACCAAAGTAATTTTTCTTTTCTTTTCTTTTCCTTTCTTTTCTTTTCTTTTCATTATTATTATTCATTCATTTATTTTAGTTTTCAACATTCACTTCCACAAGATTTTGAGTTCCAAATTTTCTCCCTATCTCATCCCTCCCCCTATCCTGAGATGGTATCCATTCTGAATGCCCCTAATCTACCTTCCCTTCTATCTCCTCCCACTTCTCTTATCCCCTTCCCTTTCTATTTTTCTGTAAGGCAGGATAGATTTCTATATGTCATTGCCTGTATATCTTATTTCCCAGTTGCATGTGAAAACAATTTTTAACATTTGTTTTTAAAACTTTGGGTTCCAAATTTTCTCCTTTCCTCCCTTCCCACAAAGCAAGCAACTTGATACAGGTTATACTTATGTAGTCATGCAAAATACTTCCATAGCAGTCATGTTGTGAAAGGCTAACTGTATTTCCCTTCATCCTATCCAGTCCTCCCATTTATTCTATTCTCTCTCTCTTTTGACCCTGTCCCTCCTCAGAAGTATTTGCTTCTGATTACCCCCTTCCCAATCTGCCCTCCCCTCTATCATCCCCCCACTCTCTTATCCCTTTCTCCCTTATTTTCCTGTAGGGTAAGATAAATTTCCATACCCAATTGAATGCGTTTGTTATTCCCTCCTTAAGCCAAATCTGATAAGAACAAGATTCACTCATTCCCTCTCACCTTCCCCCACTTCCCCTCCACTGTAAAAGCTTTTTCTTATAATTTACCCCATTCTTCCTCTCCCTTTCTCCTTCTCCCAGTATAACCCTCTCATCCCTTAATTTTATTCTCCAGATATTACCCTTCCATCTTCAACTTACCCTGTTCCCTATATCTATCAATCTATCTATACATGTAATTTTCCCCCTCCAACTACCCTAATACTGACAAAGGTCTCAAGAGTTACAAATATCATCTTTCCATATAGGAATGTAAACAGTTCAACCTCCCTTATGATTTCTCTTTCCTGTTTACCTCTTCATGCTTCTCTTCAGTCTTGTATTTGAAAGTCAAATGTTCTATTCAGTTCTGGTCCTCTATTTCACTGAAAGTTCATTTTTTCCCCTGAAGGACTATACCCAGTTTTGCTGGGCAGGTGATTCTTCATTGTAATCCTATCTCCTTTGCCCTCCAGAATACTATATTCCAAGCCCTCCTGTCCCTTAATGTAGAAGCTGCTAATCTTGTATTATCCTGATTGTGTTTCCACAATACTTGAATTGTTTCTTTCCGGCTGCTTGCAATGTTTTCTCCTTGACCTGGGAACTCTGGAATTTGGCTACAATGTTCCTAGAAGGTTTCTTTTGGGGATCTCTTTGATAGGTGGATTCTTTCTATTTCAATTTTGCCCTTCGGTTCTAAAATATCAAGGCAGTTTTCCTTGATAATTTCTTGAAAGATGATGTCTAGCTTTTTTTTTTTAATTGTGTCTTTCAGATAGTCCAATAATTTTAAATTCTCTCTCCTGGATCTATTTTCCAGGTCAGTTGTTTTTCCAAAGAGATATTTCACATTGTCTCCTATTTTTTTCATTCTTTTGGTTTTGTTTTACAATGTCTTCATTTTTCATAAAGCCACTAGTTTCCATTTGCTCCATTCTAATTTTTAAGGAAGTATATTCTTCAGTGACCTTTTGGACTTCTTTTTCCATTTGGCCAATTCTGCTTTTTAAGGCATTCTTCTCCTCATTGGCTTTTTGGACCTCTTTTGCCATTTGGGTTAGGATATTTTTTAAGGTGGTATTTTCTTCAGTATTTTTTTGGGTCTCCTTTAGCAAGCTTTTGACTTGTTTTTCATGATTTTCTTATATCACTCTCATTTCTCTTCCCAGCTTTTCCTCTACTTCTCTTACTTTCTTCTCAAAATCCTTTTTAAGCTCTTCCATAGCCTGAGACTGATTCATGTTTTTCTTGGAGCCTTTGTTTGTAGGAGCTTTGACTTTGTTGTCTTTTTCTGTTTGTATGTTTTGATCTTCTTTGTCACCAAAGTAAGATTCTATGGTCTGACTTTTTGTGCAGGTTACTCATATTCCCAGCCAGTTACTTGAGTTTTAAACTCTTTGTTAATGTAGTGGGTCTGCTCCCAGTGTGGAGAATGTAGTATCCCAAGCTTCTGGGGTTTTGTGCAGCTATTTTCAGAGATATTTCTAGGGACCTGTAAATTTTCAGTTCTTCCAAGGCCTGTGCTCTGGTCTATGAGTGACCACAAGTACTCTTTTCTGCCTTGGAACTGTGAGAAGGATTCCATCTTTACCTCCACTTATAAGGTACACCATGCTAGTGCTCCTCCTCACCCCAGGACCACCCTCCAGAACTTTGACCCAGATCCAGGCATGGACAAAACAAGAGATTTCTGTCTCAGGACAAGCAAAGAGCTCCCTGCAATCCCCCTCTGATCAGCCACTTGATTCCCCCTCGGCCTGTGGGCCCAGAGCTCTGGAAGCAGTCACAGCCCCAGGAGAGTGCCAGGACTGGGGCTGGGATGGAGCTTCTCTCTCATCACAGTCACAGACCTTTCCTACTGACCTTCTAAGTTGCCTTTGGCATTTGTGGGTTGAGAACTCTAGAAACCACCACAGCTGCCCATCATTCAGTCCCCTGAGGTCTGCTCCAGGTTGGCTGAGGCCTGGTCTTTGCCTGCACGCTCATGCTGAGCTGTGCTCCTCTCCCACCACGGTGAAATAGACCTTTCCAATCAATCATCGAGGTTGTCTTGGACTGGAAATTTGTTTCACTCTGTCTTTTTGTGGGTCTGCTGCTCTAGAATTTGTCTATAGCCATTTTTTTACAGGTATTTGGAGGGGTTTGGGGGAAAGCTCAAGCAAGCCACTGCTTTTACTCTGCCATCTTGGCTCTACCCCCACATTAATTTTTTTAATCTATCAAGTTCCTCAAAAATAATTTGATAAGTTTTGCAAAATAATTTGACACGTCTGTGATGAGATAAGTATCAGAAGAGGGTACAAGGCATCATTTCTCCCAGACAATTTATGACCAAATTAAGGAGACAGGAGATAGATTGGAGTAAGGAAAATCTTGATTCAAATCCCAACTCTCTGATTTATTAGCACTGAATCCATAGGTAAATTGCTTTCACTTTTCTAAATTTTACATTCTTTATCTATAAAATGGGAATAATAACACCTATAGAATCCATCCCACAGGGTTATTGTCAATAGCAACTATTTGTATATATAGCCGTTTAAAGTTTACAAAAGATTTTGCATGTTTTCCATTTGTTAGGCTTAAATGTGATAACATACTTGATTATGAAAAACTTAAAGTACTCTAAAAAGCCAATTACTACCAACCAAGATTGGAGCATAGTGGGATTCAATTCTGTTCAGCCCTTCTGATGCTGCTGTTCTCTCATTCCACACAGGACTTACAGAGATCATGCTAAGCCACTCACCTTCAACTCCTGCCCTGGGATCATGCTTCTTCAATCCATTCTCTCTCTCTCTTCCTCTCTCTCTCTCTCTCTCTCTCTCTCTCTCTCTCTCTCTCTCTCTCTCTCTCTCTCTCTCTCTCCTGCCATCTGGCAACACATATGTCCATCTTTTCCACCTCTTGCTTTGAGAACTATAATTTAAGTGGCACAACAAATCCAGTGTTGGACATTAAGTCAGAAAGACTTGAGTCTGAATCCTACCAACACATTTCTAACTATATGATTCTGGTCAAGTCATTTAATTTCAGTCAACTTGGCCTTAGTTTTCTCCTCTGTAAAATGGAGATAATAATAGTGCCTACTTCACAAGGTTTAGGGTATCTATGTCTATCTATCTATCTATCTGTCTATCTATCTATCTATCTATCTATCTATCTATCTATCTACATACATATATATATGCATAGTTTTAAAACTTTAAAGGGCCTTATAATTGCCAGGTATTGTTATTGTTATTATTATTATTATTGTTAACCAAATCTTTACTAACATTGCCTCTTGAAAAACATGTTAATAACTGCCTATGGTTCCAGTGTTATGACCCCCCCATATCAAAACTATTTTCCCTGGATATTACTTCCTCCCTGTGTTTTCTCCTGTTATTGAAGGGAACAGTATGTCCCTACAACTCACTACAGTGCTTGGTATATACCAGGCACTTAACAAATGCATTTTCATTCATTCATCATAGCCCAAAGAGATCATCCATGAAACTAAAATTTTAGAGTAGTTATACTCCATGTACCCTTTTGAATTTATCTATTGTTATTGTTATTAGCATATTTCTTATCTTTGACTAGTTCCAAAGGATGACTAGGTATGTAGACATTTATAGTCATAGGCTTCAGGCTTATCATGTCCTGGAAATGATAATTCTGCCAGAAAGCATATTTTATCTGAAAGCCAGAGATATTGACCTTAGTATGTGAGGCAAAATACCATTTCTCCCAGTTTATGGTTATTACATTTTTCACAGAATGTATGCATGTGAAACAGAAGGAAATGTCTCTGATGGATACATTTCCAATTGAGTGGTAGAATGAGGCCAGTTTAGACTGTACTTTATTTCTATCTGATAAATTGAGAGAGATATCCTGTAATACATGGAGAGATAGAAAGGGGTTGTCCTAAAGGATTTTCATTGTCACTTGTGCTATTTCTACTCTCTCCTTTTTTTATCATTATTGTTATTAAAATTGTTTTTGATTACCTATAGAGTATTCAATATTTTTTTCAAGCCACCATGTTGGCTGCAAGATGATGGAATTTTTGTCCACAGAAATTTGAAGACATCTATCAAATAAGAGAAGTTTGCAATCACTCACATTGTACTCCGAGATGCTTTATAAATAAATCAGGTTGGGGGATATGCTTCTAGTTCTATACCAAAACATTAGAGGAAGTTGTAGGTATAGATATTTTCTCTACCTCTTTCATGGCTGCTTCCTGTCAGCTGTTATTTTGCTAAGAAAATTCTATGACTTTGTGTAAATTTCCAATTGTCTCAATTCAACTGGTCTTGCCTTAGATAATTATCCAGAATCTTTCCCCTATATCTCCCATGAGGAAAATTAGGCAATTGTTGTGACAGCTTCAAACTCTAGATTTTTTTCATCTTAAAGAATAATGATTCAAACATTGATTTGATTTCATGCTTGCTTTACATCCCTGCAATTCAAGATCAAGTGACCATTTTTGTCTCTATAGGTATAGAAAATGTCTTAATCTATAGAGATTTCTTAAGGTTTCTGTAGAGATAATAGACACTGACACAAGCTGTGCCAAAGAATCCCTCAAAATTGACCATATTAGGTAATAGCAAAGCATTTATTCACCTTTGGATGATTGATTGGACCTTGGCACCACTTCAAAGGTTCAGTGATATTCACATGTACCATCTTTCTAATGTAGGTGGAAGACAGCTTGTAGACCCCATAACTGTGATAACATGCCCCACAAAAGAGCTCATGGACTGGGGTGACATGCTTTAATTTAAGGGCAAGGATAGTAAAGATAAGCATTTGTATATCCATTCATTGGCTACTATCTTAAACTATTAATCACAAAATTTTTCATTTTCTCTTTTGTCTAAAAAGCAACTAAAACTTTAGGGAAGGGGGGGAAATACACCGCAATGAACATGGCTGCTATCGTACCCCCAAGAAACCACGTTTAGCACTCAACTATGTCAAAAGTCACTATGTCAGTAACAGCAACATTGTGTGATGATCAGCTTTGATAGACTTAGCACTTCTCAGCAATACAATGATCTAAGACAATTCCAAAAGACTCATGATGAAAAATGCTATCCACATCCAGAGAAAGAACTATGGAGTCTGAATGCAGATGCATACTGCATGCATACTATTTTCTCTTTTTTTGGTTGCTTTTTCTTTCTCATTATTTTTCCCCTTTGTTCTAATTCTTCTTTCACAGCATGACAAATATGGGAAAATGTTTAATATGATTTTGCATGTATAGCCTATATCACATTGCTTGCTGTCTTGGGGAGGAAGGATAGGAAGGAGGGAGGGAGAAAAAAAATTTGGAACTCAAAATCATATAAAAGTGAATGTTGAAAACTGTCTTTACAGGTATTTGGAAAATAATAAAATACTATTAATTGGGGAGAAAGTCACTGTGTCTCAATCATATGTTCTAAAAATATATAAGAATGTTACAGTAAGCAATGCTTGCATGGTGAATGAAAAAATATTTAGCATAACTGAGACATAAATTGGGAGGTGAGCTTAGAAGGAAGCTAGGAATTCTATGAGATAAAGAGGAAGAAGGAATGAATTTCAGGCATAGGGACTAGTCTGGTGCAAAGGCACAAAGCTGTTAGATGGAATGTCATTTGTAAGTGTATAGTCAGACCATCAATTTGTTAGAGCAAAGAACAAAATCTATTGAATTAAAAGAAAGAATAAAAGTAATATTTGATGCTCAGTTAAGGTATTCAAATCTTACATATTTAAAGAAAACCAGATGCTTACAGAGATTATCTTTTCCTAAACAAATTTAACCAACATAAATCAATTATTGCATAGACAATATCAAAAGATACCAGAAATTTATTCAACCATAAAACATTAGAACTTCTTCCAAAAAGACGTAGTAGCCAAAACTAATGTAAACTTAGAATATAAACTCATTTGTTTATTTGTGTGTATATCTTACATGGGAAGATGATACATGATTATGAGCACACATTTAATAAAACAAATTTAAACATGTTTAAAGAAAGCTTCACAATTGACCAAAATAAATTCATATTTTTGCAGTATAGTTTGAGAATAAAATTAGAAGGAAAACAAATTAAAAATTGTAAAGGTCTTGCCAAATCTTTACTCTGATAAATCACCCACACTCCACACTATCAATGTCAATGAAGTTATTACATTTGAACTCCAATTTCAGAGAATGTTGCATGATATAGTAGAAATAACACTAAATAAAAGAAAGATAGTGGCAATAGTTACAATAGTTGCAAGTAAACAGAGAGGAGTGAGTTGGAGGTGAAACAAGTTTTAATAACATGGGAAGAATTATTCTCAAGATACATGAAAACAGTTTGACAAACAGAAAAAAAAATCAGCATTGTTAACTAAAAAAAAACAGTTAGTGATAAAATATCAATAACCACCAAACCACATGCTACTTTCTAATCTCTGTGGGGGGAAAAAGGTTTATTAGAATAATCTATGCATGCATCCAGGGAAACCTTGATAAATGATCAAGAAGAAAATAAGCAGGCTTTATTAAATTAAATTCTACAAAACTTTATCTTTAGAGACCAATTGACTCACTTAACCTCTCTGTGCCTCAGTTTTCTCATTTGCAAACAAAAAGGGGGAGGGGGTTGGACTTGATAGACTCTGAGGTCCCTCCCAGCTCTTAGTCAAGGGTTCTATGACCTTTCCCCTCCCACCACATTTGACAACCTACACATTCTTCAAGTCTCAGCCCAAATTCACTTTTTCTATGAAGTCATTCTTGATGTTTTCCATTTGAAAGTATGTTCTCTCTCTTTTTGGTCTGCCTTTAGAAATAGTGAGACTGGATATAGAAATAGAGACTGTACCTAGAATTTCCATTCATAGAGAGCTCCCAGTTAAGGAAACTCCCTCTATGAATGAAAGTTAGCAGCTTCATTGTAATTTGTAGTCTTAAAGGATTGCCTAGAAGAAAGCAGGAAGGTGGAATATAGGAAGGTTTAAGGTAGGAAAGAAGGCAGGAAGGAAGACAGGAAAGAAGTAAGGAAGGAAGAAAGGAAGGAAGAAAACATGCATTTATTAAACATTTACTATATGCCAGGCAGTGTGCCAAGTATTTCACAGATGTTACCTCGCTTAATCCTCACAACAACCCTATGAGGTAGGGGTATTAGTATTTCCACTTTTCGATTAGAACTGAAGCAGAGAGAGGTTAAGTTATTTGTTCAGGGTCACACATACATAGTAATTGTTTGAGAGTGCATTTGAACTCAGATCTTCCTGAGCTCTATCTACTGTGCCTTTGTGACTTGCCCATAGTCACAAAGCCAACATGTGTCAGAGACAGGATTTGAACCCAAATATTCTGAACTCTCCATCCACTATAAACCACTGCCTTTTAATCTCTTTTTATGTCCTTAACAGAGTCTAATTTGTGTTCTATTTAGTCTCTAAAAATTCAGCATTACCTCTTCTCCATGTGGGCAGGTAACACTTAACTTTATAATTCCTCCAGGACTTAGAACAGTGACTGATGTAGGAGGCACTTCATAATATTTGTTGAATACATGTCTAAGCAACTACCTCAAAAGAATTATGCTAGGGATGTGTCAGGTGTCTGCATCAATGGAAAACTGTGAAAGGAAATATGTTATTGTGATGAGCAAAAGGCCCCCTTTCCAAGGAGCAAGGAAATAATATTTTTGACCTGCCAAATGGCTAGAAGGCAAAGTGGATTCAGGGTTAGGAAGCTGTGTTTCAGAATCCTCAGTAGATAGTTTCAATTTTGATTGTTTTCCTGGCTAACCTAACTAATTAGGGGATTTCCTTTTTTTCCCCTTTTTTTATATTTGCTTTAAACAATCAATGAAGCCTTTTTGTTAGATGCAAAAGAAATCTGTATTTATAATAAGGTGATAATTACATTATTTGGATCAGAAAAAGACTCCCCAACATGACATGCTTCAGGAAAGAAATGAACATTTGTTCTTGAAAGAACCTTTTATTTACCAGGCAAGCATTGTCCATTTTAGAATATTTTCAAGCTATTCTTTCAATGGTTCTTAAAATAATTTTATTGATATCTTTTGTTTTTGCATCACCAATATTTGCAATTTGTTTTCTTCTTCTCCATCCCAGATACATCCCTTATAACAAAAAATTTAAAAAATGGAGAGGTAGTAATACTAGCCAATATATAAGAGGTCTGACATTATATGCAGTGTCCTACATTCACACTTCTCCCTCCCATACTAAAAAAAAATCTCCAAAGAAGTAAGAGAGGAGACTGCCCATATAATTTCTTTGTGGACAAGCTTTGTTTATCATAATCTTAATGCTTTCACTTTGTTTGTTATGATTATTTTTTCCATTCATACTATAGTAATTATATATATATATATATATATATATATATATATATATATATATATATATATATATGAAATTTTTCTGGTTCTGTTCTCTGTGATTTGCATCAGTTAATATCAGTAATCACATGTCTCTCTGAATTCAATATGCTTATTGCTTCTAACAACAGAGTAACTTTCTATTACATTCATAAATACAACTTATTTACCTTTCCCCAATTCATAACTCTCTACTTTTTGCAGCTATTTACCAAAGTTCCATTTTAAATATATAGCATACTATAGTACAGTATAGTATAGTATAGTGTATTGTATTGTATTGTATACTATCATATCATGACATATGTAATATCACATATCACATCATATCATATCATATCATATATCATATATCATATCATATCATATTACTTTCTTTTACCTCTGGCCTTCTTGGAATATATGTCTATCAATGGAACCTCTAGGTCAAACAGTATGTCTATTTCAGTCACTTATTTTTTATCCTTTCAAATTGTTTTCCAGAATGTTTGGAACAATTTGTAGCTCTACTAACATATAAGTGTTTATGCAATGACCAGGATTAGAGAGGTAGTCTCAAATAAACCCATACATGGAATAGCTGATGTATTTTTGGTCATTCATTGGGTAAAATTTTCTTGGAAATATCAACATTCACAAACAATGCCAGTAAAATATTCTCCTCTAGCTTTCTACAAAAATCACCGTCTCTGGAGTGAGTAGTCATCATTTGCTGCTTGGCTTAAGCACCTCAGGCAATGGAGCTTTCCCTGAAACTCTAGGGATTCAGGATATTCAATGCTGTTTCACAGGTCTAATGTTATTTTGACATTGCTATCTCTCCTATAAACTTACAATTTTATGTCATAGTCAAGGTCAAGAAATATTTTTTGACATTTTTTATGATTTCAGTCCTCTTTTTGTCATGAAGCTCTTGTATCACTTTTTTAAAATGGTTTTTCCATCTGTATTGGTTGTGGTATTTAGATTTAGTCTCCCAGGGACAGAGTCCAATGCAATTTGACAAACATTCATTAACACCCTACCATATAGCATTGTGTTAGGTGTAAGTGATATAAAGACAGAAATAACAGTCTTTGCCCATAAGGAGCTTATTTAATATAATAGCTAGAATCTAGCAGAATATTAATAAAGAAAATAGGTAGTTGATGAGAAAGGGGAAAAAAAAAACAATCAATTTAGGGGAATGGAGAAAGACTTCCTGCAGGAGGTGACAACTAAGATGAGCCTTGAGGGAAGTGAAGGATTTAAATATGTGGAAGTGAGAAAAGAGTGGATTCAGGGTTTAGAGGCAGAAGTCAAGTTTCCAGAATATCAAATAGACTACTTTGGCCAGAATGTAGAGTGAATAAGGGGGAATAATAATAATAATTAACATTTACATGGCACTTACTATGTGCCAGGCACTGTACTAAGCTCTTTACAATTATTATCGCAATGGATCCTCACAACAGAGGTAGGTCCAAATGATTATCCCCATTTTACAGATGACGAAACTGAGGCAGACAGAGGGTAAACTATTTGCCCAGGGTCACAGAGCCAGAAAGTGTTTGAGGTTAAATTTGAACTCAGGTCTTCCCAACTCCAGACATAACACTCTATTCACTACACTATTGTGAGGTGAAAGCTAGATTGTGAAGGGCTTTAAATGTCATTCTAAGGAGTTCATGCTCTATTTTAGAGAAAATGGTGAGCCATTGATGACTTTTGTGTAGAGGAGGGGCATTGTCAGGATTGTGTCCTGGTAATATTGTTTTGGCTGCTGCATGAAGATAAACTGGAAGGGAGGAGACCAGCTAGGAAGTTGTTATCATAGCTTCTAGGTGAGGCATGATAAACCTCTGACCTAGATCTTGAGGTTTTTTGGAAAGAAAGCAAATGATGAAAGCAAAAATGTGGAAATGGAACTGAAAAGACTCAATAATTGATTGTATACAGTGGTGGGAGTGAGGAAGAGACAGTAGTCAAGGATAACTCCATGACTATAAGTTGAACAATGGAATGGCAAAAACCAGGAATCTGGAAGAAGGCTGGATGGGGACACAGGGCAATCTGGTGCAGTGAAGAGAGGATTGGCTCTGGAGCCAGAAGACCTGAGCTCAAAGCCTGTCTCTGCTGCTTATTACTGGTGTGATCATGAACAAGTCACTCCACCTCCCTGGCCTCAGTCTCCACATCTATAAAATAAGGTTTGACTAGAAGCTCTGAGTCCCCATTCACCTTCATGTCTATGATCCTTTGTACAGCAGATGGTAGGCTCTACTTGTCAACAGTGCACAGAAATCAGGGTTAGATTGATGTGCTTTGGAGTCACCTGCATGGCGAATGAAAATTAGGAGATGATGAGATCACCTAGGCTCAATAGCTTTTATATTACCTTTTGAAATCAATTTGGTTGAGTGCCTGGAGGTTGTGACCTGTAAAATACAAAGGCATCACATGTTTGTCTTACCTGCAGTGCAGAATACTCTGTTCTTCCCCAGCCCCATGTGCTTTAATAACCTTTGTTATGTACACCAGCGCAGAATAGATTAATTACTTCTAACCTTTTACACAGTTAACTCCTTAGACTTACAAGAACTTACAGGGATTTTTTTTAATTTAAAACCTTCTCTACTCACCTTATTAAAAGTAACAAATTAAAACACAGTCATTGTTTAAATAACTTCCCTGGTTATTTTTCTTGATCAGAGACAGTGTAAATATTATGAATCTCTTTCAACAACAGGTTCTTTTTACCTTATTTTGTTTCCTTTCTTTTTTATTGCTATGTGACATCTTGTGGCTGAGTTTCTCTTAGCAGGATTCTTTATTCAGTTTTAAATTGAGTCTAAACCTACCCAGCCCCCACTCTATAGAGTTACCAACAGATGTTTCTAGAAGCCCTCTTTTCCAGGCCCACCTGTATTTACTGCTATATTGCTCCCGACAGAGATCATAAATAGGCTGCCTATGTTAATTACCTTAGGAGACAATTCTCGATTAGTGTGAATAATGAATCCCATGATGTGATTTCGTGTATTTAAATTCTCAATATTCGAAGTCATAATTATTCATAATACAGTAACTGGCTCCAGCCCAATGGAAATATGCAGTGTGAATTTGAATAATGCGAAAATTTTATGGAATTCATTATTCACATTAATTGAGATCTAGCTATATTGTCATTTAAGTTAGACTTTCTTAAAGCTGTATTTTTGGCATAATTTGTGATCCTGTCTAATAAAGTATTTGTAAACTCTATATACTAATCTTATTACCCCTTCCTACCCAAACACATTCTTTAGAGTATACAGGAATTTTTATTGATAATAGAGTGCTTTAACATTACATTGGACATTATCTCTGTCCCCCATGCCTGGAATGTTCTTCCTCCTCATTTCTGTCTCCTGGCTTCCCTTGCTTTTTTAAAGTCCAGCTAAAATAATACCTTCTACTAGAAGCCTTTCCCAATCCTTCTTCAGAGTGCCTTCCCTTGTATGTAGCATATTTGTACATATATGTTTGCTGGTTATCTCCCCCACCCAATCGTGCTCCTGGAGTGTTGGGATTGCATTTTTTTTCCTGTTTTTCTTTGTATTCTCAGCACTTAGCAATTTGCCTATCACATAGTTGGTGCTCAATTAATATTTATGAACTGAATGGTTGACTGGCATATATCTGGTTGTCTACTGGGAACTTGGGAAAATTGGTATAAAGTCATACAAAGATGTCCAAGGTATTGTTATGCTGAGGGAGTGGTATGGGAAAGGAAACTTTCTTTCACTTCTTATCCAGAAAGCATGAATGTAGGATTCCAAAGAGTGATCATTTTGGAGCATGGCAGAGAGAGGCAGGAATGGATTAAAGCAGTTTCCTTGCCTACTTGCTTCCTGGGTGACCTAGCTATGGTCATGTCAAAGTGTCCACCATATGGGGTGTCCTTTTTCTAGATATAAGACAAAGGGAGAGTTTTATGGTGGCTCCCCCAGTCTCCACAATCAGGAAGGCATAGTCCTTCTTATTGTTCACTCATTTCAGTCATGTCCAACTCTTCATGACCCCATTTGGGGTTTCCTTGGCAAAGGTACCAGAGTAGTTGCCATTTCCTTCCCAAGCTCATTTTACAGATGAGGAAAGTGAGGAAGAGGGGTTAAGTGGCTTGCCTAGTTTCATGTAGCCAGTAAGTGTCTGAGGCCAGATTTGAACTCAGGTATTTATCACTCCAGGCCTGATACTCTATCCACTGTGTCATCTAGCTGCCCTAGCAAGGTATAGAGTACCCACCAAAAGAAGTATAGAAAACTCCATTAATCCTTGTAGCTTTGTTCTAACTCCCAAAAATACAACTATGGACTTTCTTTTCTCTGTTTAAAATTTTAATCTTGTGTGAGGAACACGAAGAATAAACATGTCGAGGAGAGTTCAATACAAGTATAATGACTGAAACCCCAACAAATCTAATCAATAAACATTTATCAAATGGATACTGTCTGCTAAGTGCCACGGTCAGCACTGGGATATAAAGACAACACGAAAAACAATTCTTGCCTTAAAGGGTTTAGATCGTACTGAAAAACTACAAAGCAATAGAATTACAGCAATGGGACATCAGTGGCTGTCTAGTCTACCCCATACCTGACCATGTTTCCTTTCTACAGCATCCCTGAGAAAGGGCCATTCAGCCTATAATTGACCCCCAGCAAAGAGTTAGCCACTACCTCAGAGACAGCCCATTCCAGGTTAGGATAGCTGCCACTATCAGAAAGTATTTCTTCTGATCAAGTCTTAATTTGATCTTCTGATTTCTACTCTTTGGTACAAATTCTGCCCTCTGGCACCAAACAGGATAAGATATGAACTAGACCTGGGGCTACATTGATATAGGAACTCCCAGATGAGGAAAATCTCTCCACCAATGCAGACCGGCAACTTCTCTATAACTTAAAGTCTTAAAGCGTTAGCTGGCGTACTGAAAGAGTGGTTAAGTGACTCAGTCAGTGACACAACTAGTATGTGTCAGATGAAAGATTTGGAGCTAGCTCATTATCCACTATACCATGTTGCAGAGTAGAACAAAGCTAACCCCTCTTCCACATGAAAACCCTTCAAATGCTTGCACTACTCCTCGCTACAAAGTCCTCTTACCTGTAGACTACACATCTCCAATTCCTTCAAATCAGCCTTGTATGACATGCCTTCCAGTCCACTCATTTTACATGTAGCACATTTCTAGGTACCCTCCAACTTGCCCATCTCCTTTTAAAATGTGATAGCCAAAACTCAACATAATATTCTATATGTGGTCTAACCAATAATCTCATGGAACTTAGATACAGAGAACCACATTAATGATCCCCTCAAATCCAACTAACCACCCCAAAAAGCAAAGGACAAGTAACCAACAAATGTTTATTTGCCACATTTCTACCACTTTTGTCTGCTCTAATAGAACCATGAATAGAAGCTTTCTGGTGAATGTAATAACTGCTTGTATCCCTTTATCTGCTATAGACATTTCACAAGAATCTGAACACTACCCCAAAAGTCAATTCTATGAGAGAAAGTATCGATTTTCTAAACCTGAAAAGTGAAACAAGAGGGAGAATGACATTGCTAGCTATAGGGAGTTTAGTTCAGGTCAACAACCCCTAAGCTTTATGGGAATTGTTCAGAAATTACAAATGTTGTGGTGCTAAAAGACTCTGACATGGGACTGGAAGGCACATTTTGACATAGGATAACTTTCAACCTCCACACTGCCATGGTCACTGAATTTGAGAGCATATTAAGTATCCCCACTGGTGGAAGATGGGTTCAAGTGAGACTGATACTTGGAATGGCATTTGGCCAGAAAGGAACAAAAATCCACCTAGGAATTAACATTCCACTCCTGGAAAGTGCAGTTTCAATCAGATGGTTTGCTGCTGCTGCTCTATTTCTGGTTGTGCTAGCTCACATTATCAGAACTGTCATTACATTAGTACATAATGTGACAGGTCTCTGTTGATGAAACTATGAATCAACAGAGCACAGGAAATTGCTTCATAAGCGATATTTTTCTTTGATTCTTTTTGTTTCAATTAAGGCCTTGACGGTGAGGAAATGATAAAGCCAACATTTATTTGCTTTTTGTTGTGAATATGTGGCTGGTTCCTCCCCATCCCACCCCCAATGTGTTTCTAATTGCAAACTAGCTTCTTTTATAAGCTCAGTGACAGTAACTAACTACTGGGAAATGCCATATTTACTCTTGTCACGTTGGTTCTCCTCCCCATCCCCCCCATTATGCATTACTCTAACATTGATAGTATTTCTAAGCAATGCCCCTTTACAAGCACATGCTAGAGAAGATGAAAGATAACACTTCAAGTCTGTGATGGGATGGGGAGGGAGCTTTTCGTTATAATGGGCTTGTAGGATGCACTGGAATATTCCATTAGTGTTTGTTTCAGTATCTTCTAGCTTTGTCTACTACCCTTTCTGTCAAGTGATAGCACTTTCTTATCTTGAAGGAAGCCCATTGACATCTCTCACATTGAAATAGGTTTGACCTACACTCATTCCATTACTAAAGAATAGCTTTGTTTATATGAGAAAAACAGCATCCAGAGTCCTGATGCCATGGGCTTTAAATCAGGTTATATGAAGACATGATTCCTATTACAAGAAAGGAGCATTGAATATAGTGTCAAACTCCATCTCTCTCTCTCTCTCTCTCTCTCTCTCTCTCTCTCTCTCTCTCTCTCTCTCTCTCTCTCTGTCTCTGTCTCTCTCTCTCTCTCTGTCTCTCTCTCTCTGTCTCTCTCTCTCTTTCTCTCTCTGGGATGCCTCAGTGGATGAGGTGATATAATTTAAGGTGATATAAAATTCAAAGATACCAATTAAAATAACAAAGAAAGGGTGGCAATATATGACTGCTAAGCTCTAACCCTATGGTTCTCTGACTACCTTTATGCTCTGCTTTTCCCATCAATGCAAGATTTTTAATGGTTTAGATTCACTCTCCATTTCAGAGGCAGAGACACCATGGCATAATAAAACTCACTCCTACATAGTATTGTATTTAAGATTTGCAAAGCATAGTAAAGAGAGAGAGAGAGAGAGAGAGAGAGAGAGAGAGAGAGAGAGAGAGAGAGAGAGAGGGAGGGAGAGCCTTCACTACAGGTCAGAAGATTTGAGTTTGACTCCCAGTTCCGATACTAGCAAATAGTAGAAGTCTTTAGGCAAGGCAAAACTTCTCCAGGCAATAATAGAATAATAGCTAGCTAGCATTAATAAAGTGCTTTAAGGTTTGCAAATACATATGTTACCTCAGCTGACTCTCATAAGAATCCTGTCAGGTAGATACTATTATTATCCATATTTTACAGATTAGGAAGATGATTCTGAATCCAGCATTCCATACACTGCCCCATAGCTGCCAATTGCCTAGGGTTTAACTTATTCACCCACAGAATAAAGAAAATGAATTCAATTATTTCTAAGGTATTAGGCCAGTTTCCCCATCTAGAAATTATAGGGATAACTTTTAATTCTCATTCTGCATGTTCATGAATGTAAGAATTTGTTTTATTCTCTAATTTCTACTGTCATTTTAAAATTTTTCTTCTTAGAATTCCTATGATCACAACTTTGGTCCATATTATAATCATTGGTGTCATCTTTTAAACTTCTCTCTTTTTCCTGACTCAACCATCTGCGGTCAGTTCTAAATGTTGCTGACAAGCTGTTCTCTCCACCAACTACCTATACTCTATCATTTACTTCACTAGGGCCCTTTAGTGATTTCCCATTACTATGTAAATCTAAATCCCACTTCTCATAGCTGTAGTATCCATAACAGCCACATCCCAATAAAACTGTTTTGGCAGATGGGCTAAACCAGGCTGAGGGTAGTCAATGAGCCTCAAGCCCATCGGTGACTTAGGGGGATGTCTATCCCAAGCATGTGAAGACTTCCACCAGTGGAATGGGCAAATGAGAAAAATTTATTCCAACAGCCATGAAAGTGGCTGAAGCAGGCACTGTGGAGCACTTGGAGCTTGGTCAGACATCACAGACACTGCATTCCAGGCCATTGCCAGTCATCCTAACTTTTGCCTTGCCACTGGACTTCAATGACTGGAAGAGAGAGTGAAGCTGACGACTTTGTGCAATTCTGCCTCACTGAAATCCAATACATCAAGACATCACCTAATGATGTCATTGGTCCTCTTCAAAAACAAAGGACAAACAACAGGAAGGTGGGGATAGGAATTAGGCAGGTGATTTCATTGGCATAGGGATTTCCTGCACGTGGAAGCTCCATCAGGCACCTTCTCTCCAACTTCGAGTCTTAGTTTCCTAGAGGACTGAGAGATTGAATGATTTGTCCAAGGTCACACGGCCAATGTGTGTCAGAGGTGGGACTTGAACCCAGGTTCCCCTGGCTTTGTCGTAGCTGACATGAGCTCCCTTTTAGAACATTCAAGAAAATTTCAAGTTCCTTATCTTTCCCCATCCCTTCACCTAACCCTCCCCTGACTCATTTACTAATGATCTCTATATTTGATCAATCTTTTTTTTTAATTCTAAGCCTTTTCCTATATTATCTCTCTTCTCTTAGAAAGCCACATCCAAATGCAGTCTCCTCCACTTTATTGAAAAATTCCTGAACTTCATGTCTTTCAGAAATCCTTTTCTTTTTTTCTTTTCTTTTCTTTTTTCTTTCTTTTTTTTTTTTGGTTAGGCAATGGGGTTAAGTGACTTGCCCGGGATCACACAGCTAGTAAGTGTCAAGTGTTTGGTCTGAGGCCGGATTTGAACTCGGGTCCTCCTGAATCCAGAGCAAGTGCTCTAACCACTGTGCCACCTAGCTGCCCCCAGAAAACCTTTTCTAAATGCTGACAATAGTGATGCTTATTCTTGTAATGTAAAGCTTACAGAACTTTCTTTTCATTATTCGTTCCAGTAAATGAACTAAATTATTTGTTTCTGTTTTTGTTGCAATCATTGGTGTATTTGTTTAGCTTACATATTTAATAGGGTTTTTTTGCATATCAGTGTTGTATATTACCCCCTAGAAACCAGGGCCTCTGTGTACTCAATTCCTTTTGTAGAGTGAGTACATGGTACACTATCACTTGGAATCAGATGCTTTCTCTTTTTTTTTTTTAATTTTTAGGCAATTGGGGTTAAGTGACTTGCCCAAAGTCACACAGCTAGTAAGTGTCAAGTTTGGTCTGAGGCCGCATTTGAACTCAGGTCCTCCTGACTTCAGGGCCAGTGTTCTATCCACTGTGCCACCTAGCTGCCCCAATCAGATGCTTTCTCAACTGCTACCCCTTTTCATCTATGCATTTCAACTCCTCCATGAACTCTTCCTTGATTTTCTTAGCTTGCATAATTCTGACCTATTCTTAGATCTTTCATATTACTTTGAATTTCTCCTATGCACTTATCATATCCTATGCACTCCCCTATTTCAATGTAAGTTCCTTGAAGACATGGACTCCTTCTGATCTATCTCTACTTTCTTTCCCATGATCAAGCTAAGTCAAGTGCTTCACACATGGCAGTCACTTACTAAGATCAAAAACCATTTGACAAAATTTTAAATATTATGATTTTTTTTAAAAATGAAACATTGTGTCGTAATGTTGATTTTGTGTCAAAGGGAAGGTTCACCATTCCTCTTGTTCATTAGGAGTACATAATTGAATTTTTGGCTTTGTTTTCCCACAACTTTTCTGCATGTCCATTCTCATGCTCAGCACTTTATCTTCCTAACTCTTGTTATTTTCCTTTATTTCTTGCCAATTTCACTAAATCCTCTAAATTTTTCTACCTTCACATATGAGATCTTAACTGGGTAACTAGCAAAGTCTCCAACTGTTCTCATGGCAGTTATCCATTCTCACACTATGATAAATACCACACCAACACACTGGTATAGCAAGCACAGATAGTCATAAATAGCATAGCAAGTCATTATCAAAGGATTTTTGTGAACAAAAATAATTTAAGCATAGGTCTTATTGGAATTAGATAAGTCCTGTCTTACATAGGAACATTTATACACCAGCATACAGACACATAAGTTCTACTAATGAACTAAATGCTGTGTTTCCCAAACTTGATCTAACGATGGAGCAGGCTGGAGATTGAAACATATGGACAGATAGAATGCATAAATGCTAGTCCCCAAAGCCTAAGGGAATGAAACATTGCTATGATAAAAGAAGGGATAGAACAAAGTAATAGGTTTTTATACAGAAAGAAATTGGCATAGAAAGAATATTTTATAGCTTGTCTTCTTCCCCTAACCCCTGAGAGGCAGCATGGTATATTAGACAGAGTGGTCTCAAAGTTAGGAAGATCTGGGTTCAAATCCCACTTCTGACACAAATGGCTGTGTGACCCTGGGCAAGGGTCACTTCTCCATGTACCAAGTAATTCTCTCTAAGTCTGTAAATTGCAGAATCGTTGGAAATTTGATTTAGTGTAGGGAGTTCCCTATATAAAGAAATCACAGTTCCAGTTGAAACTTCCCCTCCCAAAAAGAAAAAAATCCCCAGCACCTTGTACATAATAAGTACTTAATAAATTGTTGTTCATTCATTTTTCAGTCATGTCCAACTCTTTGTAACCTTATTTGGGGTTTTCTTGCAAAGATACTGGAGAGGTTTGCCATTTCCTTCTCCAGCTCATTTTATAGATGAGGGAACTGGGGCAAACATGGTTAAGTGACTTACCCAGGGTCACAGAGCTAGCAAGTGTCTGAGACGGATTTGAACTCAGGAAAATGGGTTATCCTGGCTCTAGGACCAGCACTCCCACCAATTAATGCTTATTGAATTAATGAGTGAATACTTTTATTAATCAATGTGTATTTATTAAATGTCTCCTATATACTGGGCCCATACTAGGAATATAAATGAACCTGATGAAACTGATCCCTAATCCATATGTGTGTGTGTGTATGTGTGTGTGTGCTATATGTTTTACTGAGAAAAATAGTGCTAGCCTTGGAATTTTCTCACAGAAGTTACATTTTCCTTGAAATAGAACCGGAATTATACAGAATAATTTAGAAAATGTTATGGGAATAAGGTGTTAGTGGCTCCTTAAAGCAAAATGCTGCATCATTTTAAGGTGGTATTATTTAGTCTGATTAGGGCTCCCTGCAGTTTACTTTAATAACAATCTTGTGAATTAGATCATTAGATCACAAAACTGATTATATCTGTTGACTAAAACTGAAAGGGGGAGGAACTCCTTGTTTTCTTCTTTAAAAAAAAGTGTTGTGAACTCTCCCGCAAGGTAGAGTTATCATAAAGAAATTCAGGGAATTAGCACCCTCAGTCTAATAATCCCCTTTAAGACCACACTTATCCAATACTATGACTTTATTCTATTGCTAAACTTTAATTTTGCAATTTTTTTACAAATAGAAGACTTTGCCTTTATCACAAGCAAACAAGCATAAGATATGACTACTTTTCAAATACATCTTGTGACAAAAGATAAAAGAAGAACTAACACTTGTAAACAAAGAAGAATGTTAAGCAAATATACAAGTCACATCCTGATTCATCACACTTTTTGGGAAATGTTATTTATCAGATTAAGAGTTTGATTACATCTGCTATTATGAAAAGGAAAAAAAAAGTCAGTGAATCTGGTCCCCTGCCCAGGAAATGTAGGACTAATGTTCACATATTCAAACTTTCATATACTCAAATGGATCCTTGATTTCGTTGATGTGTTGGCACAGAGCACAATCTATCCAGGAGAGTCTTGTCCACATTCTTCCATAAATCCCTGTGACCTGAAGCATTTACTACCCTGAGGACAACTTGTTTGCACTGCTCTGCATAAAATATTAAAAGGCCTATTAGTGAAGCCTCTGCGCAGGTTGGGTAGATCCTTTATTTCTCTGCAGAGGGTTAGAGGAGCTATCCAGTTTGCCCAGAGGCTTCACAAATGGGCCCTTTAATATTTCATGCATAGCAGTGCAAACAAAGTGTCCAACAAGGTAATGGATGTTTCAGGTCACAGGGACTCCTGAAGCCATTCTATTAAAATACAGAAGGTTGGGAAGAGGGAGAGAGTGTCCATACTGACTAGATCGTGGAGCCTTGAAGGATTAGTACATACACTGAGGATGTTCACACCTGCCTCAATCTTGCTTAACGACCAGTCCCACCTCATTACTGATAATATGCTATAACTTCCTTATATCCACCGTGTGTCGTTTCAGTGTCTTTTGATTTATCTATAATTTTAATTTCTTGGTGATTGTGTAGCCCTTTGGCATCACCCCACCTAAGAAATTATTATATATATCTATATATATGGATATGTATATCCATATATGTCATATTACTCCCATAGAATCTGAAATCTTCAAGAATTGTCATTCAGTCAATAAACATTTCTTAGGTGCTTACTGTTGCCAGGCATCATGCTAAGAGCGGAAGATATAAAGAAAGTGAAAAGAGTCCTTGCTGTCAAGAAGTTCACATTCTGATAGGAGAGACAACACGTAAATAATAAGGCAAATACAAGATACAGGCTCTCCCAAAGTGCACCAAGACTTTCAGGACATCCTGTGTGTGTGTGTGTGTGTGTGTGTGTGTGTGTGTGTGTGTCTGTATCTGTGTGTCTATCTGTCTGTCCATCTGTCTATATACATGTGAGTGTGTGCGATTTTTGTCTTTGTATTTCAGTGTCTAGCACAGGGTGTTGCACATAATCCTATAAATGCTTGTTGAATGAACGAATCGTCCAGAAAAAAATGGTTCATTTTAAATAAATGAGATCATGGGATTTAGTGACTGAGAATGCCTTATCTAATAGATTTATAGGAGGAAAGGACCTCAGAGTTTATGTAATCTAATCTCTTCATTTTACAAAGGAGGAAACTCAAACCAGAGATGTTATGCCCTCTTATAGGGAGTGGCCAGGGGTTGAATCCATGTCTTTTCTCTCCACACTGAGAATTTTTTCTCAGTATAGCCTGCTGTCTCAAAACACTATTTTCTGAAATGCAGTCTTGTATTTTATCTTCCTGTTTCATTCAATTTCTGCTTATTCTTTAGCACCTGTCTAAGGCATATGTGCTAATGGACTAACTCACTGGGTGTCTCAAACAACTGTAAACCCTAATCACATATTATTTCTGAAAGTAGCACATTCTTTCCCTTATTGATAAGCACTGACTGTAATAAACTGAGGAACCAAGTGTAAATAAACACAGTATTACAATTGGCTATATAAATATAACTATGACCCTCATTTGGGAAATTGCTAATTTTTTTTTCCTGTTACCAAATCAAGATTTGCTTTTACAAAGAAATACATATTGTATATACCCTTAAAAGACTTGGTGAGAAAGAAGGCTTACAAAGGGGAGCCAATTTAAATACATCTTTAAGATTATGAAGAATTTCCAATTTTCCTGCTCATCCCATATGCTAGAAAAGCAATGTTTCTGTTAAAGAAGCCAGCCCAGAAACAGCAGGAAAGACTAGGAAGCCAAGGATCAAAGCAAGAGTCAGATGGCTCCAACCCTAGCCACAGGTAAACAGTCACTGGATCCCAAGCTTCTGAAAGGTCAATAAGCTTCCAGACCTGACACTCTCTCTCCTCCTGATTCTTAATATTCTCTTTACTCAGTCCTAAGATTGCTGGAATGTTTATTGTTCAAATATTAGGCTGGGGACTAGCTGAGAGAGATTTTGGAGTCCTCAGACCTTTGGTAAACTGCTAACATTAATAAAAAAGAGTCTTAGATCAGATGTCTGGAATTTAAAACCTGTTTAATGTTAAAATATAAACTCCTCAAGGATAGTGCCCATCTCTTTTCCTGTTGAATGAAGTGTCTTAAAGAATGGCAAAATATTAAGGGAGCTCAATAAATATATCCAATGATGATGATGATGGCAGTATTTAAACCTCAACATTAGAAGCAGACATGCCAAGTCCTCCAGCCTCAAACAGAAATCAACATTTCATCTGACACTGCCCTATTGTACAACTTTGTGCTTTGACTAAGAGTCATCATGATTCAGTTACAAGTCTGTTTATTTGGTGAACAAAGAGAAATGGATTTGGAAATCAAATAAGATGAGTGTAAGGTATTTTGTAAAACTTAAAATGTTTTTTATAGCCTGTGAACCATCACTATGATTATAATTACACCAATTTGTATATATGTGTTCATATATAACAATGTTTAAGAACTTGTACTGTTTTGATTTTTGTCTTAAAATGAAAGTTAACATTTATATAGTACTTTTCAGGTTTGCATAACACTTTACACATCTTATTTGTTCCTTTTAATAAACCTGTGAGGTAGGTGCTACTATTCCCACTTTACAGATGAAGAAACTGAACCTAAGATAGGTTAAGAGAATTTCCCAAGATTACATAATCAGTGAGTATCTGAGATAGGATTTTAACTCAGCACTCCCTGACACCATGTTCAGCATTTTATCCATTATGCTTCATTTACTCTCTATTGATCTTTATCATATGTGTGTATACATATATATGTATATATGTGCATATATGCATATGTAAATATAAACATGTTTATATTATATTTTCATTTGATATTAATATACAGGTATGTGTATAATTTTTAATATTCATTTCTTTTTAATTTTGAGTTCCAAATTTTCTTACTCCCTCTCTCACCTCCCCCTTCCCTAAGATGGTAAGCAATTTCATATGTTATATATGTGCAATCATGTAAAACATATTTCCATATTAGTTATGTTGTGAAACAAGAAACAGATCAAATTTTTTTTAAAAACATGGAAAAAAAGAGTGAAAAATAGCATATTTAGATCTGCATTCAGTCTCCATTAGTTCTTTCTCTGGATGTGGATAGCATTTTTTCATCATGAGACCTTTGGAATTGTCTTGGATAATTGTATTGGTGAGAAGAGCTAAGTCCTTCATCGCATATCTTCCCACAATGTTGCTGTGACTATGTACAATGTTTTCCTGGTCCTACTTACTTCACTTTACATCAGTTCACGTGAAGTCTTTTTGAAATCTGCCTGCTCATCATTTCTGATAGCATAATAGTATTCCACTAGTCATATACGACAATTTGTTCAGCCATTCCCCGATTGATGGGCACCTCTCAATTTCCAAATCTGTGTGACCACAAAAAGAGTTGCTATAAAAATTTTTGTACAAATAGATTCTTTTCCCTTTAAGAAAAAAAAAAAACATCTCCTTGGTATACAGACCCAGTGGTGTTGCTGAATCAAAGGGTATGCACAGTTTGATTGCCCTTCGGGCATAGTTCCAAATTACTCTCCAGAATGGTTAGATCAGTTCACATCTCTATCAACAGTGAACTAGTGTCCCAATTTTCCCACATATTCACCAACACTTATCATTTTCCTTTTCTGTCAAGTTGGCCAATCTGATAGGTGTAAGGTGTTATTTCAGAGTTGTTTTAATTTGCATTTCTCTAATCAATAATGATTTAGAGCATTTTTATGTTACTATAGATAGCTTTGATTTCTTCAACTGAAAACTGCCTGTTCATATCCTCTGACCATTTATCAATTGGAGAATGAATTCTGTTTGTATAAATTTTACTCAGCTCTCTATATATTTGAGAAACTAGGCCTTCATCAGAGATACTTGCTGTGAAAATTGTTTCCCAGCTTCCTGCTTTCCTCCTAATCTTGGTTGTGTTGGTTTTATTTGTATAAAAACTTTTTAATTTCAAATAATAAAAATTATGCATTTTCTGTCTTATACTGCTCTCTACCTCTTGGTTGGTCATAAATTCTTCTCTCTTCCATAAATCTGACTGGTAAACTAATCTTTGCTCTCCTAATTTGCTTAGGGTGTCACCCTTTATGTCTAAATCATGTGCCCATTTTGACCTCATGTTGGTATACAGTGTAAGATGTTGGCATACTATGTTTATATTTTTTTAAAAGGAGGTAGTATTATAGACTTTTTTGGAAAAGGATTATAAGATCCCACACAAATACAAATATGATATAGATATGTAGATCATATCAATTTATTCTGTGGCATGCTATGAAATGCACACATACTAACAAACTAACAAAATCTATGTGTGTCTAGCCATAAATGTATTCTTCAAGTTAGCATTTATTAAGTAGCTACTGTGTGCCAGGCACTGTGATGGGCAGTGGAAACAGCAGGAGTTAGGTAGGTAGTATTCACTAGGTACTTTAAAATGTTTGATGAATACATATATAGAAATTGTGATTATGTGATTATACATATTTAACACATTATACATATATGGATAGATATACATATTTAACATACAAATATATATAGTAACATTATACATAGCAGTGTTTGTGTTACTGAGCACATAGCATTTGTATCTTATATACCATACCTATGATATTAAGTACATAGATGATAATAATGAATATGTTTAAAGATACAAACATATATATTTTGTCATTGCTGTTGTTCAGTTATTTTGATTGTTATCTGATGTTTTTGTGACACCATTTGGGGTTTTCTCGTCAAAGATACAGGGTAGTTTGCCATTTTCTTTTCCAGCTCTTTTGAGACATGAGGAAACTGAGGTAAGTAGGGTTCAGTGACTTTCCTAGGGTCACACAGCTGGTAAGCGTCTGAGGCCAGATTTGAAATTAGGAAGATGAGTCTTCATGACTCCAGGCCTGGCACTCTATCTACTACATCACCTAGCTGCCCTATATATGTAGATAATATAGATGAATAGACAGATGCCATGGACTAGTAAATAAAGATCTAGACTGGGAATCAGGAAAACCCTTGGTTCAGGGCGTGCCCTCGTATAAAATGACTGACCATAGGCAAGTTCTTTAACCTCTGTGTGACCCAGAAAACTTTCTAAGACTTTAAGTGGTAAATGAGATTCAAATTTATATCAGTAGAGAGTTTTTACACTAAAAGATCCCTATACTCATGTATTCATTCATTTATTCATTAATTCAAGAAGGTTCTTAAACTCTTAACTCTCCAAAATTCTCCTTGAAACAAAGGCCTACCTTTTTTAACATATATATCCTTCTAGCAATGCTATATGTCTACAAGTCATGGACTACCACGGTCTCCTAGGAATTAAACTTGTAGTTCATCTAAAAAACAATGCAGAAGTATACTGTGGATATGAGTAGGCTGTGCAAGAGAAGGCTATGAGAGAGATCTTTGAGTAGAAATTGAAATGAAATAGTAACATAATGAAAGTTAAGAATAATGACTTAACATCTGTATGTTCATGTGTGTACCACCATCACCTAGCGGGCTTCGGCAGTACACTGAAGGACAGCTGGTGAAGCTACATGCTGAGCAGGAAGGAGAGATTTCTGATTTCATGAATATAAGGAAACTTCAGAGACATAGGGCAAGATTGAAGACACAGATATTAAACGGTAAATAGGAGATTCCTGCAGCTACAAGCACATGAGGAAAGTTGCTAACCCAACATGTCCTTGATCACCAGCATTTGAACTTCCAGAAATTGCTAAAAATGGATTTCTTAGGAAAGGTTATTCTCTCCTTAGTTGAGCTGTGATTTCATTGTGCTCTTGCATCACACAAGTCTTTTGTTCTTGTGTATTCTGTCACATAACTAACATGTGTAACTTCCCTGATTATTGTATTGCTGTTTGCTTTCACAAATATATTTGGTGGACTACTGCAATAGCATGTTGTGGGTCTGCCTGGCTCAAGTATCTCCCAACTCCAAACCATCCTCCATTCAGCCACCAAGGTGATTATCCTAAAGTGCATGTCACCCCACTACTGAATAAAATCCAGTGATTCTTTATCACCTCCAGGATCGAATACAAAATCCTTTGTTTGTCATTGAAAGCCCTTCATAACTTACCCTCTCCCCTTTCCAATCTTCTTACACCTTTCTCACTGCCACACACTCTTTGATTCCAGTCACTCTGGCCTCCTGGCTATTCTACAAATAAGATATTCCATCTTTTGGCATTTTCTCTGACTGTCCTCCATGTCTATAATGCTATCCATCCTCATCTCTATCTACTGGCTTCTTTGACTTATTTTAAGTCCCAACTAAAATTGCATCATCTGCAAGAAGCCTTTCCCAAACCCTCTCAATTCCAATGCCTTCCTTCTGTTCATTATTTCCTATTTCTCCTGTATTTATCTTGTTGGGGCCTATTTGTTTGCTTGTTGTCCCTCCCATAAGATTGTGAGCTCCTCCAGGGCAGGGAATGTCTTTTGGCTCTTTCCATATCCTTAGTCACCTAGTAGGCACTTAATAAATGTTTATTGAATGACAGATCTGTGATTACCATTTGCCTTGAAGGAGAACTAAACTGGCTGAGATTAAGATCCCTAATCCTGACATCAAACCTCTTCCCTATCCACTGCCCACCCAAGAACAAGTTCCTATCTAGAACTGCCAGAGAAAATAGCTTTACCCTGAAACCCTCAAAAGCATACACACACACACACACACAAACACATACATACGTGAGTGTATAGACAAACACATATACATAGTCATATATGCATAAACATACATAACTGATATGTAATAAATAGATGTACTCTGAATTGCCATGTCTCTGGGGAGAAAAATTTCTACCATTCTGGAGAGCAGGAGGATATATATATATGGCAGGATGATCATGCTGTTGCTCTCCTGTCTTCAAAAGGCAGATTGGACTAGAATTCTATCTATCAAGTAAATGTCTATTTGCAATTTATGATGCTCTTTTGGGGTTCAGGATAAAAGACACTTTTCATGGCCACTCCTAGTGGGAAGTGGTTTCACCCCAGACTAAGAGTAATAGTTGGCCTAATTTTGGTCATTTAGCTCCTCTGTCACTAAATGCTAAATACACAAAAGGCAATCACAGTAAGCAAATATTTATCAAAGCAAGCAGTAAAAAGTCAAGGAAGTTGTACAGATTAGTTTAGGTAATAGAATACACAAGAATATAGGGGCACTATGATTCAGAAATGAGAAAATCTCAGCTAAACCAAGAAAAAAAATAATCTTACCTGGAAAATTCATTCTTGGCAGTTTCCGGAGGTCCAGGCACTGGGAATCAAAGAACGTGTTAGGATGCTGGCTTTGCCGAAGAACCTGTTTTGGGGGTGAGGGCTGCCATCTGTCATTTGATGTCCATATTAGAGCTGGACCTGAATCAGGCCTGTATCCTATTAGTTTAAGGCATGAACTGAAGCATCCATACATCATTGATCAGCTAATAAAAAGAGAATTCCTTAACCACAGTATAAAAAGGATATTCAACATGTATACTCCAGTATTTCTCTAGCTTGTGCAGAAACAACTCAAGTGGTATACATATGGAAATATGCCCAGGCAACAGGGCAAGGTTGTCATTTTATCCTGAACCCCTTAAAACCATACACACATATGTGTGTATAGACCCACACATACGTGTGTATAGACCCACACATATACATATTCATCTATGCATATGCATATATAACTGATAAGTAATAGATAGATACACTCTGAATTGCTGTTAAAAGGTTTTACTTTATTGCTAGAAGTTTGATATGCAAGGGCAAACATTATATATATATATATATATATATATATATATATATATATATATATATATATATGTATGTATGTATGTATATATACACATACATATATATCAAGGTAGAATCTTCCTACACTTTAAATATCTTCTGTATAGTTTATTTTTAAAAGTTTTGTTAACTTTTCTCAATTAGTCAATAGCACCTTTAACTTTCATCAAACTTTAGCATATCCAAGTTAATTTGATTCAATTTAACTGAACAAATATTTCTTAAGTACATACTATATGCAAAATACTATCGTAGAGCTCATGGATAGGTGGAGAGATGAAAAGTGACACAATTCCTGATTTCAAGGACCTTCTACCAGGTAGAACTACATTATACTAAGAAGAAAATTCTATCTACCTAGATAACTTTAATACAAAGCATTTTATGATGAAGTCAGCAGACAGATACAGACATAATTTTCTAGGAAAAATGAGTAGCAGATCAGGAATGGTTTGATGGAGGTGGAAGCATCTGAGCTACGTCTTAAAGAAAAAGATGCTGAAAGATAGAAGTCAGAAAATAATGTATTTTTAACTTAAGAATAAACTAATCAAATCTATGTCTCCTACTAGAGAAGGTCAAGTCCAAGAGATTGTTAATGATCTAGTTTGGTTGGAATGCAGACTGCATAAAGGAAAATATTGCCTACCTTGACCATTGCTTCAGGAAGGGCCTTAACAAGGCTCCACTTCACACCTGACTCCACTCTCTCAACTTCTTCCTCTCCATCTCAACAAGCACCTTGCCTTTCAAGGAGACAGTTCCCCTTCGCATGTTAGATTTCTCCAGTCAAACTGAGACTTGTTAAAGACCTTAGCTTAAAAAGGCCAAGGTCTCCCACTGCATCCAGGGCCATCTCCAGTAATCATTATCTATATCTTGCCACTGGTCCCAGATGGCTCTGGAGGAGAGAGTGAGGCTGGTGACTGCACAGCCTTCCCTCACTCAAATCTAATTCACTTGAATGTCATGGCATTACCTCCCTTAGGCCATGGTCCTCTTTGAGAACAAAGGACAAATGATAAATACAAGAATGTAAGCTCCTTGAAGGCAGGAACTGTTTTTGCTTCTTCCACCATTTAGCACAGTATCTGGCCAATCTAACAAGTTGAAGGAATGCACAAAACCAGAAAGGTAAGTTCAAAACTAGATGTAGATAACCTTAAAGGCCAGAGTAAGAAATTCATTTCTTTTCTCATAAAATAAATGTTTACTGTGGCAGGTAGGTGGTGCAGTGGATAGAGCTCTAGCCTTGGAGTCAGGAGCACCTGAGTTCAAATCTGGCCTCAGACACTTGATATTTACTAGCTGTGTGACCCTGGGCAAGTCACTTAACCCCATTGCCTAGCCCCCCCAAAATAAAATAAATGTTTGCTTATTTTAACCTCTTTTTCAGTAGGCTTTTACTTCATTGACGCTTTCTTTTCCTATAGGTGATAGAGTTATGGAAAGATTTTGAGCAAGAGAATGATATTATCAAGTTTATGTATGAGGGAGATTATTATTGCAGTTGTGTAGAGAATGTCTTAGACGGTAGAAAGACCAAAAGAGGTAAATTCCTCAGAGTGCTATTATAATGTTCCAGGCAAGAACTGATGTGGACTAGAAGTAGTGCAGATACAAGTGGAGAGAAGGGAAGATATGTGAGAAATGTTATGCAGGTGGAATTGAAATTATTTGACAAGAGAAAAGAAGAATCCCCCAAATGGCAGATTTTAAGTCTTGGTGGTGCTATCAATAGAAATAGTGAAGTGCAAAGAACCCATGAGTTCAGTTAGTTCTCTTCCTTATAATTCGTGTCTACTATGCATCTTTCATCATTGTTTAGGGAAGTGGCTTCTATTTTTGGTTCTTTTGCAAAGAAAACAATTTTTAATTTAATACTGTAACAAATAGGTGCATTTATGATGAGGAAAATATCTGAAGAAGGCAAAACTAGGAATATTATCTGTCTACAATTTATAATTCCTTTCATCACATTGCCTTTAATGTTAACAATTCACAGTTATCCTTGACTTTTTTTTTCCTTTACCTTCCTTACTCTTCCTCAAACCTGTGGGACAAAAAAAGATTTAGGCAAATGTTTGCTTGTTTTAAACTTTTCATTGGTGGGCTTTTATTTCATTGATGCTCTTTTCCTCATATACCTTAAAATTTAAATACAAATGAGACCATGAAACACTCTATTGCCTCTCTTGGTTGGTAGTGGTTTCTTTTATTATTGGGGGAAGCATTTAATTATATGTCTCACTTATACCGGGACCAAAAGAAAACTACAAGAATCTCTCAGTATTAAAACAGTGGTCTTCAAAGTGAGAGCCAAGACATGACCCTAATGAGGGAGTCATTAACCATTTATAGAATAGAAAATGTATTGCTCCCATGTATTGAATCCTTTCTCAATTGTCTATCCCAGGGATAACAGGATAACCAATTTTACTCCAACACAGCCACAAACACCTTTCACCCAGTCTAGGACCCTCCACAACTGGGTAAATTCTAAACATTTCCCCTTCAGTGCCTGGTGTCAGTTCCCCAGGACAGTAATGTCCTTACTGCAAGCCAAGGTACCCACAGCAACAGCTAAACAGATGTCACTGAAAATATTTCCTTCCCATCATCATACTCATAGCACCCCCTAATAACACCTTGTGTCTGTGGCAGGCATCTCTTGAAGGTCAGGCACTATGCTTTAGGGCAATGATTCATAAGGAAGAGATACTTCCTTTCCCCTCCTCTAAATATGGATGAGTCAGTCACACAAAATAAGCTTAATGGATACAGATCACATTACATTGTCTTTCCCTCAATGCAATTCCTCTTCTGAACTTTCCCATCTCTGTAAACTACCATCCTCTCAGTTACTATATTTTCAAATATTTTCCAAAGTTTATTGTTCCTATCTCCATGACATGATTCACTTCCATCTCATTCTTTCTATTCACACAGCCTCCACTCTAGTTCAGACTGCATCACCTTTCATCTGGGCTACTTATAGACAGCCAGGCAAATAACTCTTTTTTGTGTGTAATACTTTTTTCTAATTGAAAGATGCCCAATATAACCAAATTGCAATTAGTGAACATGAAGGATTTCATTAGGAACCATGTTTCTCTGTGTGTAAATATTGAATATCTTCTAATTTCCTGACTCCAATCTATCCCCTACATATCTGCCAAAGTGACTTTCCTACAGCCTAATAGGTCTGACCATGTTGTATATCCTCTTCTCAGTAAACTCAAATGACTCCTCTAGAATTAAAGTCGTCCATTTGTCATTTAAAGTGTTTCTCAGCCTAGCTCTAATCTACCTTTCTAGTCTTATTATACGTTACTCTGCATCCTGCACTATATAATCTACTGTAGACACATAAGTCTGAATGTTACTCACAATCATACAAAAACACAACTAATATATCTAGATATGAATGGTAAATCAAAGAAAAATACCATTCATTTATCAAGGCTACGTAAGTAAAGATAGAAGAATGGATTCATATAGAAAACTTTCTGCTGAGTTGAAATGTGAGACAAACGAAATGTTATTTTTGCATTGTATATAGTGACTACCAACCCACAGAGAAATATAATCCCTGTTGAAAAGCCATTAAATTTACTAATTGTTATGACCTATTTAGTTACTGTATTGTACATCTTTCAATAAAAGAAGAATCTAAAAACAGTCATCACCTTCACTAGGGACACTGATCAAATTAGCTGAATAATTGACCATTAACAAACAATTATTATTTACAAGTCTGTCCTATTCCCCACGACAAACAAAGAGGTTTTTTGAAATAATGAAGCATAGTCCATCACATTGCTCTCAAGAGCAAAAGAGATTTTTATTCAATTAGCAAAAAAAAAAAAATTCATCTTTATATTCTTTTTTTTAATTTTTGTATGTATTATACATCAATATGTGTGTAATACAATATTGCATATTATTTCCATAACACATATAAATTATTTAATATATAGTATGTAATATATATGTATGTATGTATGTATGTATTTATATAGGAGGCATGCTCAAAATGGATTTTTTAGGAGTGAATAATCAGAGTTTGACATCCACAAAGCTAAAAGATTGTGTATACATTTTGTTCTAGGGGAACACAAAAGAACTAGGAAGGGGATAAAAAGGTTTTAGGATGGGGAATCTAAGAGGATTTGGGTGGGTTAAATGAAGGGAAGAGATAAGTGGGCAGAGAAGAGTTAATCTGAGGATGCTCAGAAGACTGCTGGATTTAAACTTAGAGGATATAGCCTCAAATATTTCTATAATTTCAATTCAGCAAGGCTTGATTAAGGACCCGGTTCTACGTTAGGTATCGGGTATTCAAAAACAAAAAATGACAAAAATCCTCAAGGAACTTTTTTTTTTGTCTGGGGAGGGAGAAGAGGACATAAATAGAAAACTAAATGAAAAATATATACAATGAAATTTCTAGGAGCACTAACAAATAGGAGTATCAGGATAGACTTTCCTATAGAAGATGGCACTTAAGTAAGTTAAAAATTCTAAATTAATGGGGAGAAGGGAGTGTATTCTGAATATGAATGGCAAGTTATGCAGACATAGAGACAGGTAATGAAATGTCATTTATGGAAAACAGAAAATAAGCCAGTTTGACTAGAATACAGAATCTTTGAAGACAACTAATATTCAGTAATCCTGGAAATGCAATTTGGAACCTGAGTGTGAAAATTTTAAACCCCAAATAGAGCAATTAATTTTATCCTAAAGGTAAGTGGGAACCACTAGAGTGTCTTTAGAATGTGAATGACATGGTCATACTTGTATTTTAGAAAAAAAAATAACACTATTTGGCAACTGCATGGAGACTATTTTGGAGAAGAGACAGACAAGAGGCAGAGAGAACAATTGGAAAACTGTCCAGGTGAAAGGTGATGAGAATCTGGGCTAGATGGTGGCCATCATTAATGAAGTAAAGCAGACATAAACAAATTATATTGCCAAGGTAGAATGAACAAGACTTGGCAACAGATTAGATATTGGGGGAAAAGGGATGAGGGAAAAAAGATGAGGGAAAAGGGATGAGGAAAAAGTTAACTCCAAAATTGAGTTAGGAAGAGAAGAAAGTTTGGGAGAAGAGGAAAGAAGGAAGGCATTAAGTATTGTTTTGGATATATTGAATTTGAGGTGCCTATGGGAAAACCAGTCAGCTGGATTTTAAGAGAAAGACTGGCACAGGATATATAGATCTAGCAGTCATTTAGATAAAAAATGGTCATTGAACCTGTGGGAGGTGATATGGCCATGAATTGAGAGTATAGAGGGAAATCAGAAAGTATAGAAGGAATCAGAAAGTTATTGTGGTCCAGTTGTATGGAAAGCCCTCAAGTGACAGGACATGGGATTACAAATTGTAGTATCATAGATCTAGAGGTTGTAGAAACCTCAGAGGTCACCTAGTCCAACTCTGTCATTTTACAGAGGAGAAAACTGAGGGCAAGGGCCCTTGACTTGCCCATAGTCATACGAATCAATGTCAAAATTGGGATTTGAACTCATGCCTTCTGACTCAAGAGTCAGTACTTAGATAGAATTCTAGAGCTTCATTTAAGCATTTTGCATGGGTCCTGCTCTTCCTCTTAAAGGCCATGCACCATGGCCAGATTCTTTCTGTTTGCCTTGTCTAGACTGACAAGGTGAGAGTTGGAGGTATGTGGATGAGCCAGCTGTAGTGAACTGCCTTATTATTGGCAATATGCAGAAACCTGGGGAGACTGTACAGGGCAAAATCCCAAAGTGCATAGCAAACAGAAGGCATTTAGGGAGGTGCTTTATGTTGTGAACAACTGCACATGTGTGCAACTTAGAAAGCGGTATGTTGGGGGCCCAGATGGCAAGGTACCTTTACTTTCATTAATTATTTTCTGGAATCAGAGTAGACAAGTTTATTCTCACTTCTGAGAAGCTACATTTATTGACTCTGAACATAGCTAAGCAGCACAATATCTTATTTATCCTCATATTTATAACCCTGTGTATTGAGGACAAAAAGTTTCTGTTACCCTGCCCTCCTTTTACAACTGCTAATCTTCATGGTGCTCCTGAAGCAAACTGCTTTGCACCAGTCCCTCTAAGAAATCCCTCCAAAGGTAAAATGTGTGGGAAATAGTGAATCTAATTCACTGAAGACAAAATTGAAGATGTGCTCCACTCTGGTTGGTCCTTCTCCAGACTGTGTGGAATGATATCCGAATCTTTGAATATGTGGTTCAGCATCACTGCTGAACATGGTGAAATATTGATGCTGTATTACTGTGAGGCAATTTAAGCACTGAAGCAAAAAGCACTATTCAAATTGAAGTTGGGATTTTATTGTTCACCAACACACAGAATAGTTTACTGGCATCTATGAACAGCTGATCTCAAGTTCAATTACACTTATATTGAAACAGGGAGGCATGTTCCCACCATTACCAGCCAAAGTAGAAAAGAAGGTCACTTTCCGCTTAATGAAATATCAAACAAGAGAAACAGAAACCTCTCAAATGTTGAGGAACAGCATATGGTGCAATTACAATGGAGAACCATTCAGAGCAATGAGAGCTGCTACCAGCAGGTGAAACTGGTTCATGAAATAGCAATTAAACAGGATGATAGTACGGAACAAAGGAACTATTCTTTAATTGTCTTGGTTATGTCTACAAACACCTTGCAGTGGTCTTGTTTCATCTACCTCCACAACATCTCTCACTCGCCCCTTCTCTTTACTCATATTGCCACTATATAATTTGCAACTCTCTCCTAATTGGTTACACTGCACTCAATCTGCCCACTTCTTCAATCAATCTTCCACACAATTGCCAAATGAATAATATTAAAACTTAGGCATGACCATGTCAGTCTACACCTCTAAGATTAAATGCATTCTCTTCTGATTGGCATTTAAAGTCCTCCACAGATTGGATCCAGATGTATTTCATGTTACTGCCATTTTTAGTCAACAGTGAGGTAGAATTCCTTTACATACTCTTCAGGTCAAAATAGAATACTGGTTATTCTCTGAACTTGCCTTTTCTTAATGGTGCATTCCCATATATCCCTAATATATTTCTTCTTTACCACCAGATTTTAGAATGCCTAGCTTCCTTCAAGGCTTGGTTCATATGGTATCATCTCCAAGAACTTTTTTTTCCAGATTCTGTTCCCCCACACATATCCTTGTTGTAAATAATCTGTGTTTCTTGAAATTATCTTATCTTGTATTTACTTGCCTCTGGAAATAATTTATCTTCTTAGTAGAATATCAGTTACCTGAGGACAGGGATAGTTTTCTTTTATCTTTAGTGCCTAGAACATTGTCTGGCACATAGTAGGCATTTCATAAGTGTTTGTTTTATTATAGCAATCCGATTATATGTTAATTATTTTACATTGCTAAGTGCACTTACTTATTTATCTTGAGAATCATGTGAATTATGTACTATGTTAAACTCCTTTGCTGGAGCTATCCCAAAAGAAATGAAGTCTACAGATGATATTTTAAAACAGCCATATGGCAGGAAGGATTTTCAAACTCCCCACTGCCCTCCCTCTTTGGTACTGCATTATTAATGAGTCGGAAAGAAAGGAACCAATAAGTATGCTCCTAGATCCAATGGAAATTGTTTCTTATATAACATGATCTCCAGTTGATGATGCCTGCCCTTGGCTATTCAGTGAGCTTTGCCATCTTAAAAGAAAAAAAAAAGAATAAAACCTCTCTGCCTCAACATATTAAAAATGTCTCTACATATATCCCGGTGTTCTTTTCTTATAATCAAAGAGGAAAACCTCTCTGTCTCTCTGTCTCTGTCTCTGTCTCTGTCTCTGTCTCTGTCTCTGTCTCTGTCTCTGTCTCTCTCTCTCTGTTTCTCTTTGTCTCTGTCTCTGTTTCTCTTTCTCTATCTCTGTGTCTCTCTCTGTCTCTGTCTCTCTCTGTCTCTGTCTCTGTCTCTGTCTGTCTGTCTGTCTCTCTCTCTCTCTCTCTCTCTCTCTCAGCCTAGCTTCTTCTCTACATGTGCTTGCATCTCATCCCTTTTATATTTCAGAAGGTTACAAAAGTGTTGACCAGGAAAAACACTCGGAGCCTTATGGAAACGGCGGCCAGGAAGGCCACAGATTAATCATCTGGTGCTAAACCACTAACTGAAGTTCATATACATGTAAGCAGAGTGCCTGGTATTTAGTAAACTCTTAGAAAAATTGTGAATTAGTGAATGAATCACCTACATGTCCATGTCTAACAATGTCATCTTGCCCGCTTTCCCCTACTTCCAAATGCCCTTCAGACTGCATGTTACCATCCTCCCTCATCTTCCCCTTTAGCATTTGAAAACAATCAGAACTGCATTTGACCTCTGCAAAAAAATACTAAATGGCAGGTGACTCACGATTATTGCCCTGCTATTAATGCTGATGGCAATGAACAATGTAGATGACAAATAACAGGTGACTTCTAACTTGACTTTTCTTCAAATTGATTGCCCACTATTTCCCCCAGGATTTGGATGTAATCAGGGTACAGATAGAAAGGCCTATAAAAGTCCTGTAGTCAAACCCCTTCATTTCACAAATACAGAGGCTCATGTAGGTTAAGCTAAGCAATTTGTCAACGGTCACTCAGGTAGGAAGTGTCAGAGACAAGATTTGAGCTCCATGTTTCTCTAACTACAAATACAATGGTTTTATACTGTGCCACAAGCATTCCATAAAGGGAATGCTCTAGAGAAAATGACTAGTTGGGCACTTTCCCCCAGAACTTAACGTTGTCACATCCCTCAGCTTCAGCCCTCCCCTTATCCTTCCACCCTCTTTTCTTCCTATGCTTTATATACTCTCTCATCGAAAAGCTCACTAGCAGCAAGAGCAAAGGCCCATAAGAACTACCCAAACCGAGAAGGTTTGTGGACCAGTCTTGGTGGCGTGCTGCTTCCTCAGAAGGTCCAACAGCTAGATTTTACTAAGGAATGGAGGAGATGAAGGAAAATCTATCAAATGAGGGCTGTGGTCAGTGATAATTGTCCTTTGTTTTGAGCAACCCTAATCTTACTCATATGACTTGCCATGGTTCATTGACACTCCTAGGTAAAAGATAGTAACATTACATGCTTAATAAATACTTGCTGATTGATTGGTCAGAACATGCATGAGTGTACACATTAGAACAATAAAAACAATAACTGGCACTTGCATAATGCTTTTATGTTTGCAAAGTGCTTTACAAATATTATCTCCTTTTATCCTCATAACAACTAGGGGACGTAGATGCTGTTATTATCACCATTTTATAGATGAGGAAAAATGAGGCAAACAGAGGTTAAGTGACTTCCCAGTAGTACTTGACTCACAGCTAATAAATTCTGAGTCCAGATTTGAAGTCAGGTCTTCCTGACTTCAGGTTTCAAACTCTATCCACTGTGCCACCTAGAACTGAATGTTTTACTACAACAAAATTGTGTCATTAAACACTTTAATGTGCATGCACACACACAATTCTAAGAATATAAAGCAAGAGAAAGATGGAATAGTATACCTTGCTGCTAATCTTTCTGACCTATACAGATATATGTGGGAGAACAGGGCACAGTAGAGAGAGTAGAAGCTTTAGAATCCAGGTATGATTTTTCCCCCTGTGCACAGGTAGAGTGCAGTAATCCATTGAAACCCAGTAGCTATGGTTCTTTCTTAATAGGCCTGGTAATTGAATTTATCCCACTGCCTCAAGGCAGGCTTGAAAATACACCATTGCAGATGGCATCTGGGTATCTATCTTATTTTTAAAAGTCTTCTAGGGAAAATGTCATTTCTACCCTCCATAACACATTACACTAACATTTAAATCCAGATCATCTTTTTCTATGCTTAATATGAGATAGAATAAGTGGTCACCATTCCCCACATAACAACCTTTCATAAACTGCACTAAATATAAATGACATGTGTTATTATCATTACCAAGCTAGGCTATATCCAGGGGTGCTTAAAACAATACTTACCCACAATTCTTTTATAAGACCACACATGGTGTGGTTTACAGAATTGCCTTTCCTTTTATTGCTGATTACTTCAAAGGGATGAATTAAGAAAAGGGAGGCTTTGTTCCTTGTTAAGATTAAATAATTAATTGAGTAAATAAAATCAAGGCCAGGAAGAAAGGAGCTATCAGCTCATTAAATGTTGATCATATGAGCTTTGATTCCCAAGGTATCAGTATAATGTGGATATTCTTTAGCAAAATCTGAATAATAATATATTGAATAAAGAAGATTTAAATGGGAGTGGGGGATTTAAAAAGGCAGGAAATTTATTCCTTTCGTCATTTTTTTTAATTGAAAATGTACTGCCTACCTTAAGAGAGGCAACAGTGGCCTGGTGAACACTGTGTAAGGGAAACCCAGGTTCAAATACCTGGGTACTATCAAAATGCATTTATTAAGTGCCTACCAAGTGCCAGGTACTATGCTAGACATTAGCAAGACAGATAAAAATGAAATAGTTACTGCCTTCAGGGTGTTTGCTTTCAATTTGTAAAGACCAATGCACATATATAAGCACACACAAAATAAATCTCAGAGTACTGGAAGAGCAGAATTCTATCTATCACCTTGGGAGGGATTAAAAATGGCTTTACAGATAATGTGGCACTTGAGCTGAGTTAAGGAAATAAGGAATTATAAGAGGTATAGGTAAAAAGGTTGTACATTCCAGAAATAGGGTACAACTTGTACAAGACACTGGCATACCAAAGTCAGTTTGCTTGGACAATATAGTGAAGGAAGGGAAATATTATATAATAAGACTGGAAAGGTTGGTTGGAGCCAGGTTGAGAAGGGTTTTACGAGCTTTAAAAAGTTTATATTTGATCCTAGGGGCAATACGTGGTCCCAGATTTGGGGGAGAGGAAGTTTGATATGGTATTCAGTATGTATCACGCACTGGAAGTACAAATAAAAGCAAAAAGACAGTCCCTGCCTTCAAGGAGCTTACATTCTAATGGAGAAAGACAACACATAAAAGGGAGCTGAAAAGCTTGGGGAGGAGGAATGGGTATGGTATAATCCTCTGGAGACTCAGGAGTAGAATTGGGGGAGGAGGGAAGAAATGAGTATGGCTTGGCTGATCATTTCCTCAAAATGGAGGTTCTGGGAAGGGACTCACCTACAGGAGGAGGCAGAAGCATTTTTCAGACTGATGTGCTGAGCTGTGCTGTCAGATCTGAGCTTTAGGAAAATCACTTTAGCATATAATAAATTGGAAAGGAGAGAGACTTAAGGCAAGGATTACAATTAGGAAGCCATTTCAATAATACAGGTAAAAAGTTATGAGGGCCTGAAATGGGGTAGTGGCTATGTGAATAAAAAAGAAGAGAATAGAGATTTAAAAAAAAGATGTAGAGGCAGAAATAATAAGATTTGGTGGATAAATGGATACATACATAAGGGTAAGGAAGAGAGAGGAGTTGAGGATAAGTTTGTGAACTTGTATGACTGGAATCATTACAGTACCCTCAACAGAAAGAAAATTTCAGAAGAGGAAAGGAAGATGGAAGGAGAGATGATAAGTTCTACTTTAGACATGTTGATTCCAACATTTATTAGCTGTGTAACTATGGGAGAGTTATTTAACATCTCTGAACCTGTTTCTTCACATATCAAGATGGGGTTAAAAATACCTATAGTGCCTACTTTGCAGGGTTGTTGCAGAAATGAAATGAAATCTCATATGTGAAGTGTTCTGTACTCAACAAGTATCATCCGTTATCAAACTGATACCCACAAATGATATAATTTAACAGGGCCTTTGTCTAGATTAAGTCCTCATGGAACACCCTCATGCCTTTGAACTTGTTTTCCCAACCAAAAATCATCTTCTTTGCCTATTCCCACTTCATTATCTTAATCCTAATCAGGTCTACTCAGTTCCTCTCAACTGCCATGTCTTCCATCTATAAATTCCTGCAACATGGCTTGCTTGAATCAGTTTAGTAACTAAACAAATGGTGTCTGAGGGGTTTTTTTCGGTTTCATATGCAGAAGTTTAATTTCTATAACAAAAGAGTAAGTTCATTCATACAAATGGTATTTATTAAATGCCTCCTTCTTCAAAGCACTATGGAAAGTATTGGGATAGATACAAAGATAATTGATACGGGGCCTAGCCTCACTAAAGTTACAATTTAGCTCAAGTCATACAAAAATATATAAACTAATCACCCTGGCCCTAAATGCCTGAAAGCCAGGTAGTTTAGATTTTACCATTTCACTTCTGCCCCCAGGGATGTCCATTACCCTTAAGAAGATTGAGGGGTATCTAGGCTTTTTGCAAATAGCTTCATCCCAGACGAATGTTATTTCCTCAGTTATAAGGGTGGTCCTCCCCACATCGGTTCCATTTAGCCACTAACAGTTGGATTCAAGTTTACAAGCAATTTTTACTTCAGAAGGTCTAATCACAAATGTACAAACTTACTCTCCCAACATGTGATAGGCATAGCCTCCTCTCCCACTTCATACAACTTCAGCCTCTGAGAAGAGGCAAGGGATTAGGTTTACACTTTAACTCAGTTCCCATTCAGCACAATCCCTATTCCAAATTCAAAAGTGCCTCTCAGGGTTACATGCCAGGCAGCCTGGCTTCCTTGCTGGGTCAGCTTGCTGCACCATCCTGTTTGCAATCAGCTTCAAGGTCATCATGTTTCAACCTCCCAGGTCCTAAGGGGATCCTCTCAGGCACCAGGAAATGAGAACGAACAAAACAGAATGAAAACAGACATCCCCATGCCCATTTCTTAGAAGGCAAGTAAAAGGGAGGGAGCAAGGTAAGGATGGCCCTCACCTTCTCACCCATTGAGTTTATCATGTCTTTGTTGTAGGTGAACTTGGATCTTCACCCTTTGGAAACAGACAATAAGAGAACAGTCAATAGGGGAGCAGCAGAAAGAGGGTGATAGAAAAGAGTACAGTGAAAAAGGGTGAATGGTCCCATCTTGTCAGTTTCAAAGATGCCGGCAGCAAAGCAAAGGTGGCTACCCTCACTGACATGGTAAGGCTCAGCAGATGCCATGTTAGGCAAACTAGGCATACTCAAAAGGCCCTTCAAGGGTATCTCCATATCAGAATTGATCATGTTATAAATATGTTCACAAGTCCAGGTTATACATATGGAATACTATATAAGAAATATATAATAATCATAATGCAAAATAAAACCTGATAAGAGCCGAAGAGAGCTACAAAAGGGTCCTATTGGGTCCTAGGAAGAAAATATAATTTTTGTGTAGAGTGATAAGAAAAAGATTAATGGAGGAGATGGTATTTAATCTGAGTCTTGAAGAGGAAATAGCATTCTATAAAGCAAAACATTGCAGGCATAAGGACAGGATAATATGAACAAAGTCAAGACAGTAGGAAAGTGATAGTAACTCCTTGAGGAAAAAGACTAGTTTATTACCATCTTTTTATCCCCAGCACTTAGCATAATGTTCTGCAAATAGCAGTGATTAATGTTTGTCAATAGACTTAGATGAGTATGTCCATGGATGGTGAGTAACCCATATTGGCCAAGTGGTTAAGAATTTGTGTGAAATAAAGCTGAAATATAAGGAATTATACATTGTAGAAGGAGCCTTAAATACTTCGCTAAGGAGCTTTGAAATATAGTAGGAAACTGTGGTGTAGTCAGATGCCTAAGATCAAATCTCAGTTCTTCCACTATGACTTTGTACAACTTATTTAACCTTTCTGATCCTCAGTTTCCAAATCAGTAAAATGAGAATGTTGGACCAACTAATCTCTAAGCTCTCTTTCAGCTTTAAATTTATGATCCTATATTAAAAGGGAGACTTTTAAGTGGTTTGAGCAGGGGAATGATGTGATTATTTCTCTTTGTAATTAAGATTAATTAGGAGCAGTTGTGATAATAAATTAGCCAAGGTATAAACTAGAGACAAGGACACTAGTTAGGAAGTGATTGCAGCAGTACAGACAGGTGGTAATTATACTATAACTTTGGCAGTGAATACAAAGGAGAGGATTGACAGAAGATATATTATAGGGGTAGACCCAACAGACCTCAGTAACTGCTTGGCTATAGGAAGTAAGAGTGGTAGAAGAGTCTGATAACACCAAGATTTTAATCATGGCTATATGGATGGTGTGAGAGGCAGTTGTGGTATAATGTTACTGATTAAAAGTTAGAAGACAGAATTCAGGAACCAGTTCTGACATTTGCTACAAAATCCTGATGAATAATTTAATCTCTCTAAGTGTGTTTTCTCATCTTCAAAATAGGGATAATATATCTATACTAGCTACCCTATAGGGTTGTTATGAGGACCAAATGAGAACAAATGTTCCTTCCAACTCTAAATTTCAATGAATATATAATTTTATGGCTAGATGATGGTAATAATGACAGAAAGTCCACAAAAGATTTACCTTAGTGGGTTTTTTCTTTTTTTTTCCTTTTGGAGATGAATGACAACGTTGTCTTATATGGAGCTTGCAATTGGCTATAATATGTAAGTCTGTTTTTCCACTTTAACTGCTATCAAAGCAACACATACCCCCCTCTCTTTCTGAAATTTATTTTTATGTTCTATACATAGAATCTCACATTTTAATTTTCCTGAAACTGAGGCTCAGGGAGATTAAATGATATGCTTAATTTCCTATAACTAATAAATCATAAAGCCAGAACTAAAATTCCCCTTCTTCTGACTCCAAATCCAACAATGTTATTTCCTCTACACCAGATTTTAAATACAGTAGAGGAGTTTACTGTTTAACAGAGTTTTGGTGTGAAATTAAATTGCATGTAATAATGGGGATGAAAATATAGGGAGCATATTTATGTAGTATCAGATTTTGGAATCACTTTCTCTACATGTTATCTCCAAAATACATTGTGAAGGTTTGAAAAAGAAGTGCCTTCTTCATATGGCAATAGGAAAACACAGTCTTGTTACCACATTATTAAATTTGAGTTGGGTATATTGACTGAAGAGGCAACACAATTTAATTTTTTAAAAAGGATTTATTAAATACCTGCTATGCACAAAGAGAGTACTGCCCTAGAGACTTGGGGTGATATAAAGTTTGATAAGACAAAGTATATGCCCTCAGTGAGTTTAGTCTAATAAGGAGATGGGAGCTTACAGGTGATACATAATAACAGCATTAAAGAAATGAAAAACAAAATGATATATGAGGTCTGAGAGGACCAGTAATTACAAACAAGGAAAATTAGCAAAGATTTTTCAGAGGATGTGGGCTTTGAGTTGAACTTTGAAGGATGAGTAGATAAGGCATAGAAGGGAAGATATAATAACCATAATAAAAATGTGTGAGAGACAGAGAGAAATGAGAAGAATAAGAAGAAAAGGAAGAAGAGGAAGAAGAAGAGGAAGAGGGAAAGGAAGAAGAGGAGGAAGAAGAGGGAGAGGAAGAAGAGGAAGAGGAAGAAGAAAAAGAGGAAGAAGAAGAGGAAGAAGAAGAAGAAGAAGAAGAAGAAGATGAAGAAGAAGAAGAAAAGGAAGAAGAGGAGGAAGAAGAGGAAGAGGGAAAGGAAGAAGAGGAAGAAGAAGAAGAAAAGAGGAAGAAGAGGAAGAAGAAAAAGAGGAAGAAGAAGAGGAAGAAGAAGAAGAAGAAGAAGAAGAAGAAGAAGAAGAAGAAGCAGCTTTTTGGAAGGGGTATGGTGGAATGTGAGTAATGGGCAACTCTTGAGTCCCTTACTTCCTTTTTCTATTGCCAGTCATGCTCTGCCAAACCCCAATTTTGGATTACTCCAAGCAACAGGAATATGAAATATGGTAAGAATTTACCTTTGATGTCTATTCATGAACTACTGAATGACAGTGGTGAAACCAGTTGAGTTCTGACTGGGCCCAGTACAAATTGATGCTGCATAATATCAACTGAGCCCTCATTGCCACAAGGCAAATATTTTATACCTCCCTGATCCATTAACTCTCCCACTTACCACAATGGCTTTTTCCAAATCTTTTCATCTCTCCTCAAACCTCCAAAATAGGCTCTCCTCCCACAACCCTATCAGCTGAGAATCATGCCTCATACTTTACTGAAAAATTAAGACCATTGTACAAAGAGATGCTTTTTTCTCCTCTATCTCATATCTCCCAAATGCCTTCTGCTTCACCCCAATCTCATATGAAGAAGTGGTTTTTCCTTTTGCTAAGATAAACCCTTCTACATGCATAAGTGATGTCATTACCTCTCATCTTCTCCAGAAGATTGATCCCAGGAGGACCTGAGTTCAAATCCAGCCCCAGACACATAACACTCACTTGCTGTGTGACTCTGGGCAAGTCACTTAACCCCAATTGCCTTACCCCCCCAAAAAAAAAAGAATATCAGAGAAGACATGAACTTGAGCTTATCTTACTTAGCAAGATGGGTAAAGTATAGATAGACAGCAAAGTAGATATTGTTAAAATAAATGGAAGGAATACTTATGTATGCCAATGGATCTTTGATTTTATCAATTCAGGTATATAAAATTATCTGAAGCAAAATCACTTAAGTAAGAAAGAGCATTGAGCAGAAGGTTTATTGGGGAAATTCATGGGAAGCAGGACTATATAGAGAAAATAGGTATAAATATTGGAAAGTCTTGAAAATAGAAGCATATAGGTTCAATACATTGGGCTACAAGAAGCTTTCATTAAGTAGGGAAATAACATGGTGAAATTGGTTCCTTAGCACTTCTGGTAGATGGATTCATGATCTGGGTAGGAGAGAAAGCAAGGAAACCAATAAGCCTAACCATTCTGTAGAGACACTGTTCTTAATTTCTGTATTCTTTATCATATAACAAGTGACCAAACAAGCAGTTTATATCAAAACCATATTTACTTTCAAAGAGTATACATTCTCACATAATCCATGTTGGGACTTGAGAAGTTCCTTAATCATGTATCTGACTCTCCATAATTGAGTTCTAATCCCATTACTGGAAGATATAGATGAGTAGTGGGCAGCTTCATGATAGTAATGGTGGCTACTTATTACAGACAGTTAAGATGAAAGATGCAGCCAATCAAAAAGCTAGATAATACAAGTGTAATAGTACTTTGCTTTATGTACCCAGATCCTATAACATGGAAGCACCCTACTTCTGGGAGAATATGGTCTACTTTCTTCTTTCCATTGGCTATATAACTATAACAGGCTGAACTTTAAACCTATGAGATTGGGACAGGCACACTCTTCCCCCCTGCTCTATGGTGCACAGAAAGGGTGAAAGTCCTGTTCAACCACAGCATGGGCACCATGAACTGAACTGATGAAGGAGGGAGGCCATGCTTCTCCCTTTTACCCAGTGGTAAAGGGGACAATTATGCCTCCTAGGTGTTGAGGAAATATTTGTCTGACTGTTCGTGATATACCTTTGGAGAAAACAGTACTTTATAAAAACTAATGCATATTTAAATGGAACTAAGGTGCTGGGACCCCTAAACTGGAGGGAATATCATTGCTTGGGGATAGATCCAATGGCAGAGACACTGGACACCTCTCCCTACCCCAAACTCCTTAAGCATACTGAAGAATGCTGGGGGAGGGAACAAAATATAACATACCTGTACTTCAAGAGGCAGGGGCCAGGGTAGTCACTGTTACACAAGTACCGTAGAAAAGCTATGACATTTGTAACTTAGACACAGTTCTTTATGGTTTCCTCTATCAATCTATGTTACTCTCTTTGCAGTTCTCAAGCTCCAATTCTTTCTCTGACTCCTCATTTGTGTATATTCTTTGTCCTTTTCTATCCCTACTCTTAATTAAATTGCTTTTCTATTTATGGCATTTGCTGGCTTTACAATGCTAGTTATTATATTTTTAATATTTTTTTTGAATTACATGTAAAAATAATGTTTAAATTTTGTTTTTAAAATTTTTGAGTTCTAAATCCTCTTTCTCTCTCTCCCTTTCTCTCCCTCCTCACTGAAAAGGCAGGCAATTTGTTATAGGTTATACATGTGCAGACATGATGCTAGTTATTATATAATTTGACCCATCTATGCTTCAGCTTCCTTCTAATGTAAAATGAGGGGGTTGGATTACTTTTTCTTTTTTAATTTATTTTATCAATTTATTTTGATTTATCAACAATCATTTCCATATGCTTTTGAGTTTAAAATTTTTCTCCCCCTTCCTCCTCACCACCCTCCCCAAGGCAGCACACAATCTGATATAGGCTATACATTTACATTCCTATTAAATATATTTTCACATTAGTGAAGTTGTAAGTAAAAATTAAAACCAATAGGAGTAACCATCAGAAAGAGGAAACAAAACTCAACAGAAGAGAAAAAAAAGATAGCGATTCAACTTTCACAGTTATGATTACTATCTGTGTCTTTTTCTCCATCCTTTTTTCCCCGTTTATGCTTTCTTTCTTCTTTCTCCTTCCCCCCCCCTCACTAGTGTTTTGCTTTTAACCACTGCCTCCTTCAGTCTCTCCTCCCTTCTATTATCTCTTTCCCTTTTCTTCCCCTTTACCCTTACTGCTTCTTCCCTCCCTTCTATCCCCCCTCCCTCTTTTCTTTCCCCTTTTCTCTCCTACTGCCTATAGGGCAAGTTAGATTTCTATACCTAACTAATTATGTTATTCCTTTCTCGAGCCAAATCTGATGAGAGTAAGGTTCAAACAATGCTCCCCCCCTTCTTTCCCTCTGCTGTAATAGGATTTTGTGTCTTTTCCTGTAACATAATTTACCCTTGTCTGTCTCCTCCTTTCTCAGTACATTTTCAAAGATCAGACTAATCCACTTAACTTGGATCCATTTAACCCACTTGATTAGATTTTTTTTATCATTACATCAAAGTCAACTAATAGCTACCCCCTTTATGTACATTCCTTTAACATGGTGTAATAACAATATAGTTTTCAAGAGTTGCAAGTGTCATCTTCCCTTGTAGGGATGTAAACAGTCTGCCCTTATGAACAACATTTTGTATCTTTCTGTCCCATTTACCTTTTTATGTCTTTCTTGAATCTCATACTTGAAGATTAAATTTTTTGTTGAGCTCTAGTCTTTTTATGAGGAAGGTTTGGAAGTCTCCTATTTCATCGAATATCCATCTCCTTCCTTGAAAAATCATGCTCATTTTTGCAGGGTAGTTGATCCTTGGCTGCAATCCAAGCTCCTTTGCCTTATGGAATGTCATGTTCCACACCCTACAGTCTTTTAATGTAGAAGCTGCAAGGTCTTGTGTAACCCTGACTGTGGTTCCATGATATTTAAATTGTTTCTTTCTGGCTGCTTGCAGCACTTTCTCTTTCATCTGGTAATTTTGGAATTTTGCTATTATATTCCTTGGCATTGTCAATTTGGGATCTCTTTCAGGTGGTGAGCGGTGGATTCTTTCTATGATTATTTTACCCTCAGGTTATAGGACTTCAGGGCAGTTTTCCTTTATGATTTCCTGAAAGATACTCGCTAGAGTCTTTTTTTCATCATGATTTTCAGGTAGTCCAATAATTTTTAAATTGTCTCTCCTGGATTGGTTTTCCAGATCAGTTGTTTTACCATTCAGGTATTTTGTGTTTTCATCTATTTTTTTTTCATTTTTTTGTTTCTGTTTGACTGATTCTTGCTCTCTCATAGAATCATTAGTTTCCCTTTGTCCAATTCTAATTTTTAACAGATCGTTTTATTCTGTTAGTTTTTGTACTTCCTTCTTCAATTGGCCAATTGTATTTTTAAGGGATTTGTTTTCTTCAGTGTACTTTTTTTCCAGTTTGCCAATTGTGTTTTTTAAGGACTCTTCTACCTCTCTCATTAGACTTTTAAAATCCTTCTTGAGCTCTTCTAAGAAGGCTTTTTGGGCTTCAGACCAATTCACATTTCCTTTTGATGTTGCAGATGTGTGTTGACAACGTTGTCCTCTTCAGAATTTCTGTCTTAATCTTCTCTCTTCTCATAATATGAATGTACGGTACCTTTCCCTTTTACTCATGGTGTTTCTTTATTCCCTGGCCTTTAAAAAGATTGAGCTCTCCTGCTGGGGAATAGTGGGCACTGTCCCAAGCTTCTTGTGCTGGGAGCCTAGGTCATGGTCACTGGCTTTGTGTCCTGGGGCCTCTTATGTTGGCAATTGGAGGCTGTAAGGTTTTGGCAGCTTACCTTGTATTGGGCTGGAATCAGTAAGGCTGGTTCCTTTTAAATGGGTGCTGCAGGGTGTTTATCTGTCTGGGGCCCCTTGCAATGCTGCCTCCCTCCTTTCTGATAATGCACTGGGAGATTCCTTTACGGAAGAGTGCCAAGCCACCTGGTGGTTTTCTGAGCTGGTTTCCACCAGTTCCCCCACCTTCACTGAGGCACTCGGAGGTCCAGGTGTTGGTGTTTGCCTTCTCTACCACCTGGGCTTCAGGATCTCCTCCTGGTTGACAGTTGGAGGCTGTAGGATTCTGACAGCTTACCTGGTGTTGGGTTGGCATCAGCAAGGCTGGGACTTTAGGAAGACTCTAGGTTGCTTTCTTCAGCTCCTTTCAGATGAATGATCCAGGGTGCTTATCTGCTTGGGGTCCTTTGTAGTGCTGCTTCCCTTATTTTTGCTGAGGCACTGTGAGACCCATTTGCTGGCTTGCTGTACTGCTGTTCTCCATCTTTCTTCTAGGTCAGCTGTTCCAGGTTGTTTTTTTTTTCTGGGGTGATATTTTCTGGGTTTTCAGAGGTTGATAGGGAGGGTGAGAGCGACTACCTGTTTACTCCGCCAAATTGGCTCCCTTGGATTAGTTTTTCTAAGGTCTCTTCTAGCTCTAAGTAACAGAATTGTGCATAATAGAATCATAGATTTTGAGTAGTCCAAAGGGATCTTAGAGACTACTGAGTATAACTCTTTCATTTTATGGATTAGGAAACTGAGGTCCAGAGCCTTTATGTGACTTGCCTAGGATCACACAGCTAGTAAATGTCTGAGGCATAATTTGCATTCTGGGCTTCTTGACTCCAAGTCCAATATTTTGCTCACTACATTATGATCTTAAGAACTGACTTGGGAGAAAAATCTAATCACACTTGTTTTTGGTCTCTTTTTAAAAAGCCATCTTCTAGGAGCCATAAAATATCCAAGAATAGCATGTTCAGGATGCTGAAACTCCACACATTTAATTGAGTTAATATTACCATCATGAGACCTCAAAATATTAGGAAAAAGGGGTTGCCAATATCCTAACTATAAGGAGCCAGACCATTTTATTCTATCCATTGAAGAGTTTGCTTTAAGCTCAATGTTTCATACCAGTTAGAATGTTTAATATAATAGGACAGGGATCTTTTGCTCATATGAGAGCAAGCATGAAGATTTGTATATTCTTGATTCAAAGTATAATGTGGTAATATGATAGAAAGTCTTTTGCCCCATAAATGAAAGGCTGTAACTGTGGATAGTGTGTATACAGTTGATTAAGGGAAGGCCTGATAGGTGGGGGGCAGGAGAAGGTGGCTTTCTTTAAAAGTGCCCACACTGCATCTTAATGACAGGATTCCAGAAAGCAGTAGCATATAAGTACTGCAGAGTAGGTATTGCTACATTATTTACTTGGTCTAAAGAAAAGCATTGATCAAACACAATGTATCTGTCCTGATGATTTATATTTCCATTTTATTCTTATGCAAAAGGATTAATGATTGAAGTTAAAGTCAGTTATACTACAGGAGAACTGAATAGGCATCTAACATATCTATATGATTACACTAGGAGCACATTTAACACATTATTGCTCTAATATTTTTTTTCAGAAGAACATTAGGTCTGTTTTCTGCCTAAAGCTAAGTGGCACAGTGGCTAGAGTGCCAGCCCTGGAGTTAAGAAGAGCTGAAAAATCTGAGTTACAATCAGGCTTCAGGCACTTATTAGCTGTGTGACCCTGGGGAAGTCACTTAAGTCACCTGTTTGCCTCAGTTTCTTCATATATAAAATGACCTGGATGAGAAAATGGCAAACCATTCCAGTATTTTTGCCAAGAAAATCCCAAATGAGGGCATGAAGAGTCAGACACAACTGAACAACACCAACTTCATTAAACTAACAAAGATTTCTTCAGTGATGGCATTTGCATCCTTGCTGGGGAAGCAAATAGGTGGGAAGGCTGAGTGGGTGAAATAAAGAGCAGATGAATTTTGTTGTTTGTAGTTCAGTCATTCAGTTGTGTCTGACTCTTCATGACCTCATGAACCATTACATGCCAGGCCTTTCTATCCTCCACTATTTCTCAAAGTTTTCCAAGTTGATGTTCATTCTTTCCATGCATTATCTATCCATCTCATCCCCTTCTATCCCCTTTTCCTTTTGCCTTTAATTTTTTCTCAACATTAGGGTCTTTTCCAATTAGTTCCATCTTTTTATTGTATGGGAAAAATATTTACTTTTGCTGTCCTTGCTGTCCAAGGGACTCTCAAAAGTCTTTTGCAGCACCATGATTCAAAAGCATTAATTCTGGGGCACTTAGTTTTCCTTATAGTCCAACTCTTACAGACATACATTGCTACTGGAAAACCATAGCTTCTTTGACTATACAGTCTTTTGTCAGCAAGGTGATGTCTCTGTTTTTACTAGTCTGTCCAGATTTGCCCTACCTTTCCTTCCAAGGAGCAAGAGTCTTTTAATCTCATGTCGTAGTTGCCATCTGCAGTGATCTTTAAGCCTGAGAATATAAAATCTGACACTGCTTCCATTTCTTCTCCCTCAATTTGCCAGGAAGTGATGGGATCAATTGGCAAGATCTTAGATTTTTTGATGTTACTCTTCAAGTCAGCTTTCACACTCTCCTCTTTCACCCTCATCAAGAAGCTTCTTAATTCCTCTCCACTTTCTGTCATCAGAGTGATATCATCTGCACGTTTGAGATTGTTGATATTTCTCCCAGTAACCTTAATTGCAATTTTAGATTCATCCAGACTGGCGTTTTGCATACGAGTTAAATAAATAAAGTGACAATATACAGTCCTATTGTACTCCTTTTCCAATTTTAAACCAATCACTTGTTTCATGCTAGATTCTAACTGGTGCTTCTTGGCCCACATAGAGATTCTTCAGAAGATGAATGAGATGATCCGGTACTCCCATCTCTTTGAAGACTTGTCACATTTTGTTGTGATCCACACAGTCAAAGGCTTTAGTGAAGTCAATGAATCCGAAGCAGATGTTATTGTTTTTGTTTTTGTTTTCTAGAACTTCCTTGCTATGTCTATAATCCAGTGAATGTTGACAATTTGGTCACTAGTTCCTCTGCCTCTTTGAAAACCAGCTGAATCAGATAATTCTCAATTCTTCTGAAGCCTAGCTTGCAGAATCTTAAGCATGACCTTGTTGGCATGTGAAATGAATACAATTATTTGGTAATTTGAACATTCCTTGGCATTGCCCTTCTTTAAGATTGGGACATAAACTGATTTTTCCAATACTGTGGTCATTGTTGTGTTTTCCATATTTTCTGGCATATTGAGTGCAATATTTTAACAGCATCACCTTTTGCAGTTTTAAATAGTTCAGCTGGAATTCCATCACCTCCACTACTAGCCTTATTCTTAGCAATGCTTCCTGAGACCCACTTGACTTTATTCTTCAGGATGTCTGGCTCTAGATCAGTAACCACATCATTGTGATGCTGTTAAGATCTTTCTTGAATTGTTCTGCTTGCCACCTCTTCTCAATCTCTTTTTCTTCTGTTAAATCCCAAATATTTTTTATCTTTTATCATGCCTATTTTTGCATGAAACTTTCCCTTGATATCTCTAATTTTCTTGAAGAGACCTTTTGTCTTTCCCATTCTATTAGTTTATCTCTTTGCATTGCTCATTTAAGAAAACATACTTATCTCTCCTCACTATTCTCTGGAATTCTCCATTCAGTTGAATATATTATTCCCTTTCTCCTTTACCTTCCAATGTCCTTCCTTCCTCAGCTATTTGTAAAGCTTAATCGACAGCCGTTTTGCTTTTTCACTCTGGTTTTTGTTGTTGTTGTTGTTGTTGTTGTTGTTGTTGTTGCTTCCTTCTGTACAATGTTGTGAACCTCTGCCCAAAATTCTTCAGGCACTTTACCATATCTAATCCCTTACATCCATTAATCGCTTCCAATTCATATTATAAAGGATGTTATTTAGGTCACACTTATAGAGTCCAATGGTTTTCCCTGCTTTCTTCAAGTCTGAATTTTGCAATAAGAAGCTCTGTATCTGATCCACAGTCAGCTCCAGGTCTTCTTTTAACTGACTGGATAGAGCTTCTCCACCTTTGGCTGCAAAGTATATAATCAACCTGACTTTTATATTGACCAGCTGGTGATGTCCATGTACAGAGTAGCTTTTTGGGTCATTGAAAAAAAGTGTTTGTCATGACTAGAAAGTTATCTTGACCAAATTCTATTAGTCTCTGTCCTGCTTCATTTTGTACTCGGAGGCCAAATTTGCCTGTTATTCCAATTATCTTTCAATTTCCTATTTCAGCATTCCAATACCCTATGATGAATGTGACATCTTTTTTTAGTGTTATTTCTAGAAGATGTTGTAGGTTTTCATAGAACTGAGCACATTTAGTTTGAGCATCACTGTTTGGAGCAGAGATTTCTATTTCTGTGACGCTGAACAGAGGAGTAGCTGTGTGCTTTAGGCAACTCTCAAAGACTATCTGGGGCAGAGAAGCAGCAAGCCTAAACTGGTTGAAGGGATTTCCTCACCATTATAGTTCCCTATACCATTTAAATGACAGGTCCAGTACCTATAATGTACTGACGTATCTTTTCAAAAAGATTGTTAGCTGATTTTTTTTCAAATTTTTTTTCATCTAGGTCCTAATCCTAAAACCCAGCAATTTCATTTCATCAATTTTACATCATTCTTGTTCTTGTTATTTAAATGTTACTTTTTTTTTTATCAATAGTGAATGCTTCAAAAATAACCTATTTAGGTGCATGATTCTAGCATAGTAAAGACCAAATTTAAATGCTTTCTATATTGTCTCATAGCCTAATTAATCTTCTATTGCTACTAATTTCTTGGCCATTTTACATCAACCTCAGCTAACAAAAATATATATAGTACACAAATCTTACATTTCCAACTATTCTTAAAGGTCACCAATGAAAACCTTTCATGAAATCAGGGATGTCCCAATTATCTTCTTTTCATTTCAAAACTATCCCCTCAAATCACCTGCTTTCTGACTCATTATCACTGAATAGCCTTAAGAGGGCTTTGACTTTTTCCCCTGAATATCTCCCCTGATGGTCATAGAGTTCTTAGTATCAGACTGATGAATTGGCCCAGAGCTCTTGCCTCTGGTTAATTCCTCTGCCAATTCCCACAACATATAGGGTTTCTTTTCTTGAGTTCACCATTTTGGGAACCTTTTGTTCTTTCTCATTCCCTTTCTCTAGAGTCAACTTTTTTGAAAGAAAAATGTACTCAGAGTAAGGAATTTTAGAAGAATAGTTATATACAGCTGATAGCATTCATTTGACACGAAGAGACAGTGTGACATAAGGTAAAAGTATTGGACTAGGTATGAGAAGACAAGCTTCAGATTTCCGCTCTGACACTAACAAACAAGTTCTTCATGTTCTCCAGGTCTCAGCTGTCTCATCTATAAAATGAGGTTGAAATTGGTGAGCTTAAACTTCCCATCTAGTTCTAATACTATATGAGACCTAAACTTGCCTTTTTTGTTTGTTTCAATTGATTTCATCCTAGGCTGGTTAGCCTTCTTAGCATAGTTTTGGGGGACAGTGGGTCCTTTTTATCCAAGTTTCCATCAATGCTAAATCAAAAATGTTTCTGTAAACTATTATTACTTGATGTTCATTATTATTTTGCAGGATTTCTCATCTATAAACTTAAATGACTTTGTCCTCCTATGCCTAGTCCATTGGCTCTCCAACCTATGCTTTTATCTTCTTTAAGCTTCACCAGTCTTTCTTCATCCCTGTTATTTCTCTTCATGACCATGTCTATCACTTCATCATTTTAATATTGTCCCTTGATAGACAATTGTCCCATTTTCTGACCTCTAGCCTCTCTGGCATTATTCTGTTTTGGCCCCCAATGTCTTTCAGTTCCCTTCTTATACATTATAAAATTAGTATCTTGAAAACTCATATTTTATATGCATGTACTTTAGCACATTATAGTTATTGTTAGTTTTTTTATCTACTTTAGAGAGAAATAAATTATATTACCTGGTGTGTTATTTATCCCAATCAGATTTTGCAGATTTTCCACATAACCTTACTATATTTCGAAATCTATTATCTCTAATTGGAACACTTTGAACTCGAAAACATCTTTCCTCCCTGGATATCCTTACATGGTTTAATATAAATGGTGCTATTGTTCTTCCATTGCTGATATCCATCAACAAAGAGCAAATTACTATATTGTGCCTGTCTGAATATTTGTGCTCTCAGCTTAATAGTTTGTTGTTTAACAGATGACTCCTGTCGTTTGGGCTATTACCACATCAAGATGGTCGAGCTTGGCAAAGTGATAAAGTATGCTTGTACTTAATTCATTTTTCCCCAAGGCTAATCGTTGGGTTATTTAGAATACTTTTAGTAAGAATACTTAATGAAAATCGCTAAACAAAATATTAGGTTCAGAATAAATGTCACTTCAAGGACAACATCTTAATTGGTTCATCGTTGAAGAAAAATATTGCCAACACTGGACACAGGATCTTCCATTAATAGCCAACTGTCCAATGTGTTACACATGTTGAATAATACATATATCTACCTATCATATATGTTTATGTAGTTTTATGCACTTATAAGTTCACATAAATGCAAAACTTAATCATACTTGAGTCCTACAAAGTAGTCTTCAGAAATAACTTTTTTCTTTCAAATAATGTTCTCTCATTATTAGTCTGAACTCAGAGTAGAGTCACCTGCACAGATTTGTTTACATTAACCATTTTTCTTATTATTTTTAAAACAACATTTGATTTTGCTTCATTGTGTTAGCCAGTCCATAGCAACTGTTTCAGTTTGAGGAAGTAATTGATTCTGTTTAATACAATTAGAAGTGATGGGGACTTTATTAGCTAATTAACAATGCCTGTGGAACATTGCACTGCTGGCTTAATTAAATCCATGTTAATACACACAAAATAAACTATGGTTGACTGTTAATGATCCACACAGATTTTTCATTGGTTCCAATTTTTTCATTAAATACTGCTTTTTACCTGGCCTCTTTCAGGTATTTACCCCCAAATGAAAACAAATAACTGCCTAAATGAAATAAAATTATGGTCAAAAAGCATCTAACACAATGAAATAGCCCAACACTTACCACCAAATGTCCTTTCCTCAGGTTGCTGTTATTGACATTGTGTCTTTTCAGATTAGTCCCTCATTTCTTTCCTTTCCCAAACTGTGGTAATTCAAGAAATTGTGGAAACCTGTATTTAGGCACTCCTTCAAAGAGTATATACCAAGTGAGCTAATTGTACCCTCTTCACAGAGTTTGACTTCAACTTTAGTGATATGGATAGCCTATAATAAGTGTGTGTTACAACTATTATTTAAATTTGACACACAATAACAATGTTTTTTCCCCTCTCTTCTGCCTTCAGTAGAGATCCATTTCCCCCCTACCATATTATCTTGCCACTTTTTAAAGAGGAACACACAGAGGGATTTTTATTTATTTGGTTTGGTTTTCTTTCTACCACTATGTTCTGCTTCATAGTTCTCTTTTTCATTGCTTAATGGGTAAAGAAGTCTCCATATATTACCAGAATCTTCCAGTATCACAAGTACATAAAATTACAGAATCACTGGACCTCAGATGTTTACTAGTCTGAGCAATATCTGAACAGGAATCCTATCTATGATAGCTCTGACAAATACCAATAGTGTGCACCATAATATCCCTAATGAGAGAACTCAATATCTTATGTACCCAGTATATCACTTTGGGACAGCTCTGATCATTGAGACATTTTTTTGGTATTGATTCTGTCTTCCAATATTTGAGATATTCCTCTCAAATTTGCGTTATCCAAAAATTCAATGAGTATTCTAATCTATACATTTCTCCAAGTCTAAAGCCAAGCAGGACAAAACAAAAGCATACCACTACCATTCCCCTACTTTCTCCAAGTTGGTATGCATCCATAATCACTATTTTTCGGTCTAGTCATTCAATCATTACTAAATCCATCTATTTGTACACTTGACTATATCTACTGTAAACTATTTTGTACATTTTGGTGGAAAAAAATGGTTTTTAATTGTTTCGTGACAAATAACCACCCTTACCACCATTATGTCTCAGTTGTCAATATTCTATTGACTCCTTCAGTTTTTGATATGGTGTAACTTGGTGCTCATTTGTGTTCCTTGTCCCTAACTTCTAAAATAGGCTGCCTTCCTGAGCTCCAACATTCCCTTCAACTAAAGGGTTTCCTTCATTCCCACTCATATTATAAGGAATGTTTGGTTAGGAAAAGCCCCAGTGACATAATTTTTTGGAGTTAGAAGAAATCTTACACATCATGTAGTCCAAATTCCTTATTTTGTATATGGTGAAACAGTATTACAGATCTAAGTCACTTGCCTAAGTTTCTATAGCTAGTTATTGGCAGAGCCGAGGTAGAACACAAGTCTCTTAGCCCTCCTGCACGTTCTCACATTACCACATTTGCTTCATGTAGCTTGCACTAGATTGTCATGAGCAAAGTGGAATGGATCAAAAATATCATTCCTAGGTCACAAAAGGGGGGCCACTTTCATTTACCTGAATTATAGAAACAATCAAACATATATTTGCGTTCAATAATAGTCACCTTAACTTAAACAGGCTGTATATTTACAGTTTATAATACTTTATACATATTTTTTAAAATTTCACACTTACTACGTGAGGTAAGTAACACAAATATTGTTATCCTCATTTGCCATATGAGGAAATGCTGAGGCTCAGAAAATTTAAATGTCTTCCTTGGTCACAAGCCAGAAAATGTTCAAATGAGTACTTGAACACAGGCCTCTTGCACCCAAAACTTTGTTATGCAGTGAAAAGTTTGAAGTAAAAGGACCTGACTTTTTAGTCCAGCTCTTCTAGTCAGTATTTATGTGACCTTGAGCAAGTCATTTCAACTTTTGAGTCCATTTCCTCATCTATGAAATGAGGATTTCAAAACTGATAATTACTAGGATCTATAAATCTGGACAGTGTACTAAAAAGCAGACATTACCTTGTTGACAAAGGTCTGTATAGTCAAAGCTATGGTTTTTTCTGGTGCTGTATGACTATGAGAGCTGGACTATAAGGAAAGCTGAGTGCCACAGAATCAACTTTCAAATTGTGGTAATGGAGAAGATTTTAGAAGTCCCTTGGACAGCAAAGAGATCAAATAAGTCAATATTTAAAGAAATTCATTCAAGCTATTCACTGGAAAGTCAAATACTGAAGCTGAACTTTGTCAACAAAATGAGAAGATGGGACTCATTAGAGAAGATCCTGATATTGGAAAGATTGGAGGCAAAAAGAGAAAAGAATGGCAGAGAATGAGATGGATAGGTGGTATCATAGAAGCAATGAACATGAGTTTGGACAGACTTCAAAGGATAGTGGAGTATAGAAGGGCCTGGCTTGCTATGGTTCATGGGGTCATGAAGAGTTGGAAACAACTGAACAACAAAAAAATTATAGTCTTTAAAGACCTTGAATAGCCTTGATGTTTATTCACGGAGAGATATTTAGTTCTTTCACGCTCAAATATTTACTTCTTTTAAACCAGAACTTTGGTTTGAAATACAACCCTTTGATTATATTCTTAATTCTTTGTTGTTGTTGTTGTTGTTTGTTTTGTTTGTTTTTGGTTTTTGGGGGGTGAAGCAATTGGGTTAAGTGACTTGCCCAGGGTGTCACAGCTAGTAAGTGTGAAGCATCTGAGGCTGGATTTGAAGTCAGATCCTCCTGACTCCAAGGCCAGAGCTCTATCCACTGTGCCACCTAGCTGCCCCGTATTCTTAATTCAAATACTTGATTGTTCCACTAACACAGTGTTCTGTGCTTATTCATAATATGTAGTTAATGAATGTCCATTAGGCTGTATTCTCCATCCTGCATACAAAGAATGCATCCTTCAGACCTCAGTTCTTGATTATCTTCCCAAACCTGCAACATATCCTCACATCTCTGTCAGTCTCCAGGCTTCTCCTTCACAGGCCTATTCATTTTTTGTGAGGAATTTTGTAGGCCCATGCTTTGTTTCTTTTCTTTAGAAACAAGCTATCTGACTCCATAAATGTCATTTGGGAAAGAACCATATTTTCCTGTGAGAAACAAGAGAGACCCTGTGAGGATTGAATATTGACAAATGGACAAAATGCTATGGACAAAATGATTTTGCACGGTATTCTTGGGCCTGCCCTTTAAAATTCTGCTTAAATTCATTGAGCTGTTCTCAAAAAATCTCCTGTATCCTCCATATTTTCCATTAAGATTCTTTCTGCCTTCTCTATCTGACTATATCCTGTCACTATTCTCAGGACATCGTGTTGCTCATCATTTGCTCTCTTATTCCCTGACAAAATAAGTCCAGGAAAATGGGATGGTTTATTCCATGCTCCCCACAATTGCTCCCATACAGAAAAATATTGTTCTAGAATTCCTTATCTCTAGTCTCTAACATCATTGCTCTTTTGAAGTTCATGCAATCAGCTTATATCACCATATTTAATCAGTGTTACTGCCATCTACCAATCCCTGAGTCACTTTCAACTTCCTCAATGATGTTAGCACCGAAATCAAAATCTTCCTCTCTACCTCATCCCCTGTCATCATGATGAAAGATTTACACATGCTCGTCTATGAATCTTCTATCAATATGGCCACGCAATTCTTCATACTCCTTAATTCCAAACAGTAAGACCTGGATCTGCGATTTCATTGACATAGGGACATCCTGGATGAGGAAACTCTATTGAAACAAAGTCAAAGAGTTATCTAAAGCGGTAGTGCCAAACTCAAATGGAAATGGGGACCAATAAACCATACATAAGAATCCCTACAGCAGATATATATATTGACTTACAAAGCCATATATTAGCATTATCTATGTTTTACTGTATTTTTTATATTTTGTTAAATATTTTCCAATTGTATCTTAATCTGATTCAGGTCTCACTCAGAAGTATTGTAGACTTTAGTGTTTGACTCCCCTGGCCTAGAGCAGATTGAATGATTTGTCTGGTAACTAGAGAGGTTAAGTGACTTGCCCAGGGTCCCATAGCTAGTATATGTGAAAGGTAACCCTTGAACCTTATAGTCTTCCTGGCTATAAGTTTAGCATTGATTCCATACATCACAATGCCTCTCAAAAGATGTCCTTACTCACTTCACTCCAGCCACACTTATATTTCATCTCTTCATTGCTTTTATTGGCATAAACTCCATGATGATAGTGTTTTGGAGGCCTTACTATTTATTTCTATCCTTATTAAATGTTTATGACTTCACTGCTGGGTTTATCCACATGGGGAGCGACTGATACATACATCTGAATTAACTTCAGAAGACCAAAGGAGCCAAGACTGGAAAATTACCATCATGGAAGTCTCCCACAATCTAAGTATGTGATATCTTAGAAATGATGGGACTCATGGGCTACAATTAGATCATTAGTGACTGGGAGCTACATACCTTGATTGAAGCTTACCAGGATAAAATCATATCCATATGCTGTCGAAATATAAAGATATTGGATCATATATGTGTGTATGTATGTGTGTATATGTGTGTATATATATATATATATATATATATATATATATGCATACATACACACACATTATATATATATATATATACATATATATATATATGTATATATATATATATATATATATATATATATATATGCTAATACAACGAAAGGTATACTTATACTGGTGTAATCAGAACACTTCCTTTAAAAATTTGAACTTATTTTAGAATAATTTAAGATAATTGCATAAGGCAAGTTGAAGTAATTTAGGGAAGGACCTCTCAGGAGACTGATTTGACTGCCAGTGTAGTTTTTCCATTTCATTTCAAGTGTTATTAAATTATTAATCTTTCAAAATATCTTTTTCCCTCTGTTTTAAGTGGAGATATTTCATTATCTCACAAAATTTGTACTTTATGCATTATTATTTTAATCACTGCTTTAAAAAAAAGTGAAAAACTAGTCAAGTCATCAGCCCCAAATTCCTACAAGTTTTTCCTTATGTGTCTGACAGAATAATGCATGAGAGAATTACTTCATCTGGGCTACAGCATGCTTCTTTGTCAATTTCAATAGCAAGTTTCACTAAATGGCCTCACCACTGAGACCCTTTAAAGCAACCCTGGATCCCCTCAAAAGTCACCAGTCAGGTTGGTGGTACTTGCAGACATTTGGCCTTTCATCACTGGATAGATCCACAGAATGACACACCAATTAAGTTCACTTGAGTAGAAGAACAGGGTGAACTCAAATAGGTGGCATTTGTTAATGACATGCCAGTCCTCAGCTCTTCAGTAGGTACTGACATGTCAAAGGCTGAGAAATCCTCTTTGAGCATCCTGACTCATTGAGCTACCTTGCAGTTCTGATACAGTCCAGTAGCCTCAAATGGGATGCAGATTGCTCCTGGGGGGTGATGGGAAACTACTTCACTCCCTCTTTTTCCTACACTTATCAAGACCAGTTAATCACAGCACCAAACACATGCCGGGTCAGGAGAAAATTACAGCTCTTCACAGGGAATTTGTAAAGGCAAAAATTAGGAATAATTATGCCTTTTAACTCTTGCTTCAGCCTGATGAAATCTTTGTCTGCCTCTAACATTAGTTAAAATGTCTGTAGCCTGGTCTTTTATGCCATGGGTTTAGAAATTCAAAACTATTCCTGATACATTTAACTAGATTCAACTTGTGATGATTCATAAACTTGTAAGGAATAAAAAATATGATAGTGAACATTGCCTTTTTTTCTGGAATCAAAACTTCCAAATGACTGTTTACTAACTAACTGAATTATATTGCTGTTATCTCCCCCTCAGAAAAATTCACCTTCATGTCTCTAGCCTCCACCCGAGTACTTCAAGTGGCCATTATGAAAAGGAACACTTCTGTGATAACTTTCATGTAGGCAAGGAAATTGAAAAGGAATTATTAACTATATCTTATTAGATTCTTTACATTCAAAAATGTTTAAAAGCTTTCAGAAGAATGAAAAAAAAATTCTGCCTTTAGAAAGAATTTCTAGCAAAGATCCAGGCTCCACACTGTGAAGTTTCTTTAAAATGTAGAGCAGAGGTGAACCAAACCATATTAAAATATAACTGGAAAATATTTAACAAAATAAATAAAAATATAACAAAACATAGATAATGTTAATTTTCAGTTTTCTAAGTCGATATGTGGCCTGCATGGATCCTTATGCCATTCAGTGGTTTCCTACTTCTACTTGAGTTTGACACCACTGAAGACTAAATAATGAGGATACAGGAGCATGAATGTAAATGAAATGATATAGGGAGTGATGATTTATTCCTGAGTGAAAGGAGAAGTTACAGGAAAAAGAAGCATGGAGCCCTGCTATACTAGTTAAGTTTCATCAGAGTTATCCAGTCATGAAAAAGGACAGAATTTAGCACTGAAATGTGAAATTATAGGTAAAGAAAGATATTTTTCACACCCACAAACTCCTCCATGGGCTACAAATGGCTTGCATTTGTAGGTTAAAAGCTGATAAGACTTTAACTAAGATGTTTGGGTAAGCTTTTGCCTCTATGGTCCTTAGAAAATGCATGGGTTTTTTTTGTTGTTTCTTGGGTTTTTTTTAAATTTTTTTTATTAATTTATTTTAATTTATCAGCAATCATTTCCATAAGCTTTTGAGTTTTAAATTTTTCTCTTCTTCCCTCCCTGTCTCCCTCCCAAAGATGGTGCACAATCTAATACAGGCTATATATACATATTCCTATTAAACAGAGAAAAGCCATGTTTTAAGGTTCTTCCTTCCTGCCCGCCTGTCTGCCTTCCTTACTTCTTTCCTGTCCAAAATGCAAAAGTTTCCAAGGCTCCAAAGACAAAAAAAAAAAAAGAGCATAAAGCTTTCCATAACTCTCTGATGTAGTACCACCTACTTTGGACCTAGGATTTTTATTTCCTTAATTCTTGCTTTTTATAAATTTTTAAGAGTACAACTTGATTAATATTCATGCTGTTGTTTTAGTGGTTTTAGTAAAGATTAGTTTATGGAGTTAGACTAATTATAATTCACCTTAAATTGCCATTATTATATGGCCAAAAAGTTAAATTGATTGAGGAATAGAGTGATAGAAGCCTGGGGAAAAATTGGCCAAGCTCCATGTGCACAATCTGATAATATTGCCAGTGATTTTAAGAAAGCTAAGAGGACTGTTCTAGTCTATCTATGTTCTTGCTTGTTAGAAGAATTGACCTCATTCTGAGGTAAGATGAATGTTTGTTAAAGCAGGCCTAGAGAACAGAGAGGGGGAAATGGATCAGTGAGGAAGAATTATAACTATCAACCAGTTCTGAGGGCCACAGGACCTAAATATAAATCCAAGCATGAACAGGGGCCTTTGTGAAGATATGAAGATAGACAGACAGATAGATGGGAAAAGAGAGAGAGAGAGAGAGAGAGAGAGAGAGAGAGAGAGAGAGAGAGATACACACACTGTATGTTGAGTGTGCATGTTTATAAAATATTTTGTCACAGAGATAGGCATCAAGTACATGATTATACATATTAATATTAATGACTATATAACGACAGTATGAACAACTAAGGTTGGACTGATGATTGAATGACATTTGGGAAGAAATATATAAGTAACAATACCTCTGTAGATGGGAAGATAAGGAAATAAGGCTATTTCAGAGAACAAACCGTGTTCAAATGTTAAGGAGTTATGAGCAATGCAACCATAGTAGAACCATTCCTAATAGATTTTAGCCAGAGGAAGGTAGGGTCAGTAAAGCCTTTAGATAAATTCTGATTTCCTCTAAATTACACTATGACCTCAGCAGGTCACATAAGAAAGAGGGTTAGGAACAACAAACTACTGCATATGTTTGAACAGAAAACTCCATCACCTATCAGCAACCCCTAACACCACTGGCATACATCAAAACTGTACCATATGGGTAAATGAAATAACAGCCTAGAATTGAGGTGGGGGGGGCGGAGAGAAAAAGTACCTAGATATTTCAACCTTATTTCCATGTCTTAGGTAGCCCAAAGAAGAAAAAAGAATTATAAATAGACATGATAGATAAAAATATGTCAATGTTGATATTGACTTATATATATGGATATATATATATGTATATATAGAGAGAGAGAGAGAGAAAGAGAGAGAGAGAGAGAGAGAGAGAGAGAGAGAGAGAGAGAGAGAGAGAGAGAGAGAGAGATGATATGGCCATAATTTAGATGTAGATATAGATATCTCAGAGGTATAAAGGCTTAACATTGCTAAGATCCTGAGATCACCTAGTCCAACTCCTTCATCTTATATTGCTGACGTTGGGAGTCCTTCATTTTTGAAGAGGACCAACGACATTATGATGTCGGGGCCAAGATACAGCATGTTGGACTGTCCAATACAAAGTTGGAAGGCTCTACAAGTCAGGCACACATAGTATGTTAGAACATTTGGGAAAGGGATTCCCCTGGATTTGCACAGCTCACGTTTTTTTGTTGGGGGTTTTGGCATATGTGCCTCTGTGATTCTACTTTGCTTGTAGAGTACAGCACCTTATTTGATGTTGGCAATCCATATTAGGTGGTATTGTGCCAGTGTCTCCCATGTCCCACAATCAATTCTAAAGTTCTTCAGAGAGACCTTGCTAGTGTCCTTCTACCACTTCTTCTGACCTCTATGTGAGTGCTTGCCTTGTACAAATCTCTGTAACATATATTTTAGGTAAGCGTGTGTTTAGCATTCTGGCTATGTGGCCAGCCCATTCAAGTTGCACTCTCTGCAGTAGAGTTTGAATGCTTGGCAGTTTGGCTTGAGAGAGGAACTCAGTGTTTGGTACCTTATCTTTCCATGTAATCTTCAGGATCTTCCTGAGGCAATTCAAGTGAGAGAAGTTCAGTTTTCTGGCATGGTGCTGATAGACTGTCTGGGTTTTACAGGCATACAACAATGACGTCAGCACAATGTGGTTCTGGAACTTTCAGTTTGGTGGACAGCCTAATACTGCCTCTCTTTCACACTTTCTTTTGGACCCTCCCAAATGCTGAGCTAGTTTTGCAATGCATTCACTCTAATCTGTTGACAATCAGTCTCCTGACAGTCATCTTGCCTTGGGGCTGCTGCTTTTGCTGAATGCAAATATTTACCTTGGAGAGAATGAGTCTGTGATTGGCATAGCACTCTGCACCACTTATCACTTTAGTTACTCCCACATCCTACCTGTCTCTTCTCCTTATAATGAAGCAGTTTATTGAAGAGCAATGCTTGATGCAAGGATCTAAGTGAAAGGTGGTGTTGCTGATGAGGTCATGAGACATACAAGTCTTCGGTGGTAAGTGACCATTGTTATTGCTGTTTCTGGCTCCTTTCCTACCAAATACTCCATGCCATGCTTGATAGTCTGTGTCTCCTCTGGCATTAAAGTCACCCAGAATTACAAGCTTGTTTTCTTTCAGCACATTGAGATGAGGGTCTCCAGGTCTTTTTAGAATTTTTCTTTGACCTCTTCAGGCTTCAGCATGGTGGCACTTTCCTGAAAGTAGCAGTCACTGTGGGAAGTGGCAGGCACTCCTCATCACAATGGCCACTCCAGAAAAATGTGTATCCAGCTCCCCCTTCAATACATTAGCCTTCATATTACTAGGCTTTTTTCAGTCAGAGGTGCTATTGGGATGTGGTGCCTGCTTAGTCCTCCACAACAAGAGCTGTTCCTCTCTCAGGTCTGCTGGATTTTGTGCCGTCCATGAGCGTGCACACATTTCCTGTACCAGTGGTTGGTGGAATCATCCTCACAAAAATGTTTATATTTTTTGTGTTTCAATCACAGGGTGGGATCCCCACTTTCCATGGTAAGTAGGCCAGGGCTGAGTGAAGCAGACAACTTTTAGTGCACCTTTTCTATCCCTTCCTCATGCCAGGAGGTGAGGAGTGAACAAAAAGAAAAGCTGTTCAGACACCCAGGGGGCTGTTGAATCCCACTACTGCTTCAGTCCCGTGAGAGGGCGAGCCAATGCCCTGGACCACATGTTTGCAGAGTTGTGACTACAGCTCCCAATTTATCTATACCTGCTGCTTCATCACTTGCCCATCACCATAGGACTTCAAGGTAGATAAAATAATAAAAGAATAAAAAAATGCATGATAGATGATGTCTTAATATGCATGTACAGCTGTTTTCAGAGATACTTCTAGGGACTTGTAAATTTTCAGTTCTTCCAAGGTGCTATGATGAAGGGCAAGGTGAATACTCCTTTTCTGGTCTATGCTCTGGACTATGAGTGACCACAAGCACTATTTTCTGCCTTGGAACTGTGAGGAAGATTTCCTCTTCCCCACCACTACAAGCTCCACCACTACAAGGCCCATCACTCCAGCGGTCCTCCTTGCCCGAGGACCACCACTCAGAACTGTGAACCAGATTGAAGGAAGGGGAAAGCAAAAGAAACCTGCCTCAGCACCAGAGAAGAGATCCTTGCACTTCCCCTCTGATCAGCCACTCGATTCCCCTTCAGTCTGTGGGCCAAGAGCTCCAGAATCAGCCACCACCCCAGGGCTGTGCCAGGACTGGGGCTGGGACCAAGCTTTTCTCTCACCTCACTCACAGACTTTTCCTACTGACCTTCTAAGTTGTCTTTGGCATTGGTGGGTTGAGAAGTCTGGACACCATCACAGCTGCCCATGATTCAGTCCCCCGAGGCTTTCAGGTTTGCTGAGGCCTATTTTGCCTGCGTACCCATGCTGAACCGGGTTTCTCTCCCAGCCTGTCATGATAGACCTTTCTGATCAACCACCCAGGTTGTCTTGGGCTAGAAATTTGTTTCACTCTGTCTTTTTGTGGGTTCTGCTGCTTCAGAATTTGTTTAGAGCCATTTTTTACAGGTATTTGGAAGGGTTTGGGGCTCTTAACTTGCATGTGAATTGGATTTAAGTGAGTTGTACAAAATCATCACTTTCATTTTCTGTTCCTGAGTCATTTGATGCCCCGTGCCAAGATGAAAGTCAAGACAATTCGACGGTGGCCCAGGAGGCAGTGGATGACCTCAGCATCTTCAATGTCTGACCAAGCACTAAGCACTCCACAATGCCTGCTTCAGCAGCCTTCATGGCCATTGGAACATTCTCATGTGCCCATTCCACCAGGAGAAGTCTTTATGTGTTTGTGGTAGAGATTCCCCAAACTCACCAGCAGGTTTGAGGCCCACTGATTCCCCCCAACCTGGTTTAGCTTGTCAGCCATTTTACCCGCATTTGGCCACTTCTCATGCTATACCTTCTTGGAACTCCAGCTGTAGGTGACAGTTGGGTGATATGTGGACACCAAAGGTAGATGAAAAGGAAGGATATAAATGCCCCTTAAACCCTGTTTCATATAGAAGAGATCTGAACCCCTGGTGGGTGTGGTAGCTCAAGGTCTCACAGGTAATTATCAGCCAAACTAAGTTGAAATTTTTTTCTGACTCTAAGTCTTTTTTTTTCCTACTACACTAAGCTGCACACAGTTAAAGTTGGATTTCTTGATTTTTTTTAATAAAGCTTCTATCAAGCCTTAATATGAATTACTTTAATCAGATAAATACATAAGTACCAAGTCCTGAGCTCTCAAGAAATGCAAATTTTAACTAAGGTGAGAGAGAAGAGAAGGATTTTATATTAGGAGGGCATTTGTGGGGGGGGGGGTGAAGGGTTTTGTATAGTCAGATGGTAACACGACGGCCCTCTAATTGGAATGAATAAGGAGATCAGAAGTAAAAGACAGTCATAAAAAAGGTGAAAGGAAACTGAAGTCAAAGTTTGCCCATTTTGCAATTTTATCTACACTTTGCCGGCGGCCAGTGTACCACTAAAATTGCTACCAAAGGTTTATAACACCTGAGTTAAGATATCAGCATGAATTTTGAAGGTAGCAAGCATCACCTTTCTCCCAATTATGGCCAATTTCCCCAATCTCAGATAGTCTATTCCAGAATCTCCAGTCAAACTGGTGTTCTTCCATCCCATCCTTGTCTTTCCTTGGATGGGATAACGGCATCACCCATAAAAACCTACACAGGATTTAGAACTGGATTAGAGATGGTGTAATCCAATACTCTCATTTCATAGATGAGGAAACTGAGTCCACCAGAAATAAATGTACCTTCTCAAACTCATAGCACTGGCATTTGAATCTGTATCTTCTAACTCCAAATCTAGTTCTTTTCACAATGGGGATGAGAGAAGTAAAAGAGAAAAATAAAGAGAAAGAAGAAATATCTGTGTGCCTCCTGTCTGCTTCTCTGACATATACACAAATTTCTTCATGTTTTCTCTTTAATATTGGAAGGATTTTTTTATCGACTTTCTCATTCCCATTAACTCACACTGTATCTATAAGCAACACTTATGTGGTTTTCCACATTACCAGGAACAGTTTAATTTGAGAGACAGCATGGCTTAATGAAGATGGTCTTAGAGCCAAAGAGACCTGGATTTGAGTTCCATATAGGATTGCATAGGCTGTATAATCTCTCAATGCTCTAGTCAATTAAGACTACCATTTGCAAAGAGGGTGCTGATCTGCACTGGTATAGAAAATTTTTGCACCTGGGAGTTCCAGATAACAATGAAATCCATACCACACATAAACACACAAATACACATAGAGTACTAAACAGACGAAGATGCCAAAGCAACTTCCTAACGGTCAGAATTCCCTTGTTTGTCCCCAAACTCCAGTTCTGTCATGCTCTCAAGTGCCTTTCCCATGCTATGTTTCCAGATTTGATTCTTATAATTCCCCTTCATATGAAAAACATTCCAGCCAAAGTGGACTACTAGCTTACTATTTTTTATGTCTCAAACCTCTGTGCTTTCACGGTGTGTCTACACTATATTCCCTCTTCTTCCGTATCTTTCAGGGCCTTGGTGGATAGTCGTACACACACACACACACACACACACACACACACACACACACACACACACACACACACATCAACAGCAGCTGTAATAAAATATCTTCACTGGTTGCAAGAGACCCCCAAAAGTACTGAAAGGGACACCAATAGAATAGTTTTGTAACTACTTTGTTAAATTATGTATATTGTAGAAGATGTCTCTAAAATGTTATTGAAATTTTAAGCTTTAATAGCTTAAAACTGCATTAGAACCTTTGGCACTTGGGGGGGGTGTATACACATATACTCATGTACTTATAAAAAACTAAACCTTTTATTTCAGAAGTTCAGGGTTTTTTTTTTAAATCCTCTTTATTACTCCTTGTATATTCTGTATATTGAAATGTTTGTGCTTGTGGATAATTGTTAAGTTCAAAAATTTTTTTAAATTAAAAAATTCATGAAATTTACAAAGTGTGTTATGAGAATTCACAAGTGAGAGTACTCAGTTCTGGCTGAGAAAAGAAGACTATGTGGAAACAGTAGCATTTGAGCTTGGCCTTAAGATATTGGTGGTAATTTTATTTGCTACTCCTATGCTAAATAATCCCAATAGGTATAAAGAAAAGCATCTACGAGTTTACAATCAGCAAGAAGGACAAAATTTTATAATGATCTTTAACAAGAGAAGAGTTCTAACACAAACAGAATGCATGTGAATGTCATACCTAATGTGAATGTCATAGCTAATGCCCATCAACAATCAGCAAATTAATTGATTGTGCTTGCACTAGAACATCTCTCAATTTGCTGGTTTGCTTACTTTACTTGATGGCTTTGGTTTCATTAGAAAGTGTTAACATATTCAAGGAATGCTTGTTGATACTAGAAAAATGGTTAGTTATACTGGGATTGACTTTCTATTTTTAGGCTCGGGTCAGATTTGGATAATGTATAGCTCTGGATGCTAGGGCAGAGCAGACTTTCATATCCAGGAAAGTGCCCATCTGAAAGACAACAACAAGGAGGTTAGGGCCAACAAGGTGGCTGATAGTTATTGGGAGGTGGAATCAACAGAAGTCAGAAAAAAAACGGGTCAACAAAGTTCAAGCGAATAAGTGAGAAGCAGAAAATAAGCAAGTCAGCCTGGAAGAGATAGGGTGGTGAGGAGAGCAAGGTCAAGCCAAGACAATCATGGGATCATTGAGAGTTGTACATGTGAGTTATTGTTTCCTCTGTCTGGGAGCTCCTTAGGAGCTCAAAGGACTGCTTAGCTTCAGAGCCCTATTATCCCTGACAGTCCAGTACTTCCCTCAAAGTAAACACTGGGTATTAAAGTGGTCTCCAGAGGTTAATGTGAGCTCTTCCTGTCTTCAGGTGGGAATCATATCAATTCACCCAAGAGTCTTGGGTGTCCAAAAGAATCCGAAGCCAGAACCTCATGCATTCCCCTGATTTGGGGATTAAGGTAGACTGTATAAGCATCTACCATGTGAAAAATGCTATGCCAAGTAAGGTGACTACAAAAACAAAAAGGTGGGGGAAATTTTCCAGCTCGAGCCCAAAAACCTTTAGGCAAGAATTGGGGCCCTACTTTTTTGTTCTTTGTTTTGTTTTCAATCTGTAATTTCATTTTCCACAGGCTCTCCCAGGGATAGAATTCCCTCTTATAATGCAGGTAGGTAATTGTTTTACAACCTAAAGCTGTCTCTTGGGGCACTGAAAAGTTAACTGAATCAGAGACAAGTATCCCCCTCCATCTGAACATTAGGTTACAAAAGTTGACTCTACATGGGGGGTGGAAGAGGGCCCGGAATGGAGACAAAGAGTAAAACAACATTAGATGTACTGAAAAGTTTGGTTTTTTTTAAATAAAGACAGCAAAATAAATAACCATTAGTTTAAAAAAAACTGTTAGTGTAGATGTAATCTACTCACTTTTTGTAGGAAATTAATACATTTAAAAAGTATTTATCAAATTTGAGGACTTATTATGAGCAGGACACCAGCTCCTGGGCTTTAGCAATGTCCAGAAGATATCTGTCAGAACCAAATCACTCAGGCCACAGGTTCAAATGATTGACCCAAATAGCTACGTGATTAATTTTTCTGCAATTCCGTGAAAAAGATCAAGCAAACCAAGTTGAAACATTCTGCTAACAAAGATCCCTGTATCATTTGCTTGAACAGGTAGTTGGAATTGTGAAGAGCGCTGGACCTGAAGTCAGGAAGACCTCAGCTCCAATTCAGCCTTGGAGACTTATTATGTGAACCTGGGCAACCCACTTAATCTCTGTCTACCTTGGTTTCCTTATCTATAAAATGGAGATGACAACACCAACCTCCCAGAGTTTTTTATGAGGGTAAAACATGATATTTGAAAATGCCTCCAAAATGCTAGTTATTATCCTTGTGGAAATTCAGCCAAGAATTGTAGAAGAGGTATCAACTTCTGTATAATTTAATAATCACTTCATGGTAATTTTTAGATGCTCTTCAAGGATGCCCTGAAGCATAGCTTCATGTAATGTTGCCTAGCCAGAAGGACAGTTTGGCATATAACCATCAGGAATAAGGAAGCTATTCTAGAACAAAGGATTTAGGTTGACTTCAAATCGAAGGGATTCAGGTGCAAATGGCAATGTGATGTTTAGATGCTCTCTTTAAAATAGAGAAAGGGCTGTCGGTCACATTTTTGTAGTTAAACCTCACATGTAGAAAATAATTATCATCTGCAACATTGCTTTTTATTATTAATGACAAAAATACACACACATCCTATTAATATTAAAACAAATTTTAAAATTTAAATATTATCTTGGATTCTCATGCTTCACAGAGTTTATCTCTAATGTCTGTATGTTTGAAAGTAAAAGAAAATCCCACAGGTATAGTTCAGTCTCTCATCAAGTCATGGACTCAGATCTGTTTTACAACAGATCATTAGCAAGGAAGACAAAAAAAGATTTAAATAGATGTAAAGGGCAACAGAAAAGGACTTTATTTATCCACAGTGTTCATGTTGGGTAGTGGTTATAAAGTCCTTAAACCTGGCCACCTGTCCGGACTGTAATGATAAGTATGAAGCCAAGGCAAGAGCTGTCAATTTTCTTCAACCTGCCCAAAGGAATGTCTGGAAAAGACTCCAAGAAGCAAATCACCCTGCATAACCTTTTGTTTTTCCCCTGCTGTTATAGGAGTTAAAGGGATAAAATGGAAAATGAGAATCTAATTCCTCTGGAGGTGCAAGATATTGATACTTCTTTATCTATGGGTATAAAGAATGTCTTACTACCTGATTCACCTCCTTGTTGTTACCATTGTTCGTGTCTTAATTAAATGCTCTTGCTATTAAATTTATTTGTCTCTTGTATGCCTAGCCAGGTTGCCATTTGACTAGTTATCACCCCCCATCAGCCTTACTGAATCTTAGAGCTAAGGGAGTGGGAGTGGGGAAGGGTTACACATAGAATGGAATTCCTTCGAAGGTGAGACTCATTACATAGTACTTTATATTATTCAGTTCAATTCAATCAATACGTATGAACTACATTATGATTATTATGTACAACATATTACACTAGGCACTGGGGATGTAAGGACAAGTCTAAAATAGTTCCTGATCTCATAGAGTTTACATTCTACCAGAAACTAAGCTGTGTATCCTTCCCTAGAACCAGCACAATTTTCCATACATAGTAGGCCCTTAATGAATATTTGAAAATGAAGAATGAATGACTGGATGATAGATAGTTTAAAAAAAAAAACCTGGTCTGGAATCTAAAGAAAATATAATTAGTATTGCTGGATGATTAAAAATAAAAGTAGGAAGGAAAATAAGCATGTATGGCATACATGAAAATTATTATTAAACAAAATTAGGCAACTCTCCACTACCTAAGGAAAAATGCAACTAATAGATTCAATGATTATGAAAGATAAAAGTTTATTTCCATTATAAATGCCGTTTACCCAATGAATCAATAGCATCTTTATTCACAGAATTAGTAAAGTATAGTTATTATGGAAGAAGCTGACTTACAGAAGAGGTTAATAGATGAGGAATATGAAAAAGTAGCACCCTTAAATCTACACAGATGTTGTGACACTATTGTCCAGTGGGAACTGTTTGAACTACAGTTATTGGAAGATCTGACCTATCTATATCTTTGTGTTTTCCCTTCTGTCTGAGAAAAGTCTCCATTGGTCCTTGCTTATTTAGTCATTTGTCATTTCCATGTCATTTTACTTTTCTGATGCTATATTAAAATAGTGATTCTTCCCAGATCACCAAGCCAAACTTACAGAAAAATGCATTTTTGTAATCACAATGAGAAGGCTATCATTCAAAGCACAGGAATTTCTCCTTTATGATAGTCCAATTCACCATAAAATCCCTGTGTTAAATTATCTGTAGCACATAGTGACATAAAAATAGAAGACTTTAAAAGAGATTCAACATCAAATATACTTGTTGTTATTTTTAATAACACAATATGTGAAAACTGAACTGATAATTATTCAGTTACTCTGGCTTCAGGGCGTAAAGACTAGGTAAGAACACAATGAAAGATTGTCCAGTTGCCAACTGGGAAAAAAGCAAAGACACAAAAAACCCCACAATATCCTCCTTTAATCTGTCTGTCACTCAAGGTAGAGATTAAGAAATGTATGATACTCTGACTCATTCTGGAGTTGGAAATAAAGGGGTAGAGAATGAGGGGAAGAAGGAGGAAGAAGGTGAGGCAGACCAAATATGTGTGTGTGTGTGTGTTTACATATATATGTATATTTATGTAAACATATACAAATTACATATATATGTATATGTGTATATATATGTATATATAGGAAGAGTTTATATTAAATTAATGTGAAAGTTGTAGATTAATGAATAAATATCTAACATAAAACCAAAGAGGAACTGAAACTTGATTGAAAGTTAGGAGGGCTTTTCAATAATCTTCCTCATACTAAAAGTAGGAATGTTATTGACTTATACTGTTTTAAGAAAATGCTCTCTGTGAATGGATTCATGAGGCATGTCAATTAGTCACACAAAGTCAAAAGGGTTGTCAGCTCAATTAATCAAACGTCACCATCCAGCGTTGGGGCAGGACTAAGGATGGACAAGGTGAATTCAAACAGTGATGCAGGTCCTTCTTATTGATATCAAGGTCAATTGTTCAAAGATGATCATCCTAAATAGAAAACAACCTACCCTACCCCACCCTGTCAATAGTTATTATTTGGTAATAGAATGGGTTTAGGGGGAGGGCAGGGAAGAGCATACAGGTAACTGTAAGCTTCTCAAGAATTTGTAAAAATTGCAAAAGGCCTTGAATTTGGCTTTCTGGAAATTTATATGATTTCCTAACTTTTGGTCCTAAAGTCAACTGACTTGGACTTTCAGTCCAGGCTACCCATCTTGATAAAATAGTAGCTGACCATCCTTCTTTCAGAGAGGGCCAAAGAGGCTTAATAAATCCATTTTAATGAGGCACTTTGTGATCCTCGGTTGAAAAATGATCCATACGTATTCATCCTATCACAACAGGGAGCAGGGATTGCTTTGCAGATTGGCACATGAAGTTCATTCCTATGATGCACCTCCATCCCTTAGCTCCAAAAAGCACAAAATCTGCTCATAAAAAATAGAAGCAGACTGACAACTTCAGCATTTTCTTTTACCTCTGTCAGTACAACTGGAGTCACTGAAGAATCGACTGTCAGGTGCCTGAGCCTCTATATTATCTAGCACATCAGGCGCTGGTGTTATTGAATTCTTTGCTGAGTTTATATAAACCTCCTAACATATAAGGCAGGCAAGGTAGGGAGGCTGTATTGATCATTGAAAAAGAAAGCGTGATGTTTCCATGAAAAGTTTCAGACCAGCTCCAAATAGTTGTTTCTAGTTTGGCTTCTGCAGCATATATAAAACAATGAAAATTTAGAGAACTATACAGACAAAGATCAAGGCATCTCATTTCTGAGGTTATGCAAAAAGGAGGTATTTTTTTCTGCCTGGTGTGATTTATGTATGGATGTGATAAAAAATTAGGCAAGTGGACAGGAAGACTGAACTTCGTATCTACTGTTCTTATGATTCTATGCTTGAGAAGCACTCCAAAGACGTTCATATTCAAAAGCTGTTCTTTTAGCCATTATGTGCCTATCATAGAATATTTAGGAAACAGATGGCAAAGCTAGTTGAGAAATGATGAGACAATTTGCAGTCCTGTTCTGAGATCAGTTAAGACTCCCTCAGTCTCATGTAGCTGGTGGCAAAGTGGATACAATTGGAGTCAGGAAGTACTGAGTTCCAATCCTTCTTCAGACACTGTGTGACCCTAGGCAAGTCACTTAACTGCTATTTGCCTCAGATTCCCCAAATAAAAAATGGAATAATTTGTTGGTGGTATTGTTCTTCAATCATATCCAACTCTTCCAGACCCCATTTGGGATTTTCTTGGCAAAAACAGTGAAGTGGTTTGTCATTTCCTGCCCCAGTTCATTTTACAGATGAGCAAACTGAGACAGAGTTAAGTGACTTGCCCAGGGTCACCCAGCTAGGAAGTGTCTGAAGCTGGATTTGAACTCAGGTCTTCTTGATTCCAAGCCCAGTACTCTACCCATTGCACTACCTAGATGCACAAATGGAATAATAACAGCATCTAACTCACAGGGTTGTTGAGAAGATTAAATGAGATAATATTTGTAAGAAGCACTTAGCACAGTGCCTGACACATAGTAGGTGCTACACAAATGTTTATTCCCTCCCCACACCTTTCAAGAGCCTGAGGAAATCTCAGAATGCAACCTTTGGAAAACTGTACAAAGTTGCAAAACCACATTTAAGAAAATCATCTCCTGTTTCAGCCTATGTGAGAGACAGCATGACATAGTGGTCAGAGAGATGGCCTCTGGGTCAGGAAGACCTGGGTGCGTGTCTGGCCTCTGACGCTTACTTCCAATGTGACTCTAAACAAGTCATTTATTTTCTACGTTCTAGGAAATTCTCTCTGAATATAAGTTGTACAGTGGTGCCAAGCTGCATTGGTAGAAGGAGCCTCCTTATCTGGGAGCTCATTATACTAATAAAATCATAGGTATAGTACGTTGTACTTTCCTTATTTTGAACAATTAAGAATATTAATTTGTTTATAGCAACAGTCATAAATCTATTTTTCCTGTTCCATAGTCCACATAGTCTGTCAGTTCTGCATATAAGAAACATGGGTTGGACGGCTTCAATGGGTCCATCTTCCCCTTCTGACCTTGAGAACATGCATTTGGGTATCCTGGCTTCACAGAGGAGCAAATTTGTCCTCTCTCACATGAGAATCCTTAGCCTAATACTCACATAAGCAAAGGACAATGATTTGATCTGTGATGCCTATATTGGAAAACAGGCAAAGAGAAGATAGTAGGATGGGCCACTTTTTCCCCTTAAAAAAGGCCCTCCTTGGCATCCTTTTCTAAAAGAAATGAAAACTTAGCTCACTAATTTGGGAGGGGGGAGTTGTTTTTACTTTTTGCATATTTTCACTTGAGCAAAAGGGGCATAATGGATAGTACACCAGTCTTTAAGTCTTGGGTTTATATCATACTTCTGGCACCCTAGTTGTATCATTTAATTTCTCAGACTCCCAGAAAGCTCTGTAATGCTATTATTTATAGCGTATTGATTATAGATAAATTGCCAATCTACCTAGGTGGCAAGACTTTTTCACGCAGGGGTTTCCATACACTAATGAATGCACAGGTCTATAAGGATAATAAAGGGAGAAAACAAAGAGAATATATCCCTCTGAATTTTTCTTCTCCTTAAAAAAAGAAAAACAACACCTCAATTTCTGATAAACACAGATTAGAATAAATATTTAGAATTGAAAAGTCATGCGTAGGGGCAGCTAGGTGGCACAGTGGATAGAGCACCAGCCCTGAAGTCAGGAGGACCTGAGTTCAAATGCAGCCTCAGACCAGAACACTTAACACTTACTAGCTGTGTGACCCTGGGCAAGTCACTTCACCCCAATTACCTAAAAAAGAAAAGAGAAGTCACGCATAATTAAGAAAACAAACCTCAACGTACATCACATTTTATAAAGAATTACAATGTCCTTCTTGACATCATATGATCATTGACATTTATCTTTAGTTGTGAATATTAGTTGATTATTCTAAGGGTTCACCTTATTGGGATATCTGTGGAAAATTCCAAACTCTGCCTTTCAGGTTGGTGCTAAATAGCTACTGTGCTCAAATAGATGTCATTAAATATCATCCTAACCAACAGGAAAACAACAGGACCAACCTCAAAAAGTCTTAATTTCTCAAAACACCTGGTTTGTTTACTAAAACATAATTGTGTTATTTTACAAAAAGAAACATAGTTCAGTAATGATTTCAAGACAAAAAAAAACACTTGGAAACATTATTTTAAAGGGAAAGTTTCTCTCTCTCCTGAGTATCCAACACCCTTTGACTTCAAAGTGAAATTTTTAATTACTTCAAAAATAAATTGCAGTAAAATGAAATGTATTGTAAAACCTCTAGTTTGTTTTTCCTTCAAATCATTTCAAACCTCCTTCAACTTCTAGCTTACAATCTCCTAAATATATTATTCCCAGTATTATCCTGATCTGTTCCTAGATCTCAGTTCTCAAGGACTACAAGATGTATTGCAAAATAATGCTTTGCTTCATGTCCTTCTTCAATATTTCAATGGAACCATGATCTCAAAATGGGTACTCACTATGACAGGGCAAGCCACAATCTATCTGGTTCTTCTCCTTGTCCTCCTGTATATCTTTCACAGAGGGCCTCCCTATTATGATAGAGGATTTCCTGTATTTTTTAATGCATTGTAGATAACAGTGCAAAAATTGACTTCTCCATCTGTTAATCGTCAATTTCACTAAATGAAAAGCAAACTTGATAATATTCGATCATATTATCCCTAAACCCATTCTTCTTCCAAATGCTTCTATTTTTGCTAAGGACAGCATCCTCTCAGTCACATAATTCCATAACGTTGGAGTCGTCTTTGATCCTCTCCTCAGATTTGACCCCTGTGTCCAATCAGTCGCTAAACTCTTTACTTTTGCTCTCACTATATCTCTTCCATGCTTCCTTTCCCTCCCTGCCACCAACCTCAGCCAGAATCATTCCTCATCTAGACCAGTGTATTTTAAATAGTCTGCCTATTGCCACCTAAGTCACAGGATTGTTGTGAGGATCAAATAAGATATCTGTAAAGCATTAAGCACAATACCTGGCACATGGTAGATGTTTGATAAATGCTTGTTCCCTTCTTTCCCTTCCCTTCCTCATTCTCTCCCCTCTCTGATGCATCCTTCATACAGTTACCAAAATAATCTTCTTAAATCACAGGTCTGATCACGCCAAAAAAAAAAATTTTATGGTTTGCTACCACCCCTAAGTTGAAACAAAAACTTGTAAAGGAAGTAAGAGTCTGTAAGCCTTAAAGTACAATGTAAACATGAGTTATTACTTATACTCACTGTACACCTCTTTGTTTTCTTTCAGATTGCACATAATTCTGATTCTTTTGAATATTAAGCTGTTCCATGATTTAACAGCCACAAAGGATTACCAGGAGAATACCAATATCAATAATATGTTTTGTTAGGGGGCAATTTGGGGTCACTGAAAGCATTGTATGGTTTTCTGAATGCAATCCGCACCACCCTCCTTTCTCCTATTCCACCCTGGCCAAATCCATTTCTTATCTTCAGTCCAAGATACATGCACTGATGAATTAATTCAATGAGCTACTTCTTCAGTTGCCTGTCATAACCTGAATAAAAGCTTTTCTTCATCTGTTTCTTTTTTCCCATGTGGATTGTTAAACTGAACTCGTTTGAGTGCTCATAAATCTCAACACTTTTAAGAAACAGTACAGTTAAGATTAGTCCATAGATGGATGGATAGATAGATAGGTAGATAAATAGAGCTATATAATGAGTGCTTATTTCCTAAAACTATGTAGGTAAAAAGCAGTTACCAATATTTTTGTAAAGTTAGGATAGAAAAGGGGGAACAGTTGACTATGCAAGTAAATTGAAAGTAATATATGCCAGATAATTCAAGACTTAGCTTGACCTTCAAAACTCACTGCCAGACTTTTATTATAATTGTGAGAAACAAAGGAATCATTTCCCTCCAAGATACTTATTCCTTAATACACGCAACGTACCAAAATGATGGCCTGTTTGCCCTGAAAGTTTCCAAGGGTGCAAAGTGTTTTTGTATGCATGCAAATGCTTTAAAAAGTCATTTTGACTTTGTGGATATTTAACGTTGGCACCTGCTTCTGTGTTTCACTGCCAGGTGGCTAACCATTTTATGCCACAGCAAACCTTTTCCCTTAATGCTGGCATGCTGTTTCATGTCATTTTCTGTCCTTAGGGGAAGACAGTACTTGCTGTTCAATCTGGCATGATGAGCTTGCAAATCCATGCCTGCCTATGTTGTATCTGTCATTTCGTGACAAACGTCTGTTGAGTTTCTTGTCAGAGGAACTATTTAATCTTGGATGTCTTTGCATTGAACAGCTTCAACCCTTCATTATTCATCAATGCAACTCAGAAGAGAAAACGGCCATCCATTTTGGGGGGGGACTTTAAGAGAATTTTGCAAATGTGGTCATGTGTGCATGGGACCCCAGGGGATGCAACTCATGGCATGCCCACCCATAGGCCAAGTACAAAAATCAGGTATCTTATCCCTTGTCCTGGCTTATCTCACCTCTTCCTCAATTACTTTGGAGACCTTGATTTGAGCTTATTCTCTATGGCCTTTGAGGTGTGCCTCTCCAGGCTAACTCCACTTTGTCAATGTCTCTCTTAAAATGTTGCACTTGCAGCTAGACACAGTACCACAGATGAATTGAATTCTGATCAGTGAAGAATATAATGGGACTAATATCTTTATTGATCTGTTCACTCATGCTCATCTTTTAAGGTGGTTTAAAACTGTATTAACTTTTTTGGCTACTATATCATGCTTTTGGATTAAATAGAACTTTTAATCAGTCAGATATTCTGGGTCTTAAAAAAAGTTTTGCTGTTAATCTGGTTTACATACATACTTGTGGATTATGTATGTTTGTTTGTTTGACTGAAGCACATGACTTTATATGTTATTTTTACATGCACCAGAGACATTCCTCCAGATTGATATTGAGCTATTCATTCTCTTCAAGAAGGGTTATTAAACTTCATCTTTTTTTGATCACATATACAAGTGTGTTAAGATCTGTTAGACTCTTGATTCAGTTATCCAACATATTAACTATTCCTCTTGCTTTGTTCTCTAGATTTGATAAGAATTCCTTCTGTATCTTCATCCAAATGGATATTAACCCATAACAACAGCTAATAATTATGTGCTGCTTTAAGGTTTTTAAACCACTTTACATATAGATATATGCATGTGTATATGTACATATATGAAAAGGTATATATGTATATATGCATATATGTGTATATGTGTATAAATATATATGCACACATTTAGACGTACATTCATATATGACTATACATACATATATCAAGAGGACCCTGGGCAATTCACTTAATCTCTCAGCGCTCAAGACAATTCACTAAGACTGTAAATGCGAAGTAGTTGCTGACTTGCATTTGATGCAGAGAGTTTTCTCCTCCATGAGATCTCTACAACAATGAAATCATGCATCCAGTGATTTCCCTCTATATATAGTATCTTATTTGACCTTAAATACTGCTATATAATCTATAATAATATATATAATCCTATAGCAATCCACTAGAGACCTCATAAATTTAGAGCTGGACAAGACTTTAGAGGCCATGTAATCTAATTTCCTCATTTTACATTTGAAGAACAGGAAGTCCAAAGAGGTTAAATGACTCACTGAATGTGATACAGTCAGTTTGTGACACAGGCAACACTTAAACCCGCATTCTCTGATTTCAAATCAATGTTCTTTTCTATCACATCACACTTGCTCTCAATCAGGTTGTGCCACCCCACTCTATCTTAATATTGACATGACCCATCTAGTCTACAGGATCACAGATTTAAAAGTGGAACTCTAGACATGCCCCAGATGAATCTCTTCATAATGTTTATTCTACTCTCTCCAGTTTGAAGATAATTGATAGAATACAGAAATAAAAATAAGGTCAGAGGATCGCAGAGTTAGAGCTACATGGGGCACTGGTAGTGATACTCAACCCTTTGATTTTGCAGATGAGGTAGCCTAGAAAGACTAAAGCAATTGCCCAAAGTGATATAGTTAGCAAGTACTAGAGTTAGGTAGGATTTGTCTCCACTCTGGCTTCTTGCTGTCATCAGCTAATACTACATTTGTTCCAAGAATTAAGACTATTGTAGGCTTATAGATCTGAATGAGAGAGGAGATCAAATGCTATCTGATCCAAACCACTTGTTTTACAGAGAAAGAATCTGATGTCCAGGGAAGTTAAGTGGCTTACACAAAGTCACACAGGTAGTGTATTATACACATCAGTCGTAGGATTTGAACCTGGATCTTCTGACTCTAAAGCCAGCTTTCCACCGTACCATGACACTTCATTGCTGTCTTCTTGTTTTGTCATAGAAAAGTGCCAGATTTATTTTCTGGGCCTCTGGATTGGATATTCACTGTGAAATTGCATTAAAAAGTCAAAACTGTTTCTTCCTTAGCGAAATTTGTGAAGTTTATGTTTTGTTTATCAGAATTACCAGTCTTTAAGAAAGTTCTTATCTGAGAGCCTTCTAAATATATGAAAATAGAATACAAATCACTGGAAACAATGTTTTGACCAACAAGAGAAGCGGTAATTTTAAGAAAAGGTCAAGGACTTGAAAAAATAACATGAACGTGTTTTGAAAGTTATAAAGAATTATTCAAATAAAAAGTATTTGTGTATGTATTTGTGTGTGTTCCAAGTAGAGGAAAAAACATGTCACCTCTTAGGAACAAGCTGCTTCCTTCCACTGAGCAACAGAATGAAAACTCAGGCACTTGGGATTTTAATTTCAGCTTTCTACTAAGGGCATGACCTTAGCTATAACTTTCGATAAATGACTAAACCATTTTGTCCTTCTATTTCCTCATCTGCAGAAATCAGTGCAACCATATCAATACTTAGCTACCTCCTGCAGTGGTTGTGAGAAATAAGTAATCAAAGAAATTGTAAAGTGCTTTACATAACATAAAGTGCCTTCTAAATGCTTGTGGAAGTAATCATGCTGACCTTTCCAGCAGTGAATGAATTATTCAAATTCCATTGTCCTTGTAGTGCAATTCAAAGAGGAATAGTATTCTTTTGACGTGAGTATAAAGGCAGTAGACATGCTCTGCCTGGACAAAATAATTATTCTCAAATAGCCATCATCATACCCCAATAATGAAATGGCTCTATTAAAAACAGAAAAAAATTATAGTCCCCATGGTTGTTATAGGGTCATACTTTCCAGTCAATAACTACATGGAACTGACAGATGAGAAATATAGGTGGTAGAAAATAATGTTGTTCTAAAAGCATCTGTCCAAGAGCTACAAACCATGAATTGCCAGTTTCATGTAGGGCACCTCATTGTCTGTATAGTAGCTCCACGAAGAAGAGGGAAAGGGATGGTCATAGAATAACTGCCTGGAATTATAATCAGGCCTGGAGACTTTCCCAAATCAACCATCAAACTCAAAGCCATCTTTGTCAGTGGAGCCTCACAAAGCCCATTTAGCAGACGATTTATAGGGTAAAACATTGATTCAATAGCATCTACCTGATTGCTATTTCCAGAATTTTTTTATATTAGCCACACCCCCAGGAGAAGAAAAATACAAAAGAAAACTGGAAATATTCTTTACACTTTTCTCAGAAGGGCATGAAAAATAAAGTGATTATCTAGAAAATGAATAGGGAGTCTTCACTGAGCCTAATGATGATGATGACATTAGTCTTTCTCTGCTGAGAAGACTATCAAAGGTGTTAATGAGAGTTAACATAACCTTATATTAGTCAGGTTATAAAAGAGATTGAATCAGAAGATGAAATCTCTAAAGTGTAAAATTAAAATGTACAACTTGCCAAAGATTCTGTTTCATAGTTCTTTGACAAAAGCATTAATGTCATCATAGAATCTGAAAAGGTAGTGTGTTATTAATGAGAAATGACCATATCAAAATGTACACATGCACCAGTGTGATACTCAAGCATGTAAAACCACTCTATTGCTTGATCACTTTGAAAATTTTCCATATGAAAATGCCTAAAATTAGCAAATTCAAAATCATCTGTGATAATTTCACCATGTCTCCGTTACTGAGACAGTCATCTAATACTTTGAATTGAATGAAATTCGTTCTCCTTGATTCCCCAAAAAGAAAAATTACATCAATCCAATGACTTTAGTTTATCCCAATAGACTATCAAAGTACTTCTTCATTCTATTAAAATAAAGGACCATGGGGATAGCCTTTCCCAGAATGCTCTAATTGATCATAAGATTTTGTAAGCAGAAGCTATCTAGAAAACTCCTGTGTGTACTGCATACTACAATATTAATGAGTCCTAATGGCATCTGAGGTGAATTGTAGGTCTATACTACCTAGCAAGATCAGGTGTTGGTGGATTACCCTACTTCACATTATCTTTGATTATTCTTGCTCAATGTAATAATTAAGAGCATTCCTTTATAATAGAGAAAATTCTTTTACATATATGGGTTAGACTGAATGGCCACTGGGGTCTCTTCTGACTCTGAATATTGTATGAGATAAGGTTGATGAAATCAGGAAAGAGCAACAATTTGCTGAAGACATGTGCAGGACAACTCTAAATCTTGGGGCACTGGGTCATAGCTTAAAATTCAGTGACTATAAGGGTCCCCCCATGGAATAGATTTTTTTTTAATCCATGCTCAAGGAACTACAGAAGTGGAGAGGGACTAAATTGTGTTGGAGAAAGGACACTATTCTCAATATGAGCAGCTAATAGACCAAATATCTGCAGTTCCAGGAAACACTCGTCAGGACTGCTTCAACACCAGATCAGTTGTGGTTGTGTGAATTGCCTTTGAATGCCAACATGCTACTGCCTGCAATTGTACCTATCCGTGGCATTAGCCATTGGCAATGAAAGGATCTTCTGAACTCCCTTGGAATCTATCCACATACACACATAGACACACACACACACACACACACACACACACACACACACACACATAAAACAGATTAGATTTTAAACACCAAATATTTCTAACTCAATAGACTATTAAAAAGATGAAAGGATTTGTTGAAAAGTAAGTCTATGGTAAATACACACACACACATACACACACACACACACACATATACACACACACACACACACACACACACACACACACACATATATATATATATATATATATATATATATATATATATATATATATAAAATTAGAAATTAGTTCAGATTAGCTTAGGTAAGAATAGTTCTATAAGTTGAAAACTAGCTGAGGGGTCAAAGGGAAATTATAATTTGAGTCAAATAATACGTCTCCTTGGCTATCACTTGAGTCACTGTGGGCTTATGCATCATTCTTTGTAATGAAGTAAAACAGAGAGTTCATTAATGGAAACATAATTAAAAATAGATTTTATAATAGATCCCTTTAGATTGATTTTCTACAATTATTTCTTTTAAAAATAACATTTCAAACTTCAACAAAAGAATTAATTTGAATATGAATTTGTATAATCCCTTTTTTTAACCTTTTTTTTTTTTGCTCTGCTTCTCCTAAATAAAATTTATCTTTGCTCTTTTTTCAGTGGTTATATTCTATGTTTCCTTGTTTTACATTCTTATTTCCTGATGTCAGTCTTCTTTCTGGAACACTCATCAGTGGCGCTGTTTCATGATGAGAACTGAACTACACTAAAACCATATTGGCTTTTAGAGCTCCATCTACTTAGACTTTCTTAATGAATAGATAAGGATGATCTATAATTGATATATTAATGTAAGTGAAAACTAACTTTTTTGCAGGTAGATTGTTCCCATAAGAAGCGGTTTCAACACCCCACCCACCTACCAAAAATCTTAGCTATATGAATCTACTTATTAAACCTTTCATTTGTAAATAGTATGAAGGAAAATAGAATTTATGTCAAAATGACTAAATGCTAAGTGGGTAGAACACTGGGCCTAAAGAAAGGAAGACTTATCTTCCTAAGTTCAAATCTGGCCTCGGATGCTTACTAGCTGTGTAACTCTTGACAAGTCACTTAACCCTGTCTGCCTCAGTTTCCTTGTCTGTAAAAATGAGCTGGAGAAGGAAATAGCAACAACTCCGGTATCTTTGCCAAAAAAGTCCCAAATGGGGTCACAAAGAGTTGGCAGGACTGAAAAAACTCAACAACAAGTATGATATAGCAAGCAAAAAGGTTATGTGGTCAAAGGCTAATGTGGTGTGTAAGGCTAAGGAGGTGATAGCAGATTTGTCCTACCCAGGCCACATCTGGGCTACTGTATTCAGTTACAGCTGTGACATTTTAGGATGGACGCTGAGAAGATGGAGAATTTCTAGAGGAAAGCAATTAAGACAATGAAGGGCCTGAAGAACATGTCATTTGAGGGTGGCTTAAAGGAAACATAGATATTTAGCCAGCAGAAGAAAAGATTGGGGCGGGGGGAATGAGAACTATCTTCAAGTATTTGAAGGGCTATTAATGAAGGGGGATTAATTATATTATACTTGCCTACAGAGGGCTGATCTAAGAGTAGGGGTTGGAAGTTAAAAAGAGACTGAAAGAGAAACAAAATATAACAAACTATACAAGGACACAGTAGAGCAGATAGTGTCATCTACTAATGTAAAATTACTTGTTCTTAGATAAGCTCCAATTACCTAAACCCTTCTGACTTAAAACAAAGAGATTTCTTTAGCATTTGTAAAAGCATATGATTACATGTATTTCTTTCTTGATTTTGCACATAAATCCTATCCGCTTCTTTCCAAATACTCTCTTTTTTCTTCTATGAGTGGTTCTTCCTTCCTCTACCTCTCCCTTTCTTTTGAAAGGTTTACTTATCTATCCTAAATTGCTGAAGAATAATTCTAATAGGCTTTCTACTCTAAGCAGAATTGAAAAATTATAAAAACCCAATTTGTACTCTAAGGAGCTAAAGATGTTACTGAGAAGAGTCTTCTTTATGGCACTAATAAATTTCTTTTCTTTTCAGTTTGGCTACTCACATTATTTGACCTCCCGTCATGCAGACCTTGATGACAGCTAGTGGATAGAGCACTGGGCTTGGAATCAGGAAGTCTCATCTTCATGAGTTCAAATCTGGCCTCCAACACTTACTAGCTGTGAGACCCTGAGCAACTCATCTACCCCTGTTTCCCTCAGTTTCCTCATCTATATAATGAGTTGCAAAAGAAAATGCCAAACCAATCTAATATCTTTGCCAAGAAAACCCCAAATGGGGTCACAAAGAGTTGGACACGACTGAACAACAAAAAAATCAACAACAACATGCAGACCTTTTGGTGGGCGATAGGCTCTCTAGGAACCAGGCTAAGAAACTCCCACAATGATGCCAAGTTAAATCACCAGATCACTATAGAGTTTCGAGTTGAAGCTAGAAATCCATGGTCAGGGATGTTCTAGAGCAAAATATTATTCAGGAACAGGTTGAGCTATAGAGATTAATCCCTCATCTATCCAACATTGTTGGAGAATAACGGGTACCATAGAAGTCAAATTTTCAAGCAATTAAAATGTAATCTTTTGTTGGCACCAACTTGTATAAATTTTAACAATGTGGGATGATCATCTTTCTAAACTGTATTGGAAACTCTCTGACCTTTATAAACTGAGTATACTGAATATGATTTAGTCTTTTCTTTATGATTTAGGGTCACCATTACGAACAGTAATGCTTAATGCCTCACAGCATATGAAGATATATAATTGTTCTTTTTTTTTTTTGCTCTACTGAATTGCCCCATATGGCTGTGTTTTCTGAGTTCCTATGTCTGCTTTTTAAAAATGACCTATCTTCCCCTACCCACTTCCACTATCAGATTGGTATCTGTTTCTTTTTAATTCTATCAATATTCCTGCCTCAAACACTCACACTTCCTCATCCCCAATTTGTTGCTTCTGACCTTCTATGATCTGGGAAACTAGATAAGCAAGCTTTTTAGAATCATGTCCAAACAAAGGGAAGTCTCTGGATAAAGGCTGAAAGGGCTTTCCTATAAATAAAAAGGATGAAGGCTAGTGTATGAACTTTTTGACACCTAATTTGCCTGTTCAAATACCTTTTTATTTAACTCCAGGCTCTTTTTCAGCATTTTTAAAGGGAACACCCATAGTTCTATTAAAGTAATGTTCCATATAGGTGAGAATCCTGGAGAAGTGGCTACCAGGTGGAGGACAGTTTTATTTTACAATATGCAGTTGCCTTTTTGGCAGGTAACAGATTAATAGATATCTCCTCAGAGTGACATTTGTTTGCATCATTTAACAATGTTCCCCCTTCTTTCCTGGAGAAAAACAAATTATCCTTTTATCTTATGTGGAAGTATATTAAAAAGTCCTTTTTTCATTTTCTCTAGAAATATCAAGAAATAATATTTTTACCCAAAAAAATACTGAAGAAAATAACTCCTTAAAAAATAGCCTAACCCAAATGGCAAAAGAGGTCCAAAAAGCCAATGAGGAGAAGAATGCCTTAGAAAGAAAAATTGGCCAAATGGAAAAGGAAGTCCAAAAGATTACTGAAGAAAATACTTCCTTAAAAATTAGAATAGAATAATTGGAGTCTAGTGACTTTATGAGAAATCAAGACACTGTAAAACAAATCCAAAAGAATGAAAAAATAGAAGACAATGTGAAATATCTCACTGGAAAAACAACTGCCCTGGAAAATAGATCCAGGAGAGAGAATTTAAAAATTGTTGGAATATCTGAAAGCCATGATCAAAAAAAAAAGAGCATACACATCATCTTTCAAGAAATTATCAAGGAAAACTGCCCTGATATATGAGAACCAGAGGGCAAAATAGAAATTGAAAGAATCTACTGATATCCTCCTGAAAGAGATCCCCAAAGGAAAACTCCTAGGAGTATTGTAGCCAAATTCCAGAGTTCCCAGGTCAAGGAGAAAATATTACAAGCTGCCAGAAAGAAACAATTCAATTACTGTGGAAACACAATCAGGATAACACAAGATTTAGCATCTTCTACATTAAAGGACCTCAGGGCATGGAATATAATATTCCAGAGGGAAAAGGAGATAGGATTACAACCAAGAATCACCTACCCAGCAAAACTGAGTATAATCCTTCAGGGAAAAAAAAAAGGTCATTCAGTGAGACAGAGGACTTTCAAGCATTCCTGATGAAAAGACCAGAGCTGAATAGAAAATGTGACTTTCAAATACAAGACTCAAGTGGAACATGAAGAGGTGAACAGGAAAGAGAAATCATAAGAGACTTATTAAGGTTGAACTGTTTACATTCCTGCATGGAAAGATGATATTTATAATTCATGAGACCTTTGTCAGTATTAAGGTAGTTGGAGGAAAAAAAAATTATATGTATGTACAGGTAGATAGACAGACAGATAGATAGATAGATAGATAGATAGATAGATAGATAGATAGATAGATAGAGGGCACAGGGTGAGTTGAAGATTAAGGGGTCATATCTGGAGAATAAAATTAAGGGATGAGAGAGGATTATAAGGGAGAGGTAGAATGGGGTAAATTATCTCACACAGAAAAAAAAACAGAAAATGCTCTTACAGTGGAGGGGAAATGGGGGAAGGTGAGAGGGAACGAGTGAATCTTATTCTCATAGGATTTGGCTTACAGAGGGAATAACATACACATTCAGTGGGGTAAGGAAATCTGTCTTACCCTACGGGAAAATAGGGTGAGAATGGGACAAGAGAGCAGGGGGATGATAGAGAGGAGGGCAGATTGGGAAAAGGGGTAATCAGAAACAAATACTTCTGAGGAGGGACAGGGTCAAAAGAAAGAATAGAATAAATGATGGGGTGGGATAGGATTAAGGGAAATAGAGTTAGTTTTTCACAACTTGTCTACTATGCAAGTGTTTTGCATAACTGCACAAGTATAACCTATATTGAGTTGCTTGCCTTTTCAATGAGGGTGGGTGGGGAGGGAGGAAGGGAGAAGATTTGAAACCTGAAGTTTTAAAAACATATGTTTAAAAACAATGTTTTCACATGCTACTGGGAAATAAGAAATACAGGAAATGGGGTACAGAAGTCTGTCCTGCCCTACAGCAAAATAGAAGGGGAAGGGGATAAGAGAAAGGGGGAAGAGATAGAAGAGATGACAGACTAGGGGAAGGGATATTCAGAATGCATGCCATCTTGTGTTGGGGGGAGGGGTGAGATGGGGTGAAAATTTGTAACTCAAAATCTTGTGTAAGTAAATATTGAAAACTAAAAATAAATAAATTTATATTACAAGAAATAATTTTTTTTAGACTAAACTTCTCTTTAGATTTTTCCCTTTAGAAAAATGGATAGAACCAATGCTAATGCCTTTATTTTTTGAGAAATAGATTTATGGTAATAACTAAGCTTAATTCTTGTCTAGATAAGATTTTTGCTTCCCCTCCCCTCCCCACCCTCACCCTGCCCCTCACCAGAAGTGATTAGTGTGGTGACACATCTAGAAGCAGTGTCCTCTTTTGTTAAAGTTAAGATAGTGATCCCTTTAAGAAAATCTTCTCAGTAGATAAGGTAAGGATTCCTGGAAGGAAAGAATTGGTAACTTTCTGGAATTTTAGCCTAAAATTGTATTTTACCATCTGATCTTTATCTTATTAAATAGTTCTGTATATATCACCTGAAATCATCATGACAGAGTCATGTGAGAAGACATAGGAAACTATTCTAGTTTGGATATGTTTCTCTCAAAATATCCCAGCCTTAACCCACATGGAGCAATTCACTGTTTATTCAGTGACTTGTGACGTGAGAGGAAAAACTAGCCACAGCATGATAATGGGCTTTTTCCCTCAAGCTTAGTGGAGCACCACCACTCCCACATCCACCCTCACACTACGTCCTGCTCTGTTCCTCAGTTCTCTGGCCCAACAGTACAGGGCACCACTATGCTGTATCTAATACATCTAATACTGCATGGGCAAATTTCTGCCACTTGGAGTTTGGATCTCCACGGCACTGCCAGGAGGCAGGGATCAGGGTACAGAATTGAGCTCTATTACAAGCCAAGTCATGTGCCCTTCCTTATTCCCTCTCTTATTTGCTCTTCTGCAGAGCTTTATTATTACACATAATGCTGCCTCAGCTATAGCTACCTAGGTCTCAGAAAGTTTCTACAGCTTGGATCTCCACCATGGGGAAAGAGGAAAGAGAATCAGAGTAGATCGTGTTCTATTGCAAGGTAATTTGAGTTGTGTCAGCCTGGTGGGCAGTAGGGGATGACATGTTAAGTAAGAATGAGTTATGTATTAGTTCATGGAGCTTTTACCTTTGGGTTCTTGGTATCCTAGACCGTGAAGAGTACCTGGTTGGAATGAGCCCATTGCTGCAATGGAACATAGGCAGAATTAAGGAGCTGAGATTTCACCCTGGAATAGGCAATCTGGGTAGGGCAGAGGGGAAGCTAAGATAGAAATAAAATGCTATGAGTAGGAGGAGTTATAGGTATGGTCAATAAGCTGGGATGAGATCATAGAAGTTGAGAGGGTGATGAAGCAGTGGTTAGGATGAGGTAGAAGAAGCTATAGGAATCTTTCCCAGAAGTGAAAGTTTTTTCCACAGGGTTTAATGTCTAAGCATGCAAGTAAGGTATACTATATTATGGTCAGGCTGGGTTGAAGTAGAAATAGTAGTTAACTGAAAAAGCACTTTCTATACCCTATCTATTTTACAACTACCTATTATTCATATCCCCTTCACTATGACAAAATAAAGTTTCCAAACTCATACAGTCAATTAGAGGAGAATCTGGTTCTACCTAGATAGCATCATTTTGTGGCTCTTGTTTGTTTGTTTGGGTCCAGTAGAGAAATTTTATCTCTATGGGAAGCTCCAAAAATTTAAAACTCCCTCCAGTGATGAAGATATTTAATTTAAAGTCAATGCATCTGTGAGCAATGCCTGGAGCACTGAGCAGCTTGCCCCTGGTTACATGAGCAGGTTATGTAAATAAGAGGCCAGACCTGAACTCAGGTTTTCTTAACTCTAAAGATAGCTCTCTAGCCACTATACCATACTGCTTTTCCAGGCAACAGCTATATTAAATGAAAAATGTAGAATGGCTGCCTCTTAAATGCCCAGGGATTTATGCAATTTTTCCAGGACTTAAATTCCCTTTCAAGGTGCTGACACCTGGCCTGTACCCAGGAAGCGTATCCTTTATCATTAATGGAAGTTTTAAACTTCCTCAAGAGTGTGGAGTCATCATTCAGTGATGGGATATTGGCAACTTTTTACATCACAAATGGATTTTGACACATTCTGAACTTGACAACTTTGTCATTTGGCATAATTTCTATGGAGGGACATTTGGGAAATCTCAACTCATAAGGCTGATTGTTTTTGAAGGGAAACACAGTTGCTGATTCCTTCAACTTGTCTATTGATGCTTAGCATAACAGACCAATGAAATAAGGCATCAGTGCTCATAGTTCCTTAAGACAGATATTGCTTATATTTGCAACAGCAAAATCTAGATGCATTTAAAAAGTAAATTAAATGTGATCACATTGTGCCTACGTCCTATTAAGCAGGTACGACCGAATATATTCTCAGAAAGGGAAACCAAATAATATCCACATATAGAGAGCATTCTTTGGGAAAGAAACAGGCTCTGTTGTTTCTGATTCATTCACTTTTAAAAAAGAAAGAAAAAACGTACCCTAACTTTTGTCACATAAACTGTCCGGTGTTCATGTGGGCATTGAAGATTACAAAAAAGAAATATTAAGGAGAATATCATTTCTGACCATTGTTTGAGTGGAGGATTCTACAATAAGGCACTTAAATTGAGAGAGGAAGAATATTTCATGAAGAAGGATGCTACATTATCATTAGGCTTATGCTTGCATTTTCAAAGTGCAGTGCATTAGGTGCTAATGCTGACTAAGAAAGCACTGCTGATGCTTTCAAGAACATCTCCATCCATTCTCACACATTAAAAGGGAGAAGGGAGGCAAGAGAAAACAACAGGTGAAACATAAAGGCACTGTGGCCAATTTGGGTTGGGTGGGAATAGACTTGTTTCCAGTCGCTTAATTCCTCCAGGAAATTAGCACTTTAAAAAAAATAGTGTTAGGGCATGTGAGAATGAAAAAGAGAGGTGAAACTATTTATTTTCCAGGGTTTCACAAGTAGCTGATCCTAATGGCTACCTCTGAGACAGAGAGAGAAAGAGGAGAGAGAGACAGAGAGACAGAGAGACAGAGAGAGACAGAGAGACAGAGAGAGAGACAGAGAGACAGAGAGAGAGAGAGACAGAGACAGAGAGAGAAAGAGAGAGGGAGAGGGTTATGCTATTACCTTTAAGCAGAAACACATGAAGGAAAAGATCAGAATGAATAGCACAACATTTTACTATGTTTTTAATTTTCTTTTTAAGTATGAATATTATTACAAGGAAATGTATAAAGGTTATGGATATTAAGGAATATACTTCAATGACTATTAGCTTTATTGCAGGAGCTGATGATGTGGGGAAGCCAAGCATTTCAAGGATAAATCAACACAGCTGTGAAACAAAATCAGTCATACCAAAGTATACAGTAAAAATGTGGTCAAAAACAAAAAACAGTGCCCCAAACTGACAAATTATTGCCTCGAGGCAGCCTAATTAATCTTCAGAAAAAGAAGAAAACAAGGACCTTGAGAGGGATTTGGCAACTGAAGGTTTTGTAACTGACTCCTCTATAGGAAGTTGGAAGAACAGTGAAATGGTAGACAGTCAGACAGACAACCACATAAATGGACAAATAAATAAAAACAATTGCTAATAGTTGTTATGGAGAAAAATACTTGTTTTAGGTAAGATAATAGAAAGACTGAAATACTGAAGATTGGAAACAAGTAATTTTTACTGATGAATTTCAAATTCTTGAATCAAAGCTATACAAAATCCATTGTTGGAAGAAGCCAAGATGAGCATGTAAAATGTGGGCATCCTCCTCACACTTTAAAATATTCACTCCCAAAAAATATTTCGGGGATTTGTTTGTTTCATTGTTTTAACTTTCAGTGGATCTGGAAGTTGTATCCTGTTTAAGGAAATGATAAACTCTGATATTGGTGTTCTGAGAAGCAAAAATGTTCTGAAATTAGTAGAAATTCTCAAACAGAAATGGAAAACCACAATTCAACCTTGTACCATGGGGCAGATCATGAAGGGTGAAGCAACTTATCCAAGAAGGAAATAAACATGCCTTCAACGGCCTAGAAGCTTTATTTAAATACTGCTGTAAGTCTATAGACTGTTATCATCAAAGTTAGGCTTTACATCCAATGTAATAAATATATTGTTTCAAGATTAATTATGTATCAAAATCTTGTAAACTTAAGATCAAATAGTAAAACAAATGAATATAGCAAAAGTAGTATATGGCATCGCATATTATAATGATTTTTAAGATGTAAAAAGTTGGAAAGTTAATTTATGCCAGTGAATTTTATTATTTTGCTTTATTCCAAGTATTCACACAAAATTATAAGTGTTGCAAGAAAACTGTGAATAAGAGAAACTGAGGCAAAAATTTCCAAGCATAATCAATTTATTAGCAAGGCTAGCAATTGCCAAAATTAAAGGTCAGTGATCCCTCAGTGATCAAAAACACATCTTACAATCAAAACATCTTCTTATACAGTTTGGAGTTTACATAAAGTCCAGTGATACAAACTAAATTATGACTGTGACTGGTCTATAAGAAAGGTGAAGGGTGGACTATATAGAACAGTGACTGGCAAAAGGGGTTTCTAGAGTTCAAAGTAATGGGGGAAACACAGAGGTGAGTGATGCACTCTAGAAAGGTCCATGACAGATACCACTTATCACGAGAGAGACCCAATGCTGGGCCAAACATCTGACCAGGTTGACTCACCCACTACTCATCTTCCCTATCTCAAATATAGGACCTTTGGGGCACATCAGATCCTACAAACTCTGCTATTAAAGCCTGCAGTATTTGATTCAAATATAATCCATAGATATTAGTTATAGTTATTAACTAAAACTCTTAGCTATTAATCAATCAATAATCAATAATCTAAATTTCAAAATTGATAAGGCAAGAAAACAAAATTCAAGACACAAACACTGGCAAAGAAGAAAAAATTATCTTTACTTGAAGTTGATTTTAGGGAGTATTAAGAAAACACAAGAGAATCAGAAAGAAATTAATTGACATGCTTAATGACTTCAATAAAGTAAAAATATTTTAAAAAAACCCTCACAAAAAAATCCATGCCTATACAGAACTTAAAAGCTAGAAGAAAATGATTAACTACAGTCTATAAAGGATTTAACTTATCAAGACATACCCTAGAGTTATGCAATTTTAAGTTATATAGTAACATTATCTATGAGATACTCAGCAAAAAAAATAAGTAAAATGGAATCAGAGTGGTATTCAGTGCATATGACTGGGTTATAATCATTTAATCCAAATTAATATAGATGCTATCTAAATTAATTTACTGACTTGGTGTTCTTTCCATCAAATTACAAAGGGGATACTTCACAGGATGCACAAAAGCAAAATTCACTTGGAGAAACAAAAGTTCCAAGAATTTATATTTCATCGGTATAGACAACATATGCATGTATATATGTAAATAAAATAGATATGTGGTAAAATTGGCAGTACTGAAAGGAAAAGCTAGCAGTTGGAAGTGGTACTAGAAAAGGATCCAATTAAAGGATATCACTTGAGCTGAGTCCTGAAGAAAATCAAAGACTGATTCCAAGAGATGAAGAACATTCTAGGCATGGCCGACAAGTACAAAGACATAAAGATGGACCATGGTGGATTTTGGGTAACAGTAAGAAGGTCATTAAATCAGACTACAGAGTGTATAGAAAGAAATAATATTTAATCACACTGAAAAAGAGCATGCTTCTAGATTGTGAAGAACTTTAAATACCAAATAAGGGAGCTTTTATTCCACCTTGAAGATGGCATAATACCGGTGTCAATCTCTATTTTCCCTAGTGGGTGTTAAATCTGAGGAGAGGCTAGAGACAATTCAGGGACAGAAGATATTATAGTGGGATAAGGAGGTATGAGCCAAGTTATTGAAAGATAACTTACCTATTATATTAGAATACAAAGACAGCATCTGATAGTAAGATGTCATTTTGCAACACTCTTCAAGTAATGAATATTTTGAATGCATTTTTACTATATGACACTTCCATCTGCCTTATTAAAAAAAATAGCTATAGCATCATATAGGCAGATATCTATTGTTCCACCACTGTTCCTTACTGTTAAAGCACGAGAAGTCCTCTGCTGTAAAGGAAAGAGTTAGCTGAATTCAGACATAGGAGAACTGGGTTCACAACCTAGCCTCTGACACTTTCTTGCTTCAAGAAAGTAGGTATGCTACTCAAACTTCTCTGAGTCACATTATTGTCTGTATTTTAAAAGTAGACAATAATACTTGTACTTTTACCTGGAAGAAAAGCACTTTGTAAACCTTAAAGTGTGGCTAGATTCCAGTTACTGTGAATAATGTGAATAATCTCATGAAATGGCCATATGCATTTGGATTTGCACTATTCAAAGTTATAATTGGTGTATGTGTGTGTGTGTGTGTGTGTGTGTGTGTGTGTGTGTGTGCGTGTGGAAATATGCAGTGTGAAACTGAATAGTGTAACCACTTCATGGAATTCATTATTTGCACTAATCAAGATATAGTTGTTCTACGTAAAGATGAACTATATTAGAATGCTATAGTACAGCAGTATCCTTTATTTACTGTCCTGCTTGTTGTATCTGTTTTCTGTCTACCCACCACACAGCATAATACACATATATACATATGTGTGCATGAATGTATACATATACACACACAGTTCTCCTGTTTGGCATTTAAAGTTATTCACATGTATGTATATGTGTATGGGTTTATTAGAAATCCCTACATAAACTATCACCTGGATTTAACTCAAGTGATCTGCTGACAGATATCATGACTGACATCACTGTTTCAACCACCTGTGTATAATAGCACCAGTTAACATCTTGGGTATTACATACAAATTGTTGTTTAGTCATTTTCAATTGTGTCCAACTCTTTGTGACCCCATCTGAAGTTTTCTTGGCAAAGATACTGCAGAGATTTGCCATTTCCTTCTCCAGCTCATTTTATAGATGAGGAAACTAAGGCAAACAGGGTTAAGTGACTTGCTTAGCATCATGCAGCTAATAAGTATCTGAGGCCAAATTTGAACTCAGAAAATGAATCTTCAAGACTCCAAGCCTAGCTGTCCATAAGAAATAATAATCACCTGGATTTTTTTAGTATTATTTATTCCTATGTTGGAAAAAGAGGATCATTTTATATAAACAAAAAAATTACTGATAGTTTCTTTTGTCTCTAGGTGTTTTTTTAATGTAGGTTGTCTCTAAAAATCATCTGACCAATGGTAGAGATTCCCATTTTTCTGGATTTTGTAGATTGACTTGGCCTATAACTAAAGAGAGCACATGACACTGAACAGACACACCACCTATTGATATGACTAATAATAAACACCTCACATGAGAATTTGAAATAGAAGCTGATGTGAACCCTGTTAATGGTAGGCCAATTTTCCTGGTGTCCAGTGGCAAATAATGGAACTTAAAATCTTCGTTATCTTCAATTATTCCCATTCAGAGAAATAGCATACATCTATAAACACAGATCCATGCATTCACACATGTAAGCAGCATGCATTGATAAAAGCAAACTTTTTTCTTTAGCTGTGGTCCCGATGCTCAATGTATGCAAATAAAACTTGGCAATGCTAGTAGAGTACCATCTTCCTAATGACTCCCAGTGAGAAAATTTTCCTAATTGCAATTGCTGCACTAACATGCTTCATAAGGCTGAAATGATCCCTTATCTGGCTACCAATTTCTCAGTCATTATTACTGTGTTTTCTATTACTCACTGAACACATATATTGCTTTAAGGTCCAAAAGTTTCTGCCACCAGAAACTTCTCAAAATTCCTACATGCCTTTTGTCTTTCTTGTTTTCCTGTCAGCATCCTGGGCATGTCACAGGCTATGAAACTTTTGAGCAATATTTTTTTTAAGTGTTAATATCTATCAGCATGAACTCTTAATTTGCTTAAAACAAATCAGTTTGATGAAATAGCTGAGAAGATATGTGAAATATAAAATCTCAATCCACGGCTGATTTTAGTTGTTTAAAATTTAACATTTACTGTGTTTAGCTTCTTCAAAATTTAAGTCTCTACTAGAAATGGGAGAGGAGCACTAGAATATTTTTCAAATTTGTCTTTGGAATTCTTCTGCCCCCACTTCATATGTGGGCACCTTATTTTTCCCTCACTAAGAAAATAGGGTGTGATACTGGCTTCACACAACCCCCCCCAGTACAACATTTTATTCAAGCCTGAATTCTCAAGAAAGTAGAAACCCATATGTTCTAGACCTTTCTCTCCTATTTCTTCAAATAAGTTTTAGCTGAGTTGTGTTTTTACCCTTCTCATGCCCCTTTTCATAGATAGATAGAGTGTTAACTCTTTCCTTTTTCATGGGCATTGTTTTTTTAAGCTGAGTAAATTTATAACCTAATCAGTGCTTATTTGTTAAGAGAGTCTACCAAATTACTCAGATAGTTTTTAGTGTCTTACTCATAGATTTAGACTTCCTAAGAGCTGGAAAAGACCTCAGAGGCCATCTGCTTAGGCATCCTTTCTACACCTCCAATAAAGACAAGGATCAGAAAGCATCCCTTTAGAGATGACATATAACTTTCCAAGGAATGGAAGTTACCCTCGCTCTTTTAGTCCTGCAGCACCTCTCATTCTCCACCCTCTCCCATTCCTGACAGTGGCTCAGCAATCACACATGCCACACAGGGTTCAGTACTCTAGCTCACTAACTACCATAAGGTTGTTTTATCTAAGTTATACTCATTGCTCCAATCTAAGCAGATTTGTGGGACATCCTGCTCAGAAGAGAACGTGGGTTATGACCAGAATAGCTGTAAGCAATATTAAGGTACAAAGTCAAGTCAACAAGCATATATTAGGCATGAAACAAATATAAGCAAAAATAGAGTCCCTGCATCCAAGGACCTTATTTAGATTCTGATGTGGAAAAACGTAATAAAATATACCTGAAAAGTAGAAGTAGGGTCTAGGGGAATGGAGAAGTCAGGAAAGTCAGTAGCAACGTCAAGAGAGGAGTAGGGGATGAGAATGACTGACCTGGAGAATTACTCAAAATGCAGATTTTTCCTGGCAGAATAGGAGAAGTCAGCTGAGGAATCAGTACCTATATGGGGTCACAACCCACAGTTTTAAGAAGTGCCGAAGGGGTCATGAGTGGAAAAAGTTTAAGAAGCCCTGATATAGCTCATGAGGACCTGGTTGTCTGAACTAATTAGGGCATCTGGATGCCTTGCCCAACTCCTCATCTATCTTGGGTTTCCATGTCTTGCTAGTTATTTTTATTCTATCTCTTCCAGTCCAAAGATAATTCACCTTAGGAAAAAGAAAAAAGAAGCCAAGTTCAGCCTTATGATCATCCTTTACCCTTTCTTCAATTCTCGACTTACTCCCAACATAGCTTTAAAGAAAAAAACAAAAACAAAAAAAAACCATTTTACTGTCTTTAACTTTCCCTACAAAACTTGGCTCATTCTAAGCCAGGAGTTCTAACTAAGGGTCTGGGATTTCAGGGAATCTTAACTTTCTAACTTGGATGAGGGGGGAAATGACACCTTCCTCTTCACTCAGCTTTGCTTTTATTTGTAATCCAATACATTTTATTTCATGCATTTAAAAACATTATCCATGAGGTCCATGTGCTTTACCAGCTTGCCAAAGACGTCCGTAACATTTTTTAAAAGGTGAAGAACCCCCTTTCTAGCCTTTAGTGGTCCTGGCATATATACCATGACATTATACAAATATGTATGTTATATATGTATATGCATGTGTGTGTGTGTGTGTGTGTGTGTGTGTATATACACATATATATATATATATTTATATAGACCCACACATATACATTTACATATATGTGTATATATATATATTAATGTTCTTGCTATTCCTTACATGTCATCTTAAAATCTAAGTTTTTCAGTGAGTTACCTATGTCAAGTTGAAGCATTTCAAAATCAGAAAAAAAAAAGACTCCTATTCCCCATACCCTAAAATGTAACTATTCACCTACTGTTTCCCTGGTAGATGTCTGTACTAGTGCAAACTAGTCACAGAAAACTTAGTTTTCCTGATAAATACAAAAAATAAAAAAGTTGGAGAAATCTAAAGAGCATTGAAATTTTAAAGAACTCTTCCTTCAGCTGATAAAGGCCCACTAGACATTCGAATAGATAAATTGTCTCAAACATAAATGGGGATTACAGGGATGCCATTGCATTATTTGCAGGTCTCCCAAGTCGTCTTCTTCCCTTCTTCAGGGGATCTGAGAATTGCTTGTCAGACTCCTGTTATATTCCTGCCCACAGCGGGACAAGCAGGATGCTGGTCTCTTAGGTTCACCTCTTTCTACCTGGATGGGAATCAAGAGATAAAATGCTACCATAAGTTGGTCCCCATGGCCAGTCACCTCCTTCCTGCATAGGATTGCAGAGATGTCATTACATCTCAAATTGGTCTCCTAGTCTATCTTCTTCTCATTTGCAGGGGACAGAGAAAGAGAGATCATTCTACTGGGAGGGAGAACTAGTCTCACTCTGCCTCTCTCCTATGTGCAGAGATAAGAAAGAAACACCATTCCATCAGCTCTCCTCAGTGGTCCTTGCCTGAGCTTCACACCTGAGCATACACCTCGAAAGATGTTAATAACTCACCTGAATTCATTTGTCAGTGATTGACAGACTCCCATCCCACGATACCCTCATGATGGCAGTGAATCTGAAGTCCTGGCTATAATATTTGAAGTCCATTGTCCACCCCTACTCCCCACTGCCTCTCTTATTCCTATCCCCCTTAATACAATGTCCTTCCCCTCATAATTTCCCACTTTAAAGTCTTCTACCCCCTCAACTCTGCTCTATAAGTAACAAACATTCTTTTATCTTGACTCTTTCCCTTTCCCATTCCTTTCTTCTTCTGACTCTCACTGAGAATTGGCTCCCTTCTGATGCCATAGCCTCTCTGACACCCTTTCCAGGACTGTTTGCGCTTTCACTCTTCACCCTCAAATCACTGGTTGATATGGAGCAGTCAGAATATTCTTCATTCTCCATTTTCACTTTCAAGTTCACCTTCTACTGTTATCACCCAATAACCTCTACTCTCTCTTTTGAGGTTCACTCAATCCATCTCTACCATGCAATCAAAATTCTGATAGCTGTTATCTACTGACCTTCTTTTTGTCAATGAGTTCAGTGCATGGTTCACATTCTTTCCCTCTTCACCAGCTCTTATCCTTATACTCAGAAATGTCAACACACATATTTGATACTCCTTCAAGCTCCCGACTTCCCGGATCCTCAACTTACTCCTTCCCCATGAACTACTCCCCTACCTCACCTTGCTTACAGATTGTTATACCATTGATTTTGTTGCCCCCCCAACATATTCCCTTCTTTATGTTGCTGAACTCTGATATCCCCTTATCTGATCTGTCTGTTGTCATTATACCTTGCCCTCTCCTTTGCAACTTCAAAATCTGTTTTTTATACTTGTCTTGACCTCCAGTCCTTCAGCTTCTAAATTCTTTTCTTTCTAAATTCTTTCTCATGCCCTCAATCCAGCATTGATTATACTATCCCTCCTTCCTTATGTTGACCCTTTGGTCAACCAATCCAACTCTACCCTGTTCTCTTGAATCCCATTCTCCCTTTTCCTGTTGGCAATTTTGTCCTGCCATTCCTCAGCCCTGGATCACACCATCATTTTCAGCCTTTGCTCCTATTCATATGCTGCCAAACAGAGGTGGAGAAAATCACAAAACTACTGACTGAATTCACTACCAATTTATAACCCAGTTGAATAACCTCAACTCAGCCTTTGAATTTGCAAGACAATCCTTTTATACCTCCCTAAATGACTCACTATCCCATTCAGCAGTGACTTTTCCAAAACATTTCATCCCTTCTCCAACATTCCACTGCTCCTCCCACTCTCTCAGCTGAGAATCTTGCCTCCTATTTCACTGGAAAAATGAAAACCTTCACAGAGCACTCCCTCTTTTCCACTGCTCCTCCATTCACATCCCTTACATGCCTTGACTACTATTTCTGCCTTCACTCTTATTTCTCATAAAGAGATGGCTCTTCTCCTTGCAAAGAGAAACATCTGTACATAAAAGTAGATCCTGTTCCATCCCATCTTCTTCAGCAGATTGACTGTTATATCAATCCTATTCCCTCACTTTTCTTCTCTGTCAACTAGCTGCTTATCTACTGCCTACAAATACATCTATCTCCCCCATCTTAAATGTACCCTCACTTGATCCATTCATGACTACTAACTACTGTAATATATGTGTCAAGTGTCTGAGATTGTATTTGAACTCAGGTCTTCCTGACTCCAAGGCTCTATCCACTGCACCACCTAGCTGCCCCAGGAAGTCTTTCTTGATTCCTCTTAATGCTAGTCCCTTCTCTCTATTGATTATTCGCAGTTAGATGTTTTGTACATAGTTGTTTGCATGTTGTTTCCCCATTAGACTGTGAACTTTTTGCCTTTTTTAATCCCCAGCATTTAGTACAGTGCCTGACACATAATATGCACTTCATAGAACTTTATTGACTGATTGACTATTTATCCATACCAATAGCTCTTTTTTCATACCTTTTAAGAAATTAGATTATGGACTCCTATCCAACCTTTCTTTGACATCTGCTTTCCCCAAATCTAGGGCACTATCAGATAACGAATCAGCTCTCTTCTATGTCTATGTAATGAATTCTACCAAAGGAAAAGGTTACTTAACCTAATAGGGAATTTTCAGACACTGACATAATATTCAGACACCACGGCATACTGTTTGGTGAGATATTTGAGGGAAAATTCATGGATCAGAGCAAGTCCTTAATAAATGTTTGTTGACTAACTGGTTAACTGGGTGACCAACACAAAGCTTTCAACAACCTTTAGATCATACTGGGTAGGCAGCTATCTTACTGTGTCAATGTGTAGGGGCAGTCTTGGACATGATTCTAAAAGAAAATTGTGACATTCTACATGTCTATTCAAATAATTTAAGGTTTTTTAGGTTATACAAGCCATGATGAAATAGAAAATTCACCTTGGGGATTGAATTAGACCCTACTTACAAACTTTTAACCATCTGATAATTCTTAAGATGTCAAATCAAGCCAAGCATATTTTTATCATAGACTGTTCTATTCCTTTAACCCTCAGCCCCTGTTTTCAGAATGGCCTATTTGATAAAATCTGTGAAGCAACATAGGAAAAAAAAAAGCATATTACACATTTGGCTCACACTTTCACAAAACTGCAATAACAACAATTAAAAACTATCTACAATCATTTACAGTTTGTTGCATGTTTTAAATTCACAGGACATTTTAAGTACTTCCAGGCCTAGTGGCTTTTTTTAAAATGAGGAATTCAAAGAGAACATTCTTTAAAGTTATGGTGTTTTCTTCATCCCAGAGGACAAGCATACATTTTTATAATATATCCACAAAAATATAACCTAATCTCAGCCTCCTATCTCCCTTGGCTGGATGGTTCTCTAAGGACTTAGGCTCTCTTTATCCTTATCTTGCTTTTCTGAAATCTGAACTTATTTCTTAATTATTTCCAGTACTTTCCCCTGATAGTATATTTACCAAAACTCTATTATTTTAAAAATTATGAAAAGGAAAAAATTTAAAGTCTTTAACATTTGATTTTTTTTTAAATTTTGATTATTGCTGCTTATGTCGCTTAAGTTCTTACAGATTTTATTTTGAAAGGCTATTTTGTGATCCATTTGGTTAACTATGCACTAGGTAAATTATGAACCAAACCTAAACCTTCAAAAATATAATGCACTGTGACATGCTGTAATAGAAAGAGCCACATCTTTGGAGCTGGAAGGCCTGGGTTTAAATCTCTACTCCATCAAGTTACAATCTATACCACCTTCAACCTTGCCAGGCATTGGTTTCCTCATCTGTAAACTGAAGGGACTAGACAAAATGACCTTTAAGTTTCTTTCAAGCTCTAAATCTATGATCCTCAAGCCATATCACTTAGCTCGAACTTATTACTTCTTTGTGCCTGCTCACTACTGATAGGAATTGGGGGTGGGGAGACAAACACTCTATAATTTGCCTGAAGGCCAGAGACCAGGTCTCTGAATTTGCTGAGGCTTGCATCTCGTCTTATCCCACCTTGAGTTTTTGCCTCAAAGACAAAAGACACGATGTACTGACAGATGTATAGCTTCAGACAAGCTTTCTGGTAGGCAGCTATTATTTGCTGGTATAGCAAAAGTGCACAAAATGGATGAAAATGTGTTTTTCCCAATCTCCTTTTGGTGACCCACCAGTCCCTGGTCAGCACAATTTCTTGACCACCTACAATGCTATTTACAGAGCACTGTGTTAAGCATTCTCTGGGAGTCCTGAAGGTAGATGGGCCCCTTAACCTGATGGTACTTGCAAACTGGCCAAATCAAATAATCCCACTAGAAACAAAAATCACCTATAGACTGTCTTAAGTGTGATGGTTTGCAAATTTGAACTGGTCCATTTGATTTAGTATCTTTTATCCTTGAGAGAAGTCTCTAAATATTTTCTCTGAGCATTATTGTGTTCCCCATAGGTTAATAGTTTTTAAAGGAAGATTAAGGTCAACTATTCTTCAGTCATCCCTGAACTGTCTTCAGTTCTCTGCCTCAGTTAATCTGCAGCTAAGACAATTTTGGAGACTTGGACAAAAAGAGCTCCAGAAAACCCAGTATTCAAAGAGGTGAATCTGAACTGGGTTTCCTTTTTCTTCACACTTGTGTCTATCCCTCCCCTACTATCATTCTTAATATCAATTTTCAAGACTCATAGATATATATATATATATGAACATAGATAACCATGAGAACCAGAAGGGACCTTTGAGGTCATCTAATACAACCAGGAACCGACAAAGAAAGTTAAATGATTTGCCTTGAGCTGTGTAGCTGATTAGTGATAGATCTGGGGCTTCCCACTGTAGAATATTCAAACAGGGAACCCATGTTCTTTGATGTATCTTAAACTTTTCACTTAAATTCAAAAGACCCTAATTTTGTTTAACAATAAATTATATATCCTACCCACAAACCCATAAGGTTGTCTCAGCTCTTCCTAAATATTACTTCTGGGTTTTCAGACACTTGACCTTCAATAATATCATGCCAAATAATTAGTTTGCCATGCTTTTATATGCTGTCTTACAGTTTGATCATTACCCTTATGATAGCTCCACAGACTCAATGAGACCAGATAAGATTTCAGCAAAACACAACTGAACAACACAAAATGCACTCATGAAAAAGATATCAGCAACCAGGAGGAAAAAAAAAACTCATAAAAGCATTCAAGTGAATTTAGATAAAAAGTATTCCATATAAAGTAATAAATTAAGACAACTCCGGCTGGTCATATAACCACTATCACTGGGCTGTGATTTCCTTTTTTTGCTTTCACATTATGCTCTGAGTATAAAACATCAGATTTAATTTTTCAAAATCCTCCATCGTAATAAAAGTGTATAAAACAGGTCCAAAGCTTCCCTACTAGCCCATTTTCAAAGATTAAATTAGCTAAGCAATGCCTAGTGGGAATATTGTAACAATACACATATCAAAGTATTGGTCTTGAGGAGTAAATACTCTGTGTGTATGTGTGCGTGCATCTGTGCATGTGTGTGTGTATTTCCTGACATGCTGTTTCAATTCTCCTCTTAGTCATTCATTACTAACTTTAAAAAGATAGAAAAAGAAGTCTTCTTATCCTTGGATTAATTAATGTGTATTCTTCAGTAAACACTTGGAAACATTCCCTTTGACATTGAGTATACCATGGCTGCCTGCTCTCCCCACTAACTCAACTTCATAAAATTCAAATAGCTCGAGGTAAAACCAGTGTGACCAGAGTCTAAACTACCCAAATTATAAATGACATTTTAAATAGAATAGAGTAAGACACTTAATACAAAAAAGTGTCTTGCATAGCAGCTTTTACCTTGAGAAAAGTCATTCACACTTGAAACCTGTTCTTCCACTTTCAGAACACACACGCTCCTTGTTTACATACTATAACGGTTACCTTCAGTTATCCTGAGATTTTTCATAGTTTTGGGTTCAAAATTACTCACAATATTATTACAGAACCCCACGCTCTTGATCAGTCAATATTTGTCATCTGACCTCAAATTGTAAATTAGAACAACAAAAAAAAAACTGCACTTAAAATAGCAAATGTTGCAATACCAAGAAAATACATCAACAACCAACACTCAATAACTCTGCCCCAAGCAGAGCATGTCAACTCTTTCCAATGCCCTAGGTACAAAAGGTGGCCAGCCTGTCTGTGGCCCTGGAGGTCAATCCATGGAAACCATAAATTTTGTGATAATTTACCCATTAGATGACTGTGGAAAGGTTCTGCCTCTTAAGTTCTGGGTCACCAAGGCTATTTTCTTCTTGAATCCACGAGATATCAGAAATTGGCCACTGTTGCTCCTGTCCTAGATGAGGTAAGATTTGACAAATATCTAGAATAGAACAATAAAGGTAGGAATGCTACTGGTGTCTAGATGGTGGCTACTACCTCCAATATTAAAAGTGCGCATTACAAAGACAAAGACAAACCATCAATATCTATACCCAATGGGACATATGGTGGGAAATATTTAAATATTCAAATAATCATTCTTTTCTCACCTCTGCAACTTACTTTTTTTTTTAAATTAAGTCTCAGCTTTGGTAAATATTTCCTGTGATTGTGGGTGCTGAAATGATGCCAGAAGCATCCATTAATGGCAGCTGCTAAAATGGCAGCCACGTCCATTTGGAAGTACCCAATAAAGACCAGAAATAGCATCTAGAATAAGCCAAGTTTGGCCAAAAAATCATATCCTAAGACAGTTGTATGCACATTTCCAACAGTCCTTCAATAGTGCATAATTCTATTCATATTATCCAGCTTCATTAATTTGGCCTTCAGTATATGTCAGAATTCCCTAATTCGGGCCCTGGTGAATTAAAATGTACTTTTATACTAGGTAGGTAGACTTGTTTCAGATGGCAAGTAATGGAAACAAGGTTGAAAAGAAAATATTTAACTTATTTAAGAGAGCACATTCTAGAATTGTACCTTTTCTTGCCATAAACAAAAGTCCCTTCCCATTGTGATATCTTTCATAGCCCAGATCAAATGCCAACTATACTCCATGGGGCTTTTTTTCTCATTTTTCCCCTATCTGAACTTATAGCACTTTGATTATAATTATATTAGCCAATTATCCTCATAATTATCTTTTACTGCAGGGTGTTCTCATTATACAAGCATTCATTATCTGAATCCCTGCAGTTATGAATTGTCATGTTATTTTGGTCCAGACATATGATTGCATTGGTACAAAGAACTCCTGGTGAGGAAACTTTGTATTACCAAAGCAGATAGGCAATTTCTCTACCTGGGGGTCTTAGAGATTAAGTGACTTGTGTCACAATAGAAATCTGCAATAAAAATAAACTGAGGCAATAAAGTTTCAAGTACAATCAATTTATTAGCAAAGCTGGTAGCACAGTGGATAAAGCCTAGCACTAGGCCTGGAGTCAGGAAGATGTATCTTCCTGAGTTAAAATCCAGCCTCAGTCACTTACTAGCTGTGTGACCCTGGGGTCACCAAAAGTTGGACAAGACCGAAAATGACTGAACAACAATGTGGACCAACTAAAATGGACCCCAGATGCCCTCTGTATGCCTACTGCACATTCCTTTCCTTCATGCATTCTACATTCCAGCCAGCCCCATACTCAAGCCCATCTCCCATCTCTGGGCTTCTACAGGCTGTGCTCAAGTATCTGGGATACTCTTGCTCTTCTCCTCAGACTCTGAGAATCTCTCATGTCTTCAAGCCTCAGCTAAAGTGCCACCTCCTATACTAGGCCTATGCTGATTTCCTCAGTTGCTAGGGCCTTCTTCTACTCACACCCCAAATTGCTTTGTGTTTTCTTTGTATCTATTTTTTTTTAATATATTGGTATAGGTTATTCTCATGGAATATAATATAAATTCCCTGAGGGCATTGACTATTTCTTACTTTTATAACCACAGCACCTAGCAGAATGCCTAATACATACTAGGTCTTAATACATGCATGATAAAAGAGTAGATTAATCATTCAGTTAATCAATATGCCAAATACTCTAGACTCTTGTTTTACTGATAGGAAAAGACAATCATTATCATTTCTTTAGTTTAAGGGACTCTTTTTCTTCCTTCTTTCCTTCCTTTCTTCTATCCTCCCTTCCTTATTCCACTCCTTATTCTTCTTCTTTTTTCTTTTTTTTTTTTGATCTAGGAAGTGGGGTTAAGAGACTTGCCCAGGGTCACACAGCTAGTAAGTGTTATGTGTCTGAGACCGGATTTGAACTAAGGTCCTCCTGAATCCAGGATCAGTGCTTTACCCACTGTGCCACCTAGCTGTCCCATCTGCTCCTCATTCTTAAATACACAACTAGGAATTATTTCTCTTGGGGCAGGGGAAGTAGTAGGCGGCATAGGTTGTCTAAAAGATATGGTGGGGAGTGTGACAATAATGGTACAGCAGAGGGTAGAGACAGAGGCTATGGTGGCAGTGGAATGGACAGTACAGTCATGGGGAAATTTTACCAGGAGAATCTGACCCTCACAAACTGGTGTCCCAGAGGGGAAAGGTTGTAGGGGAGAAACCAATGAGAGATTCCAACAAAACCCTACAGGTGGTACTGGGCAAAGGAATAGATTTACATAGCACTGAAACTTTGGTAGTGGGATTCATCAATGGGGCTCTTTGAGTCAGTGTTTATAAGCTTGCAGATAGCCAGGAAACCTAGGGATGGCATTCTCTGGAAGAAGAGTACCCCTCTAGATGTTAGCACCCTATATAAAGCCTCAGTTTGTCCCAACTTAGTGATATCTCTCTTCATTACCAACTTCTCTATCTCATTCAGTTTCTCTTTCCTTTTTCCTTTATCCATAAATCATAACTCTCATGGAAGCAATTTCTGAACATCGTTCAAAATATGAGTGCTTTGTCTCCAAACCGGACCACAATGGCCTCAAATTCTGCTGTCGGGATTCAACTAGGACTGAAGGAGGAAAAAAAAAGAAAGATGAAGATGCAAATCTAAAAATATTCTTCTCTAGTTGATGCAAAATAGTAAAAGGTGAGAACAAGTTAGAATATTGCTTGCTATGCCAGGTGGGGTTGTACTGTTTTTTTTTTCCCAAACTTTTAGAAATGACTATAACAAAGTTTATATTTATGAATTAAGTATAATAAAGCAGATTTGATGTTTAAAAAACCACTCTATAGGGGCAGCGAGGTGGCACAGTGGATAGAGCACCAGCCCTGAAGTCAGGAGGACCTGAGTTCAAATCCAGCCTCAGACCAAACACTTGACCCTTACTAGTTGTGTGACCCTGGGCAAGTCGCTTCACCCCAGTTGCCTAAGGGGGGAAGAAAAACAATCTATGACCATTCAACTTTAAGAAGTAAATCCCTAAATCAATTATTATTTTGTAAATTGTTCTTTCTTTTACATTTTTATGAGTAAACTTTCCCTAAAGCTTCAAATACTTTCAAGGCAATATAAAGATTTCTCAGAATTATGTGGCTTTCCATTTGTGACCCTCTGAAAATTTATTATTCATTATTGAAGCCTTTGCTTAAGTAATGTTAATTGAATTCAATTTATTTGAATTTGGTCCTTCCTAGTTAGCTCAGTTGACCTCTGGCCAAAGGGGGCTACAGTCATGGGTTCACCACCCCCCCATATGGGCCTTATAGCTTCACTGTCTGCTTCATTTTGGGACACACACTCAAATCTCTAAAGCCAGTTATCTTGGACTTGTATGCTACTGGTCACCCAGTGAACACAGGAAAATAATTTGGATGAATCAGTGTAAATATAAGCGCAATTCTTTGTTTCTCAGTTATGGGGGAGTCGTATTTACAAAGATCCGTCATCCAAGAATACCGGCAAAGCATACTACAGTCTATGTTCCAGTAGGGCTAGGCAATTACCAATATCTTTTCTTTGTCTGAAATACAACATAATTAATTAAGGTAAAGAACCCATTTGGGTTTTGTCTTCAGATCAACATCACCTAAATGGATTTGCAGGGCGTTCTTGAGGAGATTTCAGAGAACAATAAACAAAGGTCAAGTGTTGCTGTTTAACAAGTATGAAGAGCTCCTTTCATGTTTATAAAGGGGAGCAAAAGCTTTTGGCTGCTTTGAAAATGAGTTTTGTTTCAGGTGGACCCAGCTCTCCTGTGAGAAGGTCAGGGTGCACGATCTTTATTTAACTATTCTGAGGAGCACCTCCCTCTTATGTCTGTGCTGCAGAAATTTAAAGAAAATTAGCCCTAGAGCCTGGCTGCTTCCACTTGAAATCTGCCCATTGACTCCTTTAAGGATTAACTTTCTAAGGATGCTTCAATGTGTCTGTGGCATTCGGTTGCAGTAGAAGTCAGCCTGATCAGAAGCTTTTTGCTGCAGTTTATTTATAGTTCAGAAAGTCAAACAGATTCACTTAATTGGAAAACACTGCTTACTAGCCCCTGTGCCTATTGATGTGCTGTACATGAGATAAGATTACTTACTAGGGTGAGTTTCTAATATGACCTTTGTTAATAAGATACATTCTCCATAATAGGCTGTTTGCAGTTTCTAAAAGCTGTTACCATGATGTGCTTTGTAATCAGTTATATAGTGCAATTCCCACAGTGAAGAGAAAGAGCCACCTTAATCGGAAATCTGCAAAAAACTTGAATCTGAGGACATTTTACTTACTAGTAGTTGGTGGCTTATTACTTGCAAAGCTCTAAATATATCTAAAAAGGTAACTGGCTTTTGCAGGAATTACCAATGACATCATGTGATTTCCATTCCAGGACTTGTGATGTAAGAGGTACCCACAATATTACAGAGGGTGTGGCGAAAGGATGCCAAGAGAGAAAATGAAGTCCATTCAAACAAAACCTACTTGTATATCGCTACCATTGCATGATTGTTTTTGCACTCTGCTCTACATTATATGAGCACCATCTCAAAGCTGCTTTGTACAGAAGAGCTGTCATCAAACTCACTTGGCCAATTATGCTTCTCAGAGACATCCATTTGTTGCCTATTAAGTTAATGGGGGCTAGTGCAAAGGAGAACACCACTTTCAAAGAAGCAAACTGAATACTTTTTCCTTAAGTGAGGACACTCAAAATGGATCCACAGTTGGTGGAATCATTGGTTTCTTCTGGTACTATTTTGTTTTCTCCTCTGTCCTCCTGGACTGCTCAGTTGAAATTGTTCACTTTCTTAGCTGAATAGACAATATCCCCCTTGAGACAAGAGAATAGAAAAATACTTTCTTCACCGTTTCCATATGTTGGAAAATTATGGCTTAAAGCTATCTTGTAAATCGCATCAAACAAAGTATTATGTACAAATTTAAGTGCTTATAGAATAATAGGTTCCTCAGATCATAGATTGATAGCTGGAAGTCACCTCAGAGGTCATTTTAGCCACACTCCTTATTTTTACAGTTGTGGAACCCAGAGAAATTAAATTAAATTGCTTGCTCCAGATCACACATTCATACAGTAAGAGGAAAGTTTTGAACACAGATTCTTTTAATCCAGAGTAGGGATTGCTGTTGTTAATCATGACCATGAACACTTATTGTAACCAACTTCAGGAGTCTATCCTATGGAAGAAGAGATAGTTACTGTGGCTTTAAGAGGTGATGCAACCTAAGAGGTGATGCAACCTAAATCATAGTTTAGCAATTGTTGGGGGGGGGGGGTTGTGAGGAAACTATGGGTTTAGCAGTCATCCTGAAAAGACTGATACCTGTAATGACTGAAGATATGTTGAGAGGACAGGAAGAAAAGATTAAAAGAATTAATCTAACCCTTATCTTGTGAAGAAATATAAAGAGAATTGTTGAGAAGAGACTTCAAAAGGTATTCTGAAAGAAGTGAATTTTGAGAATATTTTTCCAGAATTGAAAAAAAAACCTAGGAATTTATAGCAATGGTTAAGAGTGACTTTGACTAAAATCTTCCTCATGGATGAGACATAAATAACTGTCTTGGCATTATTGTTTGTTACACTAATAATGAATGGCATCAGGAGTAACCCTGAAGCCTAGGATAGTAGGAGGCACTATAGAAAGAGAGAGCAATAAAAGATGGTGGTGAATTTTCCTCAACTTGTTTACTCAATAATATTCTTTTTTAAATTACAGCATTCAGATATAATTGATTAGTGAGAGAAGCATGATACGATATCAAAACATACTTTGATTGCCTTAGTATGTGGGATTAAGAATAAATAAATAAAATAGACCATTAGCAGGTAGAAAGAGGGGTGATTACCCTATGGAAGCCGCACAAAGTGTAGTAGTCACCTAAACTCCTGTAACAATTTCAATTTAAAGCTGTTGTATCCTTAATTTGATAAGGGATAGACTAACAGATGCTTCAGATGCTTTATTTTCTTCCTTTACCCCTCCATTCTTTCATTAGTTGAGTTTCAAGAGAAGCATGAAAAGGTAAACAGGAAAGAGAAGTCATAAGGGACTTATTAATGTTAAACTGTTTATATTCCTACACAGAAAGATGATATTTGTAACTCATGAGACCTTTGTCAGTATTAGGGTAGTTGGAGGGAAAAATATGTGGATAGATGATAGATAGATAGATAGATAGATAGATAGATAGATAGATAGATAGATAGAGGGCACAGGGTGAGTTGAAGATGAAAGGGTGATATCCAAAAAATCAAATTAAGGGGTGAGAGAGGATTATACTGGGAGGAGAAAGGGAGAAGTAGAATGAGGTAAATTATCTCACAAAAAACATACAAGAAAGCTTTTACAGTGGAGGGGAAGTGAGGGAAGGTGAGAGGGAATGAGTGAATCTTATTCTCATTGGATTTGGCTTAAGGAGGGAAAAACATACATGCTCAATTGGTTATGGAAATGTATCTTACCCTACAGGAAAATAGGAGGGAAGGGGATAAGAGGTGGGGATGATAGAAAGGAGGGCAGATTTGGGGGAGGGAAAAAGCAAACACTTCTGAGGAGGGACAGGGTCAAAAGTGAGAATAGAATAAAGGGGGTGGGATAGGATGAAAGGAAATATAGTTAGTTTTTCACAACATGACTACTCTGGAAATGTTTTGCATGCCTATACGTGTATAACCTGTATCAAATTGCTTGTCTTCTCAATGAGGGTAGGTGGGAAGGGAGGAATGGAGAGAATTTGGAAGCCAAAGTTTTAAAAACAAATGATAAAGATTGTTTTCACATGCAACTGGGAGATAAGATATACAGGCAATGGGGTATAGAAATCTATCCTGTCCTACAGGAAAATAGAAGGGGAAGGGGATAAGAGAAGGGGGAGGTGATAGAACGGAGGGCAGATTAGGGGAAGGGGTATTCGGAATGCATGCCATCTTGGGATGGGGGAAAGGGCAAGATGGGGAGAAAATTTGGAACTCAAAATCTTTTGGAAGTGAATGTTGAAAACTAAAAATAAATATTTAAATAAATAAAAAAATTAACAATTAATGTATGAAATGAGCAATTTCTTGCTCACAGTAGATAATCAACAAATGTTTATTGACCTGAATGGTTAAAGACAAGCTTATTTAGAAGGAATCTGTAGCTAAATCAACAAACATTTATTAAGTGCCTTAAGTTAGACACTATGCTAACTACTGAGAATACAAAAAGAGGCAAAAAATAGTCCCTTCCCTCAAAGATCTTAAAATCTAATCTAATCTGTAACTGAGCACAGTATTGTATTTTGTGAAGATACTCTAATTTTGGTAGTGTTTTTTGCAGATTACTCCCTTATTAAATAATATGTTCTTGGGGGAAAAGGCAGTTTAGATTGAATTTTTAAAAGAACATTATTTTTATTATCAGTAAGGCAGATGAGTTGACTGAAAGGAAAAAATAGTGAATCTTTTGGTTAGGACAGGGATTCTTAACCTGGGATTCACAGGCCAGTCTTTGAATTGATTTTTAGGGTATCTGTGAACTTAGATGAGGAAGTAAATTATGTCTATTTCCTCTAGCTTCTAACTAAAATTTACTGTTTTCTTCAGTTATGATTTTTTTAAAAAATTAGTCTGAGAAAGGGGTCCATAGGCTTCACTAGATTGTCAAAGGGGTCCATGATTTTTAAGAGGAAATTTGAATCCATCTAGGTTAGAAGGATTATTATCTCCTCAATTTATCTTTTAATGTATCTACATTTTTTTCTGGAATTTAATTTACTAAAAGTGAGGTATGCCTGTATTTATAACCTTCATGAGACATAAATATTTAAAGTTTACACTCAAGAAAAGAAATCTCTTACTCCTCCTTAGACGTTAAGCCAATTCTATAAGCTTTTATTTAAAAAAAAATTCAGCATTTGAAAATATCAAAAACTTTCAAAAGCAAGCATGAGTCAGGTGGTCTAATTTATACAGACTCAATTTCCATCTAGACTTTTCTCTCTGTTAATCCAAATTATAGCTACCTCCCCAATCATCCATGCAGAGGAAACCAATCCTAAGTGACATTCTTGTCACCTATTTATTATGCTCAATAACATTTTACTTAATTTTATACCAGGAATGGAGAGAACTATTAATATTAGCCAAGATTTAGAGCAATGATTTTAAAATTAGACTTAGTCAAACAAAGGAATATCAAATATTTACACAGCACATAACACTACCTCCTTGAAGATGAAGCAGCCTATCAGGGAAAGGAAGCCAGTTGGTAGAAATAATGCCAGTCTCATGAATCCTCTTTGAATCTTCTGCCAAAGTCAAAATTTGCTTGGAGCTTCTTTTAATTACTTCAATATGTAGAGACAGCTTTGGTCCTTATTCCCTCTGCTTCCTCTTTTCCAATCTTATAAAAATATTTTTAAAGCTGTTGTATCCTTAATTTGATAAGTGATAGACTAACAGATGCTTCAGATGCTTTATTTTCTTTCTTTACCCCTCCATTCTTTCATTAGTTGAGTTTAATTTTTTTTTTTAGTTTGGCTGATACTTAAATGTTTATCCCTATCTAAAAAGAAAATCAGGGTGGTTTGCTGATAAACTATCTTTGTATCTGCTTATTTTTAGTTTTTCTGGTGAACTTTATTTTTCTTGGACTGAATCTTACTAAGGACTCATAGAAGGCAAGAATCTTATAATCACCCATGTAGTGGAGCATATAAATGTGTTCACATACACACACATTTCAACATTTCCAGCCTCTCTGTATCCCAGCTAACCCATTCATTTCAGCTGCCTTTAAAATCTTCAACTCTGTTGTTACCAGATATGCTGGAGCTTTGCTCTAATACTATAATCCGGACCCAAGAGTGTTACCTTAGCCCCAAGAAGTTCTCTCATTATAGATGCCCCTCAAAGGTATATACCCAGCTCTCATCTCTCTCCTGATGTCTCTCTTTAGTCCTATATCTTTACCACCAGATTCACAAATGTCCAAAACTGAATCAATCTTTCTGCTTAAACCTATACCTCATTTTAACTTCCCTATTTCTTTCCTGAGCACTGCCATCCTTTCATATAGCCAGGTTCACAACTTTGAAATCATCTTTGCCTCTTCACTCTCACCACTCCACGCCTCATATCCAATTAGTTACCAAGTTTTCACAATTCTACCTGCATCCCATCATTCATATATGTCCCCTTTTCTTCACCCACATGGTCACTGCTCTAGATTAGGCACTCGTTATCACCCTCCTGAACTATTTCAAAAGCCTCTTAATTGATCCTTCTGTATCTAATCTTTCTCTTTTCTAGTACATATTCTACACAGTTGTCAAATTCATATTCCTAAATAGGTCTGTAAAATGAGGTAGACTCAATGGCCCTGAAAGTCTTTTCTAATTCTTGTTCTGTGATTCCAGGATCCTGAGATTGCATCATTCCCCTGCTCAAAAAACTTTACTGGCTCCTTATTCCCACTATGATTAAACACAAACTATTCTGACATTTAAAGGCCTTTATAATTTGGATCTAGTATCTTCTTTGTCATTGTTTTTGTTGAGTCATTTCAGTTGTGTATGATTCTTCATGACCCCATTTAGAGTTTCTTGGCAAAGATACTAAAGTGGTTTGCCATTTCCTTCTCCAGTATATTTTACAGATGAGGATACTGAGGAAAACATGGTTAAGTGACTTGTCCAGGGTCACATAACTAGTAAGTATCTGAGACTGTATTTGAACTCAGGTCTTCCTGACTGTAGGCCCAGAGCTCTATCTACCACACCACCTTATTTCTCTTAAATGATTATGTATTACTCTCCCTCATTCATTTTACATTTAGTCAATGTAGCCCTATTCATTTTTCCAATATTCAACTTGCCATCTCTTGTGCCTGTGCATTTGTGCAGGCTTTTCTCCATGCTTGGAATGTTCTCCATCCTCATTTCTGCCTCTTATAACCCCTAGTTCCTTTCAAAACTCAGCTTAAGGGCCACCTCTGACAAAATGTCTTTTCTGAATTCCCAAGTTGCTTGTGACCCTCAAAATTATTTTGTATTCATGGTGTAACTATTCGATATTTGTCTATCTGGGTACAAAATGTATCTTTCCCCCATCCTCCAGTAGAATGGAAAACTGAGGGCAAAAAAATGTCATATTTTAATCTTGCATCACCAACATTTACCCTAGTGAATAGTTCATAATATGTACTTAATGAGTACAAATTGAATTGAATGAATTCAGTGGTGCTAGTTTATGACACAGTGGGGACCGAGGCTGCAAAAGACCCAAGGTGCACACTGAAGTATTCCCAAAGTATGGAAGCAAAGGGAAGGGTTTTCATCACAGGTGTTCTAGTGCAAGCCAGGTGTCAAGAGTCAGGACAGAATTATAGAGTCAGCATTCTAAAATTGGCCTAAAACACAGAGTGGAATTGAAAGGACTAGACTGGAGAAAAGTTTGAAGCAGAAGCCAAAGCCAGTAGTTAAGATTTCTGAAAGTGGAACTGAAAGAACTCAAGAAAGCCTAAACAGAAGGCTAAGTCAAAACCAGGAACACAGTCTAGTCTAGAACAGCAAATGGAAGGAGTTGTTGGGATTTCAGAGATCACAACTGTTGGGAATGGGTGAGCAATAGTGTATTGAACTAGAGAAGGAATACTCCGTATATCTCACTTGAGATACTGTGAATATAAGCTATATTATACGGCCATACCCTCCACTTTCTTCTGTATTAATTTCTCCTAAAAGCTCCTATTGTCATCACTCCCATAAAAATTATACAATCCATTTGATGGTTCACTTCATACTTGTGTAACCTCAATAGGTGGGATATAAGTTTGAATCTTCCTATTCAAAATGTGGCTATGCTGAATAACTGTGTAACATTAGAGTGAGATCTAAAGATGCTTTTTTTTTTTTTAAGTCCTCCTAGATTTTTCAATTCTCTTACTATAATGGCAAAACTGCCCCATTCATTTTCTTCTTGTCCTTCCTTTTCTATATACCTCAACATAAGCTTAGCTATTTTTCACTAAGTAAGAATCATTTCTGTCCCTCTTCTTATTTCTCCCTCAGTTTTAAGACCTTCTTTTAAGTACTCTCACTCTTCAGAACAATCACAAAATAGAAAGATTCTATGGCACAGTGTCATTGAGACACTTTATAGCAAGTGGAAGATTTTTAAAAAAGAAACAACAATAAAAGCCCTTTGGAAGAAGAATCAGGCTTGAATTGCAGAGACAGCGATGATCATGCACACCTCACAGAGTTTGAGAGAACACATAAGTTTCCTTCCTTGGAACTCATCTAGACATTTAGGGTTAGAAGTGTTGTTTGATATGAAAGACAGAAGAAGAAAAATACCAGGGCTAATGAGAAATGTATTTTAAAAGTTATATAAAGATTTTAGAGATACAACTATCCATCCATTATTTCTCAAAGTGGAAAGAGAGCTTAATGTTCTGACACCAAAATCCATCTTTAAACCAACAATAAACAAGAAAAAAGGGTACTATGTGTTTATGCATATATTTGATGTAATTATCTTTCTCGTTGCAAAAATAAATTATTTCCAATTGTATTGTCTTCATTATTGCTGACCAAGCTAAATAATATATGTAAAATAGATGTTATGTCCCCTAATTGGAGACAGAAAATATCCAGATGAGAATTTTGAGAAATTTCATCTACCTAAAGTAGTAGTACTTAATTTCAGGGTAGTCTGACTCCAAATTGGTAAAGGGAGATGTATTTTTTTTTCTAAGCCAGCCTGGATGAGAGTGTAATAAGGGAACACAAAGAAAAAGCCCAAAACATAACAATCAACTTCAACTAGATATTAACAAATCAGGAAAGAGCAAAGACAGATCTTTATCACTGACATGACATTGTCTGGCTAGCAAGAATCGTTTGGCCTACAATTGGGCAAGGATATGGTAGCTTTAATTCCCCTAAGGTTGGGTTTCCCACTAAGACAACCTCTCTTTTAGGTCTATCAACCAGCCTGTTGTTACAGTGGCATAGTAAATAGAGAGTTAGATGGCCTTAGAGCCAGAAAGACCCAGGTTAAAACCCCAGTTCTGTCCCATATTGGCTGTGTGACTGTCTGGTAATTTAACCAATAAGTGCTCTAAGTAACTCTCTAAGATTATATAAATTACAGGGAAGGTGCCAAACTATATTGATTGAGGATTATCCTCATCTGGGAGTTCACTATATTAATGAAATCACAGGTCTAGTTCCCATTTCTATGTTAGCATAACAAAGCATTGAAATCATTTAATAAACAATGCCTGAGAAATGCAATCAAATTTGATGTGGGTAGAATTAGAATTTAAAGGTGTGGAATGGTTAGGAATTAATTACTTTAGACTTGATAAGATTCAGGCCAAAATCATATCAGCTAAAATCTAAAAGGTTGTTCCTTAAATAAGATCAAATTAGACCATAAGTTCACCATCCTTCCAGTCCCGCAGACCAGCAACATAGGAGTCATCCTGAATTCCGTACTGTCTCTCCCTCCCTATAGCCATGCTATCGCCAAAGCCTGCCCATTTCACCTTCACAGCATCTCTCAAATACAGCCTCTTCTCTCTTCTGACATCCCTAAAGTGCAGGCCTTCATTCCCTAATGGTTTGATTATTACAGTAGCATGCTGGTGTGTCTGCCTACATCTACTCTCTCCTCATTCCAATTCAATCTCCATTCAGCCACTATAATTATTTACCTAAAACACAGGTCCAATTATGTCACCCCCTTACTCAATAAATTCCAGAGCTTCCTATTGTCTCTAGGAACAAATACAAAGCACTGTTTGGCTTGTAAAGTCTGTCATAACCTAGGCCCGCCTTACCTTTCCAGCCTCTTCATAACTTTCCAACCCCAACATAGACTCTTCTCTCCAATGATACTGGCCTCTTGGCTGTTCCTCAAAAAACATAGTCCAACTCTCCACTCCAGGCCTTTCCTCTGGCTGTCCTCCATCCCTGGAATGCTCTCCCTCCTCCATTCCAACTACTAACTTCCCTGGCTTCCTTTAAGTCCCAACTAACACCCCATCTTCTGGAGGAAGCATTCCCTAATCCTTTTTAATTCCAGTTCTTTCACTCTTCTACCTGCTTCCTAATTAGTCTGTATATATTTGTTGGCAGATTGTCTTTCCCATTAGATTATGAACTCTGAGAAGAGAGAACTCTCTTTCACCTTTTTTTGTATCCCTAGAGCTTAGCACAGTACCTAATACATAACAGACATTTAATGGATGTTTATTAATTGATTGATTGATCTTTTGCTGAACTCTCTAAATACTTCAGGGAGCATCTGCATGAAAAAAAAATGTTCCATTTGAAACCCTTAGATTATAACATTGGAATTATCAAGGTAAAATAAAATGTCCTTATGAAGGTTAGGAGAGCATCACAGAGCCATTCACTTCTTTGGGATTTAAAGAATCAGTTTTAGAGCAAAAAGCCTCTGAGGTTTTGAAATGCCCACTCAAGCATCTGGGATCCTAAAGAGAGCTAAACATAGATGAAAGATTGCCCAAAATGCCATCAGCTCATCCTTTTGGTGGGTTCTTATTACTGATCATCATAACATATGCAGTCTCTATTTCCATGAAGTGCTGTATTAAGTACCACTCAAGAAAGGAGAACAAATTCTTGTCTGCTGTCTTGGAGCCTTAAATCAAAGACAGGTAGCACTAGCATAGGGTAAGATCTCTGGAATGAACAATGACTAAATACAACTATTAAATAAGTATTTACACTACATATAAACAAATAGGAAGATACACAATAGGGATACTTAAAATAATTATTTAGACATTCACCTGGAATGAAGTTTTCAGCCTGTCCATATCAGGACCAATATTCCTATCTTTCAGGGTTAACTTCCCTTAAAATGGGTCCTGCTATAACTAAAAAGCATCAACAATCAGAAACTTAGCTTTCCAGATAATTAGATCTGCGGCCTTCCTGTTCTCCTGGTCTGAAGGAAAACTGGAGCACTGCCTCAAAGGGAAGAATGCAACCTAAGTAAATCTTCACTTATTCATTCATTCATTCGTTCATTCATTCATTTGCTTATTTATTTATTTTTTGGTTCTCTGTCAATAAGGAATGAAAGCAAAGGGAAATGGTAAGGCTAAATTCAGCCTCACTGTCAGGCTGGGAAATAAAAGCCAATGTCATTTTGTTGTGATGAGCAGAAATGCTGAAAGATTTTGCTCCATCATTTTGATTGGTTGGTTGATAATCCAGTGTGGTAGTAGACATGGAGCCTCATTTGGGAGCAACAATAACTAACTAAATAAATAAAGATGCAATCATTCAAGTCAATTCAACAAGTATTTGTTTAGGGCCCAGTATATTACAAGCATTCCTTAAGGGGGCAGTCAATTTCATTATTAGGAAGTTCTATGTGTGAGGAAATTCTTCCTAATATTGGGCCTAAAATCTGCCTCCCTGCAACTTCCATACTCCAGTCCTCCCTTTTCTTTTGGAGTCAAGTGAAATAAAGACACAGAGTTGGTATGGCCACAACAAGGTATGGCCTTTAGGCCCCAAGCCAGATAGCAAAGGGGTTACATTACACAAAAATGTTTTCCTTTTAAAACAAAATCTGCTTTAAGAAATCATGGAGAGGGACTCCCCCAACTTAAGACCTTGATGCAATTTAGGTAATAGCACATAGTAGATACCTAGTAAAGGTTGGTTGAATTTAATTTAATGTATTTTGGAAGTATTTGTGTTTAGCCATTTTCTCTTACAGAGGAAGTAGGCTTTTCACTAGCCAATTAAAACAGATTATTTATTAAAAGTTTTGTACTTGCAAAAAACAACCTCATAGCCATATTTTATTTACATATTCTTTATTCTGTTTTATGGAAAGCATAAAGTTATTTTTAAAGCTATATACAACGAAGACACATTGCCAAGTTGCTGTTTCATGCCTTCTGTATGTATACATACACATATACACATAAATGTACACACATTTATTTTCTTTGATCTCTACCAGGATTCACAGCAAAGCTAACTTTGTTAAAAGTTTATTTCTTCTTCCCTACTACCCTACCATGTACTATCTCGCCACTAATTGGCTTATATCAAAAATTGGTCTATGGTAGTAGAGAGAGGGAGGAAAAGGGGCTTTGATCAGGCTGCCTATTTGTTCACGCATTTGCATAATCTCTTTTTTCTTAGTAGGCAGCCTCTTTGACCAGATGGAAATACCATTTTTAAGGGACAGAAATATTCCCTTTTCCATAAATTCCTCCTTTTTCTAGCCACCAATAGAAGACCATTAGCTATTTGTCTCTGTAGAAGACAAGGTTGTAATTCTTAGTTTGTGTTTTTACATGCCACCTCCCTTTCTTCCCCTTGTTAACACAGCATGATTCATGCTCACTGACAAATAGTAGAGATCTTATGAGATTCTCTGTTTAAGCCTCCATTTCCTATTATTTCTATTTCTGTGTAATCAAAAAGCCCCAGCAAAAAGTCTTTGATAAAATATGTTCTTTAACACCTGCATGAAATCTTCATAAATCAGGGTGTACTGTTTTGTTTTATATAGGGTGATTTTTTTTAAAAAACCTCCCCATCTATATGGGATTTTAGAAAAATTCCTCATCTCTGAAGTTATAGCACTCTTCCTGCAGATTTCAGAGTTGATGGAATCCCCTTACCTCTTTTTTTCATCACTGGCATCTAATTTCTCAAAATATTTAAGCTATACATGGAACAGATGTGTTTCAATGTACGTATCTTGATTCTGAAATGATTATATTCATTAGGAGCTGAATATTTTAAGAATGAAATGCCCCAACTGCCTATAAAAAGATCTTGAAAGAATATCCAGCCCTGAAAATAAATCTTTATCTAATAGTCACCGTAAAAAATTGATTTTATTCAGTGTATTGACTATGCTGTGTAAAACGTATTTCTGCTTCATTTTATATCAACCGCATCCAGAAAATTGCCCAGATTGAGAATGCCATCCTTGGTCTCTGAGAGAATGGATTTGGCCTTGAAAGTAAACTCTGGCTTACCTCACCTCGTCAGAAAGATTGGAGCTTAAAGGTTTTGCTCAAATAGCAGCCTTCTTGTCTACTTAAAAAAATAGCATCTGGAGTCTGAGCTTCAGGTTAACCAAATAATGCTTCTGTTTAAAGGGATGACAATCAACAAGAAAATGCTGAAAAACAATTGTTTGCAAAGACACCTAGAAATTAACCATTACTCCATCAACTAAACCTTTCCTCTAACCCAATTTTGATCCATTCACAGAATATTGTTGGAAAATTACTTTTAGATGTTTTGATTTTAACTTTCCCCTCACCCATTAAAGTAGGCAGCATAGTTTCTGTTTGTGCACCCATTTCTTCCATAACGGTACTAGAGCTCAATTCCCCTTGAAGTCAAATGCAAAAGCAATTCCCAGAGAAGTCACTGAGACAAAATCTCTGGTGACATAGGAGAATATGTGAATATCTAAGTTATCAATTTACCTCTGGAATCCCTGATAACATGTTTCATTTTATTTCTCCCAATATTTCTCTGAGCTGGGTGACATAACTTTTACTGACAGTTTACCAATTACAAAGTCTGGATCACCATGGTGGGATGAATGTCTCAGACAGAAGTCAAACACAAGAGTTCTTAACCTCAGCCCTACTCACCGAAGAGATCCTACTGCCTATTTGGAAAAATTGTCAAACCAGCCAAATATATTCATTTAGGCTTCTCATCTGCTTTGTCTTTTCAATCTTCAACAGAAGGCAAATCTACTACCACCAAAATGTATAGATCAACGTTGCAAAAAAATATAAAAGCTACCACAAAAAAAAATGGAAATTATTTGAAAGGCTCTTTGCTCCCTTCTGAAATACTTGGGTGGCCAAGCTCTCAAATATATTCTTGGTTAATGCTGCACATAGAATACCTAGTTTTTATTGCTATGGGTCTTCATGCAGGAAACAAACACAAGACTTTCTTCCCATAGGAATTTATTCTCTTCTCCCCTTATTCCCTAAGTATAGTTTTCAAGGGACAAACTCGTAGGATTTCTTACATTGTTCTCTTCCTAGCTTTAATCTACGGTTTCTGAAGTACGGACTCTCTGCTGTGGCTTATTGTTGTTGTTCCCTTCCCAGACAGATTCTTTTGTGAAGGCAAACTAGGTCATCTTTTGCCTCAATGCTTACCTAGCCTTTAATTACTGAATGGGCATTTCCTCTGACAAACTAAGACCCGGAAAAGAACTTAACTTAAAAAGGCCAGAGTCTCCCCCTGCATCGGAGCCATCACCAGACTTCTTGACCTGTGTCCTATCACTGGACTCCAGTGATTCCAGAAAGAGTGAGGCTGATGACTCTCCACAGTTGTGCTTCACTTAAATCCAATTCACTTGCAAGTCAAGACATCAACCTCCTGATGTCATTGGTCTTCTTCTGCTGTGGGTTCCCTTTGCAATACACTACACTCTTTGATTTCACTGAAATTTATGGGTAGGCACAGGCTACAGAATGGAGTCTTGGTTACTTCTTTCTTTGTAAATCTGTTTGGAAAGGAGTATGGTGATGCTAGTAGGGCAGCTAGGTGGCACACTGAATGGAGTACTGGGCCTAAAGTTAAAAAGACTCATCTTCCAGAGTTCAAATTTGGCCTTAGACACTTATTAGCTGTGTGACCCTGACAAGTCACCTAACCCTGTTTGCCTCAGTTTCCTCATCTGTAAAAATGAACTGGAGAAGGAAATGGCGAACCACTCCAGTACCTTTGTAAAGAAAACCCAACTGGGGTCACAAAGAGTTGGACATGACTGAAAAATAACTGAACAACAGCAGTGATGATGATGATGCTCACAGTAAAACCTTGCTTTTCAGGGGAAAGACAGGATATGGAAAACAAGTAATGTTCTTATAAGCCCAGATGGGGCTACTACCCCAGGCCTTGAAAGTGCAAGCTAACAGCATAACTTGCAAGGTAGACTGGAGGCAGGATCCTTTACTAACTTATTCCTGGGGCTGTGGAATTTAAATTTTCTCTTCTGAGTTGAAGATTCACCCCCCTCCAAGGTAAATCACCTTTTTATTAAGGATAATATAGGAAAGAAAAAGGGAGGAAAAAAAAGTATTGAATATATAGAATTGCTGGCTCAATTAGCACCTTTTTAAGGTTTTTCGCTGATGTTTGAGACTTTAAAGTAGACAATAATAACATGCTGGATGTCATCAGTAACAGATCACTAACAATTCTAACCACAGAAACTGAATCAAATGTTTTGCTTCTCTCTCTTTTTACTATCCTCTCCTGTTGCTTTCAGCCAAGACAATATTAAAACCAGTTCTCCTTGGTACTGGTACCTACCCTGATTGATCTACCATTCATGTTCACTGTAAATTTAGCTATAGATTAGTAGAAAAGCAAGATTCCTCCTCCAGCCTCTTTAATGCAGTAGAGGAATTTGTTATCTCCCAACCTGCTCTTTGGCCACTCTAATAAGAACCTAAAAGTTAAATCATTAACAGAGATTGCTTGAAACTTGCAGCATCTTCACTTATTAGCCAGGTTGCAATTGTTATTCAGGAAGCATTACAAGATTAATGGGACAAGGGTAAATGGCTGAATACAGTACAGTATAGTAAATGTTATTGAGCTTATTTCATTTCTTGGCTTAAATGTGATTAATCTTGCACGGTTAATATCTAGATAAGAGACTGAATTGGCTTTGGAAATTTGGGGCACCTCACTAGGTGGCAGAGCTACAAAGGAAGCCAACCTTAAGCAGGTTATATGAGGAAAAATCTACCACAGATCATATTTAAAAAATAAAACTTGTTTACAATTTTAAAGATGGATTAAACAGGCCAAAGGGTTGATTTGTTTTGCTTGACTATATTTATTTTTTACAAAGAAAGGTTTCCATTTTGGGTGAAGGCAGGACTGAGTTAATGGGTTGTGGTAAAGATAAAGCAAACAAGCAAGGAAGAAAGAAAGATGAAACAGAAAATGAATAAAAGAAAGGAACTAGTGAACAAAGGAAGGAACGTCACTGAAACATTAAAATAATTATAAATCACAGAAGAAAATGAAAAATAAGTTCAGAAGATCACACCATCAGGATAATTTTGACACTACCTTGTTAAAATGAATATACACTTTCAAAAACTGTACATAAATTTTCATGATTTTAAATAAAATTTTTGCTTTTCTTTTCAAAATGGAGTGATCACGTTTATTGATTATTATTAAGTTCTTACTGAGTGTAACTAATGCCTGTTTCAAAGGTCTTTTCTGCATAGGCTGTAGCTATTATTAATTATCTTTTTAAGAGTAAAGGAAGGTTGGAGAGTAACAGTTTTAACTGTCACTCTATAAGAAAGTTGTGTCATGGGAGTTTTTGAAATATTGAGAAGAGAAATAGAAATGATTTGAAAGATCCTGGAGAAGACAGAGAAATAGAAAATACGGAAACCTTCATGTTTGGTGGAACTATTTAACTCTTCACCTTTTTAAGAAGAAGAGAACTCTCTTTTTTGTTAGACAATGGGTTTAAGTGACTTGCCCAGGATCACACAGCTAGTAAGTGTTAAGTGTCAGAGGCCAGTTTTGAACTCAGGTCCTCCTGACTCCAGGGCTGGAACTCTATCCACTGTGACACCTAGCTGCCCCTAGAGGATAATTCTTTAGAAGAGACTGTCTTTGGTATCCTGAATGAAGAGAATGGTGGGACTATGTTTTCAGAAGTCATCTGCAGAAGCTGATAGTAAATGGCTTGCAGTAACTCTGGTTGTAATTTTTCTCACAACAAATAAGTATATTTTGTTGTTATTATTATCACTTACATTGTTAATTATGTATTCAATAACTTTAATATTTATTTAATATCAGAAAACTAAGAGTTTTCATATGTAAAGTGATACAACTAACTACTTATGGGAAAGAAGTATTTCTAGTTTAATAAACAGTATTTAATAAACTGGAATGGGGGATTCTGAGCTACTCTGGTAAATTAATGAGAGATGTTACTATTTTAACGAGTAATAAAAATATCACAAATTCCCCAAAATTATACCAGAAATGAGATGATAAGAATAAATATAGGAACAAGTCAAATAGCTGGCAAGGTGGTTGACCACCACAAATGAGATTGGTTGCCCACTCTCTCCAAAAAGAAAAGCCTATTGCATAAATAAGAAAAATGCAAATGAGTGAGTAAGCACAAATTCAGCTCAGGCCTTTACTGTAACATCCCTGATAAATGATCATTCATCCTCTGCTTAAAGATCTCCAATAAGGGAGAGAGGGAGAGCTTACCATGTCCTAAGGCAATCCATTCCACTCTTGGACAGTTCTATCTAATTATGAGAAAGTTTAATTTTTTTTTATCTTGACTTTAAGACTAAATCTTCAACTTCTTCCAAGTATTAGTTTTGGTTCTCCTATCTTGGGCAAAATAGTACATACACCTAACCCTTTTCCCATGGCATAGCCCTTCAAGTATTTGAAAATAGTTATTGTGTCTCCCTGGCCAAACCCTACCCACCCACGATAACAGAGCTCTCTTCTCCAGGTTATATACATCATATGTTATAAACTAAAGACACCATCCTGGTTGGCCTTCAATGAACAGCCTTCAGGTTACCAATGTCCTTATTAAATTTAAAATTGAACACAATACTCCAGATGTCGTATGACAGAAACTGAGAGGGATAATGAATATATCATATGGCAAACCCTGCATTCAGATGTTAAATAGCATAAGGCCAAACACAAATACTTGTGGAAGCCTCCCTACTCATCCTCTGCCAAGTATCTGTGTTTGGTCTTATGCTGTTTCACATTTTTATCAATAGTATTCAAATATATCTCAATAGGCTAGAGATTGGGCTAAATCTAATAAGATGAAACCCAGTAAGGTTAAATATAAAGTCTAGGGTTCAAAACAAATCACCTTTCAATTATAACAAGGATAGGCATGGTAAGACAAAAATTTAGATGAAAAAGGTCTGGGGAGTATAGCAGAATGCAAGTTCAATATGAGTCAGTACTATGATGTGGTAGCCTCCACAGGAAACATCCTTCCAGATTGACACTAAATGAACCATTAATGAGTACTACTGGAGATTAGCCATCAAATAATTTTCAAATCCACGTACTATAATTGTATTATCATCTAGCTCACATCTCTTCATCTTTTAGACAAAAATAGTATGAGATACTTTATTGAATATTTCCTAAAATGTAGATAAACTATGCCTACAGCACTCGTCTGATTTTACTTTCTGTTTGGTAACCCTGTCAAGAAGCAGCTAGGTGACACAGTGGATAGATCACTGGGCTTGGAATCAGGAAGACTCATCTTCATGCATTCAAATCTGGCCTCAAACAATCAGTAGCTGGTGACACTGGGTAAGTCCCTTAATCGTGTTTGCCTCAGTTTCTCCATCTATGAAAATGAGCTGAAGAAGGAAATAGCAAAACATTACAGTATCCTTGCCACAGAATCCACAAAAGGGGTCGTGAAAAGTCAATGCAACTGAAATATCACTCTACAATAACAATAAACCCTGTCAAAGAAAAAAAAATAAGGTTATTCAGTTATGACCTGCTCTTGATGAAGCCTTGTTGTCTCTTTGTAATCCCTATTTCTGTTGCTAGATGTTTATTAACCATCTTTTTAATGATCTATTAGGAAAGTTTCCTAATAATCAAAGTAAACCCTCTGGGTCTGCAGTTCCTCAGCAGGACAAAGAATATGGAACAAGATATTTTATAAAGACCCTGTCAGCTCTGAATCTTGAGTCAAAGATTCTATGAATGGATACTACAAACTATTTTTAGAGGTAAAAAACAAATCATAAAAGAAAAAAAGGAGAAAACCTAAAGGCTAAAAAACAAGGAGGAAGAAAAAATAGAAATGTGAGGAAACCAAGAAATTACAGAAAGTCAGTATAAATGTAAGGCTTTTCATAGTGAGGGTAAAGTAAGATAGATGGTAAGGATTCCATGAAACAGACAGCAGGATTAAAGGAAGAAATAGGAAGGAATAAAAAACTGTAAATCTAGACATTGTAAAATATAAGAAACATATGGTAGTAAAAAATAAGAAAACACATTTGTAAGGAAAAAAACTGTAAGCTTGCACAAAGACTAAAAGCTAGAGAAAATACTAATATAAATTAAAAGAACTGTGAATGAACAGCAGGATCTAAAAGAAAATGATGTCTTGTCAGAAATGACATCTCTTTCTTATCAGATACAAATTGAAGTACCTAAAGAAGAACTGATTATAAGTTGACAAACATGCCAGGATAAGAAAAGTTCATTCATTCTCTGGTTCATTCATAATAGAGTTTAAAATATAGAAAACTTATAATCACTAATGAGGAAGAAAAGCAAGGAAAGTATCACAAGCACCTGATGTTTAGTTGCCTTTGTGGGAGAGGCAAGTCAAGATGTCAGAAAAATGGCAGCAAATTGCCTGAGATCTCCCCAACACCCCTCTGAACACTTTTTAATAATGCCATAAAAAATTCCTGGAGTAGCAGAACCCACAAAAGGACATGATGAAATAATTTTCTAGCCAAAGGAAACTTACAAGTTCAGCAGGAAAGATCTATGGCACCTGGGTGAGAGGGGAGCACAGTCCAGTACAGGCCATGCCAACACAGACCCAGCACCTTGCAGACCATGGGAGCCACTGAATCAGCAGAGAAAGCAGCTACTTCCAGAGCTCTCAGCCCACAGACTGGAAGGGGGTTGAACAATTGGTCAGAAGGAAATTACTACAGTCTCTGTGCTAGCACTGAGGAAGGACTCTGTTGCTTTGCCTATACTTGGATCCAGGTTGTGGTCCTGGATGGCAGTCCCAGGGGGAGGAGGAGCACTACCATAACAGAGCTTGCAGCCACAATGGCACAGAGACTGTCCTCACAGTTCCAGGGCACAAAAGAGTTTTGGGGGTCACTCACAGACCACAGCACAGGCCAGGAAAGGTAGTAAACACACCTGTCCTTAGATCTTACCACCTTGGAAGACCTGAAAACTTACAGGTCCCTAGAAATAACTCTGAAAACAGCTGCACAAAACCCCTAAAGCCTGGGATGGTGCACCATGCACCCTGGAAGCAGAGGCCTACTTTAACAAAGAGTTAAAAGTTAAGAAATAGGCTGGAAAAATGAGCAAACAATAGAAAAAATTTTGACCATAGAAAGTTACTATGGTGACAAGGAAGATCAAAACACACACTCAGAAGAAGACAACAAAATCAAATCTCCAACATCCAAAGTTTCCAAGAAAAATGGGAATTGGTCTCAGGCCATGGAAGAGCTATAAAAGGATTTCAAAAATCAAGTAAGAGAAGTAGAGGAAAAATTAAGAAGAGAAATGAATGATACAAGAAAATCATGAAAAACAAGTCCAAAGCTTGGTAAAGGAAATACAGAAAAATACTGAAGAAAATAATACCTTAAAAAACAGACTAGGCCAAATGATAAAAGAGGTCCAAAAAGCCAATGAGGAGAATGCCTTCAAAAGCAGAATGGCCAAATGGAAAAGGAGGTCCAAAAGCTCACTGAAGAAAATAATTCCTTAAAAATTAGAATGGAGCAAATGTAAGATAATGACTTTATGAGAAATTAAGAAAAAATAAAACAAAATCAAAAGAATGAAAAAATAGGAGATAATGTGAAATATCTCATTGGAAAAATAACTGCCTTGGAAAATAGGTCTGGGAGAGATAATTTTTAAAAAATTGGACTACCTGAAAGCCATGATCAAAAAAAAAAAGAGCCTAAACATCATCATTCAAGAAATTATCAAGAAAAACTGCCCTGATATTTTAGAACCAGAAATTAAAATATAAATCAAAAGAATCACCCGATCACCTCCTGAAAGAGATTGCAAAATGAAAACTCCCAGAAATATTAAAGCCAAATTCCAGAGCTTCCAGATCAAGACAAAATATTGCAAACAGCCAGAAAATAACAATTCATATATCATGGAGCTACAGTCAGGATAATAGAGCTGTGAATGACCTAGCCATTCTCAGTAATACAACGATTCAAGACAATTCTGAAGGACATATGATGAAAAATGCTATCCATTCCCAGAGAAAGAACTGATGGTAGCTGAATACAGATTGATGCATACTTTTTATACTTTATTTTTCTTGAGGGTGGTTTTTTTTTTTGAGGGTGGAGGTCTATGTTGTCTTTCACAACATTAATAATATGGAAATGTTTTTCATGATCACACATGTATAACCTATATCAAATTGTTTGCCTTCCTAATAAGGGCAGAAGTAGGGAGGAAGGGAGAGAATTTGGAACCCAAATTTTTAAAAATGAATGTTAAAATTTGTTTTTACATGGAACTGGGGGAAAATAAAATAATAAATAAATTCCAAAAGAAATGTCCTTTGGAAATTTCAAGTAACAAATGGCACCCATGAAGGAGCTTGGTTAGATACCATGAAAGAAAACCCAATTAGATAGCTTCAAACAAAGGAATGATATCATATCAATGATATAGCACTGGAAGAACACTGGCGTTTATTTAGTAAAATCCCCTCATTATAGTGAGGAAATTGAGGTCGCCAGTGGTAAAATGATTTGCCCAAGGTCATACAGCATCAAAGCTCAAGTTGATCCCAAGTCTTTCCTCTTCTTTTTACTGCCTGCCAAGCAAAATCCTAAAATAAAGTCAAGGAGGAAAAAGAAAAGTAAGAGACAATGTTGAAAATAAAATGAGCAACCTTATTGAATTTTGTTCACTTCCTCCTAGTTTTAACTACTTAGTAAGATGCTATGATTAATTTAGTTGGCAAACTGGGTTTGGCCCATATATTTGCCAATCCCTAGGGTTGAAATGAAGAAGACTTTGGCTCTTGTCCTGATTCTGCCTTTAACCAGTTCTATGACCTTGGGCAAACTACTTAATTTCTCTAAATCTCAGTTTGTTACGTGAAAAATCTAATTTCCAAAGGCCATTCAAGTTCTAATATTCTTTATATCTAATAACTATTCACTTAGTGCTTCACACTCTACCATATGTACAAGAGATAGTACCTGCAAGAAATTCACATTTTTGCATTTTAAAAATTTCAGCAATAATTTTGGATGCTATCATCATATTAAATAGTTTTCAGCTACTGTCAAATGATTCTGAAGGCCAAAAAAAAAAAACCAATCCAGAGAAACATCTGCTATTTATGCCATATAGGAAGTGAAAAGAAGAGAATGAAAGCATGTCATTGGTACTTCTAAACGCTATTCCCTAGGGCAGGGGTGGAGAACCTGTGGCCTTGAGGCCACATATGGACATCTAGGCCCTTGGGTTCAGCCTTTTGACTGAATCCAAGTTTTACAGAACAAATCCTTTTATTAAGGGGATTTGTTTTGTGAAGTTTGGATTCAGTCAAAGGGCCACACTTGAGGACCTAGAAGGCCACATGTGGCCTTGAGGTCACAGGTTCCCCACCCCTGCCTTAGAGCTTTAATTTATCACCAATGAATATTTACTGGTGGGTGGTCAACATTTTCATAATCTGGCAATGTAATATATTCAAACCATAACACAATATGAAGAGGTGATCTTTAAAGCTAATGAAGCCTTTGTTTAGGCAATCTTGTATCACTGGCTTGGCTATGGTTTTCTCATGCCATATTGATGCCACCACAGCTAACACTGATGAAAATATATATCATTCTGCTTAAGATAGATGAAGTTAATCCCTAAAGGTAGAATATGGAGGCTCAAATGCAAAATTAAAGGGAACAGAACAAAAGGACTTATATTTTCCATACACACCTTTTATATAAATCTATAAAATCTATCAGGCCTTATCTTGTTTTGAAGTCTTATTTTTCATAATCGCTGAATGTGCTCAGCTAGAAAAATCAAAAGCTATTCAAAGGCCAAATGTAAGCAGACATAAGAGTTTCACAAGTCTTTTCCCCAACAGAAATTAGACTAAACTATTTGAGACATTCTCTCTGAATCCTGACGTATGGAATGTTCAGTACAACCATCTGCTTCCTTAGACAGCTAAAGCACTGCTTTGAATCAGGCCATTATAAGCTGGAAGGAATATTAGTACTGAAATAGAACACTACACTTGAGATCTTCTGCTCTAAGGGAAAAAAAAAGTTATTCCACTAAATTTAAATAAATCAGGTCTTGTTTTGATCAGAAATGTCATAAATATTATGAATATACATTCTGCCTTCATGAATAAAAGCGAAATCATTCTACTTCAAAGAGAAAATAGGACAAATGAAAACGGATGAATGAGATAGGCAACCAAGATTTCTCCATTTGTACCCTTCTTGACACATCCTTTTCTGTCTCTTTTTGCGGATTTTTTCCATCTAGGTCTCTCTCCCTATGTGTAACAATCATTCAGTGCTCTCTCCCTGAACTCTCTTTTATTCTCTCTTTAAATACTCTTCTTTAGTGATCTCATTTCTGGTGCATTTACCTATCAGCTCTATGCAGATGACTCCCAGATCTCTGTATTCAGCCATTATCTCTCTTCTAAACCCTAGTCCCACATCTCTAACTGCCATATATCTTCAGCTGGGTGTCCCAGTAGGTATCTCAGGTTGAAAATGTCAAAAATTATTCTTGCTATCTTTACCCCTTAGATTCACCACTCCTTCTAATTTATCTGTTTCTATTAGGGACATTACCTTTCTTTCCTAACCACCCAGATTCTCAATTTAGGAGATACGCTTGATTCTTAACACTCACTCACCCCCAATATTCAATCAGTTGCAAGTCTGATTGAGTCAACTTCCACAGCATTTCTCATATCTATCCTCTTCTTTTCCTTCACACAACAACCACCCTAATCCAGGACTTCATCGCTTCTCTCCAATATTATTATAACAACCTCCTAATTGTCCCATGGGTACTGAGTCTTTCCCCTCTACAATCAATCCTCCACCAAACTGACAAATTATTATAATAAAAGTATAGGTCTGACCATGCCACTCAAAAGCTCAAGAAGCTTCAATGTCTCTCTTTTTTTCCCTAATAAGATAAAAGAGAAACTTCTCTGTTGAGCATTTTAAGGACTTCAAAATTTGCCTCCAGTCTATTTCCCTAAGCTGATTATTACCTTATTACACATTCTATATTCCAGCTAAATTACACCATTCACTATCCTCAATATACAATTTTCTAACTCCCTCCTAGATCCCTGCCCTTGTATAGGATGTCCCCTATGCCTAGAATATTGTCTCTTCTTAACTTCTCCTTAGTTCCTTTCTAGGCTCCACTAGGAGGCCTTTCCTGATGATGCCAATTATCTGTGATAATTTTATGTTTCCTATTTACTTATCTCTGATTATTTTGTTTTTACTCTGTAAATGTAAGTTCTTTGAGGGCAGGCACTGTGGTTTATGAGAAAACCTAGACTGTAAGCTTCATGAGGACAGGACCATATCTTTTAAAATTTCCCTTACCTTCCCCACCCAGTGCCATGTATTATGTGTACTTCAATATGTTAACTTTTCTAAAAAATGCATTATTTCATCCATGCTCATACTCCCTTCACTGGTGTGGATTATCTCATCCATGTCTTAGTAGATGATCTTTGTGAGAAGCTACCTCATTCTCCTTCCCCCCACCCCCACCCCCAAAAAATCAACTGACAATAAACTTCTACAAATGTAGTTAAGCTAATCCTCAGGTGATAAGAATATATCTTTCAATAACCCATTCTCAAAGCCTTTATAGATTGTACCATGCCTACAAGATCCTTTTATCCATTACCATAACTTTAAAGAGCCCACGGTCACCTCAACACCATGAGGAAGCAATGGAATAGGAATTATTGAATTAATTATTTATTAATTATTAATAATTATTGAATATGTTCCACATATTTGTTGTTGTTAAGTTATTTTTCAGTTGTGTCTAACTGTTCATTACCCCATTTGGGATTTTATTGGCAAAGATACTGGAGTGGCTTGCCAATTCCTACTCCAGCTCAATTTACAGACAAGCAAACTGAGACAAACAGGGTTGTGACTTACCCAAGGTCACATGGCTAGTAAGCGTCTGAGGCAAGATTTGAATGCAGGAAGATAAGTTATCCTGACTCCAGGCCTGGCACTTTATCCACTATACCACCTAGCTGCCCTTTTCTACATGTAGTAGATCTTTAATATTTATTGAATTAAGTTGAATCAAGCTATGTGCTTCTTTAGACCTGGATTTCAAGTTAGATTTCAGACCCAAATTAAATTTTGGAATGTCTTCATCAATGTATTTTCATCAATGTGGGCATTTACATATACTTGTCTTGAGACTCCTCAGACCAGTCTGTCGCTGGGTTTCTATGCATAATTTTACCAACTTGATAAAACCCTGCAGGGATAACCTTCAAAAACTTAGAGTCACTTCACACCATAAGATTAAATGAAAGCTCTTGAAAATGAATTACACATGATTTACTAGTCTCTTTGAAAAAGATAAACCCATCATAAATTTTAAAATAACAATAAATTGGGGCAGCTAGGTGGTACAGTAGATAGAGCACTGGCCCTGGAGTCAGGAGGACCTGAGTTCAAATCTGGCCTCAGGTGTCTGACACTTGACACTTACTAGCTGTGTGACCCTGGGCAAGTCACTTAACCTGACTGCCTTGTGAAACAACAACAAAGAAAATAACAGCAAATTGAGCTCTTTTGTCCTCAATATAATTGTTTAACATTGGGTTGAAGGGATTTGTGCAAGTTTATTGACACTAATTCCATTTAATTAAACAATTTAGTACTTGCTATTAGTAGGCCTTATCTGGAATGTCTTTCTTGAAAGATTTACCTTGATTTGGAGGTAATCCATAGTTCTTAAAAGTTATACCAGGAGAGTACAAGCTCTGGCAGGTTTTAGAATCCTAGACAGACTTTGTGTAAGGATCCAGAGACAAACTGTGGCTGCTTTCTGAGAATCAGACTTGTTAAATGCAAAGAAGATTATCATTGTAGTCTGGCCATAAAGTGATGAATGCTTTGATCATGCAACCATGGCCACCCAATGAAGCAAATAAAAATACAAAACGATCTTCAATATTATGTCTTTACCATACATACATATATATATATGTATGTGTGTGTGTGTGTGTGTGTGTGTGTGTGTGTGTGTGTGTGTGTGTAGTGATGGTGGCAGAGTGTTGATAAATTAACCTGAAGGTGCAAAATATTAAATTAATTATTGGTATTCTAAATGTGAAATATTTGTGTGATGACCCATAAATTAAGATACTATTAGTGGAACTGATTCTTATCAATCCTGTCAATTCTCTCTTAAAAATAAACTAAAATAAAAAGAGATTTGCATATAAATGTATAGGTAGCACATAGTTTCTGCTTGCAAAACCAGAAGAGCCGATAGTTTTATTTTTTAATCATTTATCTGAAGTCGACAAGAAACATGACATCATGAGACATTTGTTCATTTCATGTTTCAGTGCTCATGATGAACATTGCAGAAAGACAAGATTATTACAACCTCTTGATAAATTCATTAAGCTCCTAATTTTTGTTAAATACTATATATGCATTAAAGATATGAAGGAAAAAAATGGAACCATTTTTGCCCTCAAGGAGCTTAAATTCCTCAAAGGCAAGAATATGCATATATTTAAGTATATACAAAAATATGTTTTGTACAAAATAAATATTTATGTAAAACATAGAAATAAATATTTATGTAAAACATAAAAAGTGAGGTGGTGACCACTAGCAGCTATAAGGATCTGGAAAGACTTCTTTTAAGGGGATAGCACTTAAAATGAGTTTTGAGTGACACTATGGATTCTAAGAGGTGAGGATGAAGTGCATTCTTGGCATGGGGGACAACCTATGCAAAAGCATGGGGAAGAGAGATAGTATGTCATGTGTGAGGAACATTAAGAAGAAGAGTTTGTCTAAAACAAAAAGTCTATGAAAGCAAATAAATAATAAGCCTGAAAAGATAAATTGGAGCCAGGTTGTGGAGGGTTTTGACAAAGGAGTGTGTGTGTGTGTGTGTGTGTGTGTGTGTGTGTGTGTGTGTGTGCACATGTACACACATACACATATTATATTTATTGTATATATATGTGTGTGTATACACACACACACACACACACACACACACACACACACACACACACATACATACAATCATAGAGGTAGTAGGGAACTACTGAAGAGTGTTGAGTAGGGGAGTGACATGGTCAGCCTGTGTACTCTGGCAGCTGTGTGGCCAGTGGATTAGAGATGGGAGATACTAAGAAAGAATATCAATTAGGAGACTATAACAATAATCCAAGAAAGAAGTAATAAGGGCTGAAGGCTGTGCAAGTGGGGACAAAAGGATTTAGGTAGTGTGAAATTAGAATTAACAAGATTTGGGCAATTGATTATATGTGGGGGAGAGACTGTGAGAAGTTGAAGATTACTTGGAGTTTGCTTGCCTCCGGAACTGGAAAGATGGTGATGTGAAGCTCTCTAAGGAAACAAAGATAAATTGTAGGTTCAGGGGAAAAGTTAAGAAGTACTATTTTGGACATAGTGAGTTTTAAGTACCCAAGATACCTTCCTTTTAAATATCATTATTCTTTTTGTGATACTATGTGACTGCTAACTGTGTAGTACAACATTCTCAGGAGAATTAAATGAATGGAGAGATATATGGTGGATGTGGAAAACCTACAACATATTATCAGTGGAAAAAAGTGAACCAAAAACAACATACAGCATATAATCTAGGAAGTAATGACTGAAAAAAGGAATCTGGTCAGTAATGTAAAGAGAACAAGGGTTAATAGAGGGACAGTTTTAGTACCAATAGAATGTCAAGAGACTAGTGCAAGGCCTTCAGAACACAAAATAGACCTCTCTGTGGAAGACTTAAGGGAAGATCTGAACAAAAAACACACAGGAAGGGAAGGCATGGATGAGTTATAATCTGACCCCTGGAAGAAGTACTCACATCAGTGAAATTATCAAACCATCAAAGCATTGCATCATGTGCGAAGAACCACAACAGGTACTAGAAATGCAAAGACAAAAATTAAAATATCTCTACCCTCAAGGAGTTTCTATTCCACTGAGAGACACAACACATAGACAGATAAGTAAATATAAGATCTAGTCAAAGAAACATATTCACACACACGCGAGCACGCACACACACACACATACACACAAATACGAACATTCTTAGATCTTTCCAAATATCCAGGGTCAATAATGATCAGGTGAAGTTCTATTAAAACCATGAGGAACAGTATCACACTAGATTCCAATTTTAAATTGCAGCTTTGAGTTACCTTTTTAAGTTCCTTTTAACATTGTGATGTTATCCTACTGTGGCATTATGTGTTACTTTGTTTGCCAAAAATTTATATTACTCTAACATTCCTTCCATTGGTATGGAAACTGAGTCATGTAAAATTAATGCTTTTATAACTTGGGTGGTTGAAGGCTAGAAAATCACACTAATTTCTCACTTTTCCTTGTATTAATCCATTGTAAAACTTTGTCAATGTTCTTTTAAAAGATCAATTCAGTACTCTAAAATTATCACAGCACAGAAATGATAGAAAAATAATATGCTACTATATTTTAGTTCAAAAGACCAATTCACTGCAATGTATTTTTGAAAACACAAAGATTTTGTTGAAGTCACTGTTATACAAACTCATTAAATGTGTGATAAGATTATAATGGGGGCAGGAGAATAACACATTGCCGCCCAACTCAATAAATTTTGAGGCTCCCTTTATATGTAGGATTACCATTTAAAGCTCTCCACAATCTGGCCCCTTCTTATCTTTCTAGGTTGTTTTTTTTTTTAATACGTTTCTCCCTTCCGGGCTTTTGCAGTGTATGTCCCATATGCCTGCATACTCTTCTCCTCTCATTTCCATCTCTCCAAATCCTTAACTTTCTTCAAAAATTACTGCAGGAGGCTTTTCTTGGTTCCTGTCCCCACCAACCCATCCTAGCTGTTATTACCTTTCCTTCTAAGATTACTTTTCATCTTCTATCTGCTCTCTAATGTATCTTGTATATATCTATTTATGTACATGTTGTCTCCACCATTAGAATGGAAGCTTCTTGAGGACTGGGACTATTTTCGCTTTTTCTTTGCATCCCCTGTACTTAGCACAGTGGTTGTACATGTCGCACGTCCTAGCAGACTGCCAGCTCCATGAAGGCAGAAACTGTTTCGTTATTGTCTTTTTATCTTCAGTGTAGACACTCTGCCCATAGTTGGCACTTGTTAGATGAGTATCGACTAACAAAAGAGATCAAAGATCCAAAGGTTCAGAATAGACAGGATTCTCTCAATAACCACATCTTCTTAGAAAAGAAAATAAGAAGAATGGGGGTCAAGAACACCTACAAACAAGATGTCTGAACAGTTTTATACCTCTTCTATGTTCAATGACACATTTTGCTACATTGTTTTATATCAATTGGATATAGCTAATATTTCAGTATCTATATTTAATATCTATATCATTATCAGTTGAGGTCAATGAGTGCATTTCAAGTATTTCTCCCACTCTTTTATTTGGGAACATACCCATAGGAAGAAATTGCTGTTTGGCTGAACCTAACCAAAGCAGTCTGTCTTTGGCATTGATGTGTTTGAGAGGGAGCCCTTAGTTCTTCATTTGAGTGCATCCAATTGTTTTATGGTCCTTTGTAAGACAGTGAAATGGTTCAAGTAACTCAAATAATAAGTCTCTAGGTTCCTGCAGAAAATTAACTTGACTCACAGTGATCAATATCCAAGATATTAGTATATACAATAATGTCCTCTATTTACCTTTCCTTCAAAGAATTCAAAGAACTTGCTAGATATGACACCAGTGAGTTCCAAAATATTTTCAATAAATAAGCAGGCAGCAGGTCATTCTTTTTCCTTGTTTAAGCCATTTTTAGGTTCCTGTAGTAAAGGACAGCAATAATATTCCTGTACAAACTATTGCTGGTTTCACTGTTAATAAGTGAATTCTGAACTAGAAGAAAGCATAGAAAACATACCAAAAGGTGGTAGTGTTAAGTAACATGATTGAAGCACAAGGAAATGACATATAGGTACCATTCCTGTTATCTTCAGTCCGCATTAATGCATGTATTAGTGGCTATAAATTACATAAAGCAATCCAATGTATTGTGTTCCTTTTTTGTTACCATTACTGTTTCCTTAATATGGTCAACAGGAAGAATACAAAGCTTGATTTTTAAAAGTAACTGGTGGTCATGCTGAGACAAACTACAAGTTTATTTCTTCAAAGTATCAAATACAGTATAATAGGGCTTACACAGAGCATTGTAAGGCTTCCCAGCCTGCTTAAAATACATGATGTCTGCTCCACAGAAGGTATCAGAACTTTGAGGATGGAAAAGTCCTTATTAGCCACTGAGTAGGAAAGTCTGATGAATCCATAGATTGGCTCTGTCCTAGCCCATTTTTTCCTTAAAACCTCCAGGCAGTACCATCCAACTCTATGATTTCCAATGCAAAGTGTCACCATTCCCATGACTCTCACCACCACAGTCATCATGCAGCCATGAGTATATGACACCTAAAATTATTGCCTTGACTGTGAGTCTTAGACTAGATCTCAGAGTCCTAAGTGTCTTTTCTAGTTTGTCTTTCTTTCCTGAATATAAATCACTGAATATTAACTATGAGATGGACAAACACATCCTTAGGGGTGACCTTGTAAGTTTCAGAGATCTGGAAGTTCTAAGTCCCTTGGTTGCAGATGACTGGAAGCAGGGAAAATTTCTGCATCAAATATTTTCACTAACAGGAGGAGGAGTCTAAGCCCTAGCCTGGCCGGTTAGTAGACATAAACTTTAAGGAAATAGTATGGAGCTAACATAACAATATCTGTTTAGTGGTCCTACAAACTATGTTCTGATGAGACTTAAGTTTCAACTTCTTGAGAAAGTATGAGTGGCTATAAGTTGTTACTGAATGTGTTTTTAAGTCTTTCTGTTAGTGTGTGTTTATAAGTGGTTTAATATTACATTTTGTCTAGGAAATACCTGTCCCATGCCTGATTCATATTGTATATTACGTATTTTTCTATTTCTCACTTGAGGGAAACCCGAGACAGAGGTAAAAACATAAACTTTAAGCATTTTTTCCCCAGGAGGCCTAGGAGTAAAATAAACTGAAGCATGTGAACAAAGAAACCCTGATCCTGCATGTTAGAGGTCAGTTTCATACATGACTGAACTTGGTCTTGACATTGGTCTGGGCCCTTTACTTCCAATGAGATGAACTCCTTAGTGCTTATTAAATGTAATGCCCCAGCCCACTTTTGGCCACCAGAGGCTCTATTAAAAATAATCATAATCTTTACTTTTGTTCACCCTAACCTTAGGAAAAGATATATGTGAAAATCTTAGTACATCCCAGAAAGTCAAGACTGCATCCTTTATATTTGTATATCCAGCATCTAGCATGGTGCCTGACACATAGTGAGCACTTAATAAATACTTATCGACTGATTGATTAATTGTGAAGTAGTGTATAGAACACTGGAATTTCAAGCATAAAATTAAGTTTGAATCCTTTCTCATAAATTTGCTAGGTGTGTGGCCCTAGGCAATTCATTTAACTGACCTCTGAACTTCAGTTCTCACACCTAGCTTCCATGGTGGTTGTGAGAATCAAATGAGAAAATATAGAAAGTGCTTTGCAAAACTTGAAGCACTATTTAAAGGTTTACTACTATTATGATTTATGCCTACCAGAATAATCATTTTTAAAATTTTTCTATTCCTAGATCCTAGAATAATACCCAAGAGGTTCTTAATTAATACCTGTTGAATGAAAGAATGAATCATTTATTATATCATTTCACACATTGCCAAAGAAGACAATTGGAATTGAATCTTGATTTTCTGGAAAATGTCTGTTAAAGTCTTTTTTATTACAAGAGCAAAGACTATTCAGAAGCTCCTGGAATATTATAATCTAGTAAATTACTTAATCTCACAAAGAAAAAAATACTTCCATGGATCTGGGACCTCATCAATGTCCCTTCATTCTTCCCATCCTATGCAATGTTTGCCCATGTCATCCCATAGGATCACCCTATGGAGGGGAAAATAGCTAGCAAAATTCAAAGGATCTGAATAGTGTCTTGGGTTTAAGCATAAGAACTCACTGAAGGTAGAGCTGACAGCTCATGTGAGAACTGGAAAACCTAAACTGCTCAATGAAAAAAATCACATAATGGTGAATACTCACTGCAGAAGCTCTCTGACAAGACATTGTTCACATACTCTCTCTTTGCCCTTGATGTAATGTGTGCCACTATGGACCAAAGGAGAAAAGCTTTCTCTGATGTCCTATTCTAGCTCTTGAGTGATCTTTTTCTAGAATTTTTTTTTGTTTTCTATAAAAGTATATACAATATGATTTCCTCTAAAGCTTCTCATAAGATGGAACATTTTTACAATATTTACCTTTGGTTATTTTTATCCTTTTATTGTTTCATTTTTATTGTATTGTAACAATTCAATACAATACTCTAATTTGATGCAGCATTCTTTAATTTTCCCCTTCCTTCTAAATTTGCTTCTCATTTACCTCTTTTTCCTTTGCTACATTTTCACAAGCCACATGAATAAAAGAAATGAGTGGGGAGAAGAAAGACACCATAGAATAGTGGAGAATAAACCCAGAAGTCAGAAAGACCTGGGTTGAAATCCTTCCAGTTCTATGAACATCAAGTCACCTAACAACACCATGGCCTAGGTAACTCCTAATCCATGGAGGAAATGAGCACAACTGTGGTGTTGTATGCTAGTGATTTCATAGACTCAGAAAACATTGCTTCAGAAAACATTCTGCCATATAACTGCATTTCTTATGCTTTAAAAACAACTTTTAAAATGATCTATTTCTAAGATTGTCCCTTCTTATAGACCAGGGCTTCTTCACCTTTTTTGTTTCACAGACCCCTTGGCAGCCTGGAGAATAAATTTTTTTTAATGAATAAAATAAAATACATAGTACTGCAAAGGAAACCAATTATACCGAAATACATTTACCAAAATACTTTTTTAAAAGTTTGTGGACCTCAGATTAAGATGTTTTCTTATAGATGGAAATCTTCAGGTAAAAAAAAAAAAATTAAGGGTACGAGATCTAGTGAATTACTTAGTCCTGTGCAGAGAAAAAACAAAATCAACCCAGTTATAATCCCTACCATTGGAGGATAAGGTAATTACATTTATTATGTATGTGTAAATGGATGCATTGAGTTTGACTGAATTCCAATTACTTACAGTACTTTTTGAATGAGTCTGCTTTGCAGACAGCATTATGTTTCTAATTATAAATGGACTTTATAAAGAGGAATTTCAATTTAGGGAAAATGGTCCATTTCTTATAGACTCAAAGTTATCTCTATTCTATTTGGTAATGTATGATGAGTTTTAGGATTTTCATTGATTTCTACTCTGAGTCAATATTTTTAATAGTAAGTACTAAGTACAGCATTCCCATAGTCTGGCCAAAAACAAATAAATCACGAACAGGAATTCAACAGTCTGACCATCATTTTTCTCACATTAGTAAAGGTGAATCTGAAGTTCGATACAGTAGAGAAGTTTCACTGTGAAAATGTTTGGGGAATCTGTGCTGGAGGAGTACATTAGAAGTCAAATAATGTTACAGGTAGTATCCTTAACTTCATAACAAGTCACTTAATCTCTCAGATTAAGCCTGAGAACATGCTAAATGAGGGTTGCAATTGCTGCCCAATTTATCTTCCAAAGTTGTTACAAGAAAAAGACCATATTCTATTAGGATAACCTATATGAACTGGGGACAAGTACCCTGGAGAAGACTGGAAGGGAAGAAGGAAAGTGGGAAGAATATGTTTACTGTCTTCATAGAGTATTTGAAGTGCTGTTCTCTGGAAAAGGGGTTAAGCTTATTCTGCTTGTAACAGAGGGCAGAATTAGAAGCAGAGGGTTGCAAAGAGGAACATTTTAATTTCATGTCCAGAAAAACTTCCTAACAATTAGAGCTACCCAAAAGTGGAATGAACTGCCTCTGGAGATGGTTGGATGACAATAGCTGGCATTATTTGGGAGTATTTGTGTTAGGCTAGATGGCTGCTGAGGCCCCCTCTATCTCTGTAGTGCTATAATTCTGGGATTCTGGGAAATATTCAAAACCTTGGAGGTATTTAGCTTTCTTTCATAGTTATAGTGCACATTTAGAAAACCTGAAGAGTAACCTATTGACAGGCATAGAATCCAAAGCATTGGGTCCACAAAATAAAACCTGACAGCTCTGCAGCCTCATTCATATTGCATCAGCCAAGGAACAGCACAATTTCCTCTAGCTTGAGTAAGGCTGCAGTTCTCCTGTCTTCAAAGGAAGCTCGTTATATGGTCCTGAGATCCACATTCTATTATAGCCAACATAGAAAATACTTATTTCAGCGAGAAGGGCTAGAAACAATGCCTTATGTGAAAAACATTTTTAACAAATAAAATACAAATTTAAATGAAACAGAAGAGCTCATTCAGTGAATTATAAAGTAAGGCAAAGGAACCTAAAGCTTGGAGTCTGATTAAAGAATTGAGTTCAATTCACTTTAATTTAATTTAATTTGTCTTGTCCTTATTTTTAAAGTGATGTGCAAAAACTTTTAATATCTACACACTCACAAATACCTTTGCTTATTAGCCAACATGTAACATTTTAAAACAAGGGGTTTTTTAAAGACTGAATTTTATTTTTTACTATCTGATAGATTTTTATCTAAAACTCAAAACTTAATTATTCCATATTTTAAAATGAGTGCTGTGAACTTCAAGTAGGATGAATGACTTAAAGTCCATCTCACCAGAGGAGGTAACTATTAAAATTACACTTATCATGGGATAATTAATTGTGTGTATGTCAGCTACCATTGTCCATAATTATAGCTCCAAGTCAGTGGAAAAAGCAACAGATAAAAAGTACATTGTTTTTTCATTCTTCCCTCCTTCATGCTGGGATTCTTGTATTCCTCCTTCTTCCTTCCCTTCCCTCATAAATTAACAATAGTGGATGGAATGGTATTTACTATGTTCAAAACATCCCCCTCCTCTAGTTTTTGTTTACAATAGCCATTAGTTGGGCACAAGTGAAAGAAGAATTTTTAGAAACCTAATTCATTAGCTCATTTAACATTTTGTTTTTATGCCACCCTATGTTTTATGCAATGTCTCCATATAGTTAATTTGATTAAAATGCCAAAAAAAAACCAATTCAAACATTACAATATACAGAATCCAATGAGGTATCTTCTCCTATGGCTGGAATCTTGTCTGTACCTAGAACCTGTTCAAGGTAAAATAATTTTTTAAAGCCTTAAAACGGTTCAGATGCAGCTGGCATAATGCCTTCTGCTTCCTCTAAGGAAAAAAAAATGTATTGTTCTATGACAGTAACCCTGAGCCCAGAAGAATTATCTAAGAAAGATCAAATGCTTAGGATTATAGGTAGCAAAGTAACCAAAGTGACTCCATTTTGTAAAGTCTCTCCATCTTGTCCCTGGTCCTTATCTACCTCAAAGTCCTGCAGCCTTTCATGGTCCCATGAGTACTGCAGCAGTCAAAGCTCTCACTGACATAAGTCACAAATTCTTTTTTCCAAACTGTGGAATGTTTCATTTGCTTGCCTTTCTAATAAACATGAGACAGCCTGGAATCACCTAGGGAGTTCCTCTCTTCTTTGTTGTTATTGTTGCTTGCCCTTCATTCTCGAAGAGGATCATGACATCATGGAGATGATGGCATGACTTGTAAGTGAATTGGATTTAAGTGAGGGAGGGCTGTGCAAAGTCAACAGCCTCACTCTGTCCTCTAAAGTTGTCTGGGTCCAGTGTCAAGATACAGGATGACAGGAGATGGCCCTGGATGTACTGGGAGACGTTGGTCTTTTTAAGCTAAGAGCTTTCTCAGATCTTAGTTTGTCTAAGGCAACACACATTCAGTTGCTAAGGCTAGGTAAGAAATGAGGCAAAGAATAGTCTCTTTCACCTAATAAAAAAAAATCAATCTGGGAGGGGAAGACCTTCAGGGTTTCTGACCAGAACAGAAACAATTGCTATTTACACTCACTGTGAGCCATCAGAGCCAAACAATCAGTCTTCCTGATCTTGCTTCTTTATATAAAAGGCCATCTACCCTAAACTGTATCATAGTCCTTTGCAAACTGCCTTTGCAGAATTGTAACAATTCACAATAAAGTTGTTCTCATTTACCTCCAACTTCGGTGTCTAGATATGACCCAAAAGAAGCCTTTTTTTTCCCTCATTAGGCAATTGGGGTTAAGTGACTTGCCCAGGCTCACACAGCTAGTTAAGTGTCAAGTGTTTGATCTGAGGCCAGATTTGAACTCAGGTTCACCTGACTTCAGGGCCAGTGCTCTATCCACTGAGCCATTCAGCTGCCCCAGAAGCCTTTCTTTCTCAATGTCAGAATACTTGCATTATCCAAACAGTAGTGCCCACATGCATTTTTTATAATTAATTTATTTTTAGTTTTCAACATTCACTTCCATAAGATTTGAGTTTTCAGTTTTCACCCCTTCTCACTTCTTCCCCCACCCCAAGAGGGCATACGATCTAATACATGCTCTACATATACATTCATGATAAGCATATTTTCCCATTAGTCATGTTGTAAAGAATAATTAGAACTAATGGAAGGAACTATGAGAATGAAAAAATAAAACAAAACAACAAAGGAAAAGGAGAGCAAATAGTGTGCTTCCATCTGCATTCAAATTCCATATTCCTTTCTCTGGGTGTGGACAGCAATTTCCATTGTGAGTCATTTGGAGTTGTCTTAGATTATTGCCTTGCTGTGAAGAGCCAAGTCTATCAAAGTCAGTCATTCCACAATGTGGCTGTTACTGTGTACGATGTTCTCCTGGTTTTGCTCATTTCATTCTGCATCAGTTCATGCAAGTCTTTCCAGGTTTTTTTAAGTCTACCTGCTCATCATTTCTTATACCACAAGAGTATTCCATTACATTCATATACCATAACTTGTTTAGCCATTCCCCAACTGATGGACATCCCTCAATTTCCAATTCATTGCCACCACTAAAAGAGCTGCTATAAATATTTTCGTACATGAGGATCCTTTTCCTATTTTTATGAACTCTCTGGGATACAGCCCTAGAAGTACTATTGCTGGGTCAAAGGGTATGCACATTTTTATAGCCCTTTGGTTCCAAATTGCTCTTCAAAATGGTTGGATCATTTCACAACTCCACCAACAATTGCATTAGTGTCCCAATTTTCCCACATCTTCTCCAACATTTATCATTTTCCAGTGTTGTCATGTTAGCCAGTCTGGTAGGTGTGATGTGGTACCTCAGGATCATTTTGATTTGCATTTCTCTAATTAATCACGATTTAGAACATCTTTTCCTATGACTATAGATAGCTTTCGTTTCTTCCTCTGAAAACTGCCTGTTCATATCCTTTGACCATTTGTCGGTTGGGTAATGACTTGTATTCTTATAAATTTGACTCAGTTCTGTACATATTTTAGAAATCAGACCTCAAGGGAAAGAATTTGGAACTCAAAGTTTTAAAAATGAATGTTAAAATTGTTTTTAATGCAACTGGGAAATGAGATACAGGCAATGGGGTATAGAAATCTATCCTGCCCTACAGGAAAATAAATAGAAAGGGATGAGGATAAGAGAAGTGGGGAGGGCTGATAGAAGAAAGGGAAGATTGGGGGAAGGGGTACTCAGAATCCACAACTTCTTGGGGTGGGGGAGAGGAAAGATGGGGAGAAAATTTGGAATTCAAAATCTTGTGGAAGTGAATGTTGAAAACTAAAAATAAATAAATTTAAAAAAAAAAGAAATGAGGCCTTCATCAGAGACACTGGTTGTAAAAGTTCTTTTCTGCTTCCCTCCTAATCTTGGGTGTATTGGTTTTGTTTGTGCAAAAAACTTTTCAATTTAATGTTATCAAAATTATCCATTTTGCATTTCATAATGTTTTCTATCTCTTGTTTGGTCATAAATTCTTCCCTTCTCCGTAGATCTGAAAGGTAAACTATTTCTTGCTCTTCTAATTTGCTTATAGTATTAGTCTTTGTATCTAAATCCTGTACCCATTTTGACTTTATCTTTGCATAAGGTACAAAATATTGTTCTATGCACAGTTTCTGCCGTATATTTTTCCAATTTTCCCAGTTTTCCCAGCAGTTTTTGTTAAATAGTGATATCTTATCCCAAAAGTTAGTCTTTGGATTTATCAAGGAGTAGATTAGTATAGTCATTGACTGCTGTGTCTTACATTCCTTAACCTATTCCATTGATCCACCACTCTATTTCTTAGCCAGTAATTTTGTAGATATTCATCCATGACTAAGATTGTCAAATTTACTGGCATACAGTTGGGCAAAATAGCTACTAATTATTGTTTTGATTTCCTCTTCATTGGTGGTGAATTCTTCCTTTTCATTTTTGAGTTTGGTAATTTGGTTTTCCTCTTTTTTTTTTAAAGCAAATTAACCAAAGGTTTATCTATTTTATTGTGTTTTTTTTAAACCAGCCCTTAGTTTTATTTATTAGTCCAATAGTTTTCCCAATTTCAATTTTATTAATCTCTCCTTTGGTTTTCAGAATTTCTAATTTGGTTTTTAATGGGGGGTTTTCAGTTTGTTCTTTTTCTAGCTTTTTTAGTTGCATGCCCAATTCATTGATCTCTTCTTTCTCTATTTTATTCATGTAAGCATTCAGAGACATAAAACTTCCTCCAAGGACCACTTGCACTGCGTCCCATAAGTTTTGGTATGTTGTCTCATTATTGTCATTCTCTTGGATGAAGTTATTGATTGTTTCTATGATTTATTGTTTGAATTACTCATTCTTTAGGATTAGATTATTTAGTTTCCAATTAATTTTTAGTCTATCTTTCCATGGCTTTTTATTACATGTAATTTTTATTGAATCATGACCTGAAAAGGATACATTTAATATTTCTATCTTTCTGCATCGGATTATGAGGTTTTATGCCCTAGTACATTGTCAGTTTTTGTGTAGGTGCCATGTACCACCAAGAAAAAGGTATATTCCTTTCTGTCCCCATTCAGTTTTGTCCAGAGATCAGTCATATCTAACTTTTCTATTGATCTCCTTAACTTCTTTCTTGTTTATTTTGTGGTTAGATTTAACAGTTCTGAAAGGGAGAGGTTGAGGTCTCCTACTAGTATAGTTTTGCTGCCTATTTCTCCCTGTATCTCCCTTAACTTCTTTAAGAATTTAGCTGCTGTACCACTTGGTACATATGTGTTTGGTAATAACATTACTTCATTGCCTATGGTACCTTTTATCAGGATGTAGTTTCTTTCCTTATCTCTTTTAATTAGATCCATTTTTGCTTTTGCTTTATCTGAGATCAGGATTGCTACCTCTGCTTTTTTTTTTAATTTTAGGGAAGCATAATATATTCTGCTCCAGCCTTTTACCTTTACTCTGTATGTATCCCTCTACTTCAAATGTGTTTCTTGTAAACAATGTATTGTAGGATTATGGTTCTTAATCCACTGTGCTATCTGTTTCCATTTTATGGGAGAGTTCATCTCATTCACATTCACAGTTATCTGTGTCTTCCTACCCCTCCCCTTTATGCTTTTTTCCTCTCCTTTCCCCCTTTCCCTCATCATTAGAGTTTTGCTTTGGACCACCACCTCCCTCAGTCTGTCCTCCCTTCTATTAGCCCCCTCCCTTTTCTTCTTCTTTACCCTTTCTACTTCTTCCCTTCCTTCTCTTCACCCCCTCCCTTTTCTTTTCCCTTTTCCCTCCTACTTCCTATAGAGTAAGTTAGATTGCTATACCTAACTGATTATGTTAGTCCCTCTTTGAACCAAATCTGATGAAAGCAAGGTTCAAACAATGCTCATATCCCTCCCTTCTTTCCCTCTACTGTGTTTGGTTTTTGTGCCTTTTCATGTGATATAATTTAGCCTTGTCTGCTTCTTCCTTTCCTCTTCTCCCAATACAATCCCTTTATATCACTTAATTAGACTTTTTACCATCCCATCAAATTCAACTTATACCCACACCCTCTGTCTAAGTATACCCCCTTTTAAATGTCATAATAACATTACAGTTCTCAAGAGTTACAAGTGTCAGCTTCCCTTGTAGGGATATAAACAGTTTGCCCTCATTAATAATATGTTGTTTTTTCTTCCCTGTTTACCTTTTTATGACTCTCTTGAGTCTTGTATTTGAAGGTCAAGTTTTCTGTTGAGCTCTGGTCTTTTCATCAGGAAGGTTTGGGAGTCCCCTATTTTGTTGAAAATCCATTTCCTCCCCTGAAATATTATGCTCAATTTTGTTGAGTAATTCATCCTTGGTTGTAATTCAACCTCCTTTGCCTTACAAAATATTGTATTCCATGCCCCCCAATTTTTTAATGTAAAAGCTGCAAGGTCCTGTGTAATCCTGACTGTAGTTCCAAGATATTTAATTTTTTTTTTTCTGGCTGCTATTTTCTCTTTAATCTGGTAATTTTGGAATGTAGTGTTTTCAATTTGGGATCTCTTTCAGGAAATGACTAGTGGATTCTTTCAATAACTATTTTACTTTCTGGTTCTATGACCTCAGGGCAGTTTTCTTTGATGATTTCCTGAAGGAAGTTGTACAGGCTCTTTTTTTTATCGTGGTTTTCAGGTAGACCAGTAATTTTTAAATTGTCTCTCCTGGATCTATTTTCCAGGTGAGCTGTTTCACCAATGAGACGTTTTACATTTTCTTCTATTTTTTTCATTTTTTTTGTTTCTATTTGACTGATTCTTGCTCTCTCATAGTCATTCACTTCCACTTGACCCATTCTAATTTTTAATGGGTTCTTTTCTTCTATTAGATCTTGTACCTCCTTTTCCATTTGGCCCATTTTAGTTTTTAAGGAGTTCTCTTTAGTGACTTTTTTTTGCCTCCTTTTCCATTTGGCCAATTCTACTTTTTATGGACTTGTTTTCTACAGTTGATTTTTGTCCTTCCTTTTCTAAGCTATTGACTCTCTCTTGTATACCTCTCGTTTCTGTTTTCCCAATTTTTCTTCTACCTCTCTTATTTGACTTTTAAAATACATCTTGAACTCTTCCAAGAAAGCTTTTTGGGCTTGAGGCCAGTTCATATTCCCCTTTGAGGTTTTGGATGTGGATATATTGACAATGCTGTCCTCTTCTAAATTTGTGCCTTGATCTTCCCCTTCCCCAAAATAAGAATCTATGTAATTTTCTATTTCTGCTTTTTATTCATGGTGTTTTCCTATTTCTTGATTTAAAAAAAAAAAAAGTTGAGTTCTCCTGCTGGAGTGAAGGGGGCATTTACCCGAGCTTCTTTTCCTACTCACCTGGCATTGAACTTGAATGTTTGGTTCCTGCTGGCCCAGGCCTTGCACAGGGATGTTTCCCTGCTGGTAGTTGTGCTTCCCAGAGTTGTGTTGAGGAACCTGTGATTTCGATGCTGAAGAACATCATGGCTTGTAGTGATTTTCCGAGCTGGTGTCTACCGGTTCCCCTGCCTGTATTGAGGCTCTCAGGGGAGTCCTGGGCTTGGCACTTGCCTGCTCCAGCAACCTCAGGATCTCCCCATGGTATGCTGAGGTGGTGCTTGCTGCTGGTTTGCTGGGACAACTCCAGTCCTGTACTGCTTTCCCTCCCCCAGAATGAGAGCAGCCTTTCCCATTAATTCCCCAAGCTTCCTGGGCTACAAGACTGCTGTGCCCTGTCTTTTTGCTGGCTCAGGGCTTTTCCTGGGTTGATATTTTCTGGGCTTTTAGAGGACAATGAGGCAGGGTGAGAGTGACTTCTTATTCCACCATCTTGGCTCCCACCCACATGCATTTTTTTTAAGTATCTGTAGGAACCGATCTTTAAAACCCTAAGGTTCTAAAACCCTAAGAAGTCATGAAGACAAACTCCTTCATTTCTGTACATAAGGAAACCAAAGCCTAAAGAGCTTAAATGATATCAAGTATCACATTTCTCTCTGCCTAATGAATATCTCAAACTGAATGCCCTGTAGATATTTTGAATTCAAGAAGTCTAAGGATTAGAGGCCAAAATGGCAGAGGAAAGGCAGCAATCCAGCTGAACTTTCCCAATATTCCCATCCAAGAAATTTTAAAATAATGCCTCAAATTAAAGTCTGGAGCAGTAGAGCCAACAAAAGGTCAGGATAAGACATTTTTCCAGCCTAAGATAGTTTAAGAGGTCAGCAGGAAGGGTTGGTATTACCAACAACTCAGCCTCAGCCTTGGAGACTACGGCTGTGGTAGCAGCAGCAATAGTAGTAGCTTCAAGAGCTCTCAGCCCAGAGATAGTAAGGGAGCCAGACAACTGGTCTAAAAGATATTACAGGGGACTCTTTGCTGGCATTGGTGCAACTGGAGCTGACTGACAATTCTATTGCTCATCAGCAAATGTGGGTCACAGTTCCAGGGCAGAGAGGAATGCTTCTAGTTGGTCACAAGAGAGCTATGGCCCTGGTCACAGTACCAAGGTGGAGAGGAGAAGTAGCACTTGTGGCTATAGGAGATAAGGAGACCTGAACACAGTTCCAGGGCCAAGAGGAAGGCTAGCACTTGTACCTGCAAGGGAGTAGGGCCCTTCCTGGGTAAAGACCACACCATAGAACAGAAGAACAGTGACATCACATCACAGCACCAAAAATGTGCACACCTCCAGAGCTAGTTCTGAAAACAGCAGCTAGGGACAGTGCCTTCCCATCCCCAGGTGACCAGAGCCCAACATTAACATAAAATTCAAAGTTAAGAAGCAGGTTGGAAAAAAATGAGCAAATGGCAATAATAATAATAATAATAATAATAATAATAATAATAATAATATACTAATAATCATAATCATAAAAAGCTACTACAGTGGCAGGGACACAAAGACACAAACTCAGAAGAAGACAACAACATAAAAATAGCTAAAATCAAAGCCTCAAAGAAAAATGCTGATTGGACTCAAGTCTAAGAAGAAATCCTGGAAGAATTAAGGAAAGAGATGAGTGGTAGAGGAAAAATTGGGGGGGGGGGGAATGAGAGTGATGGAAGAAAATTATGAAAAGAGAATCAACAGTTTGATAAAACAGTCACAAAAAATATTGAAGAAAATAACACCATTAAAAATAATGACCTAAAGAAACACAAAAATTCACTGAAGAAAACAACTTCTTAAAAATTGAATTGGCCAACTGGAAACTTTATGAGATAGCAAGCAACAATAAAATGAATTCAAAAGAATGGGAAAAAAATAGAAGAAAATGTGAAATATCTCATTAGAAAAACAACTAACCTGGAAAACAGATTTAGGAAAGATAATTTAAAAATTATTGGACTGCCTGAAAACCATGATTAAAAAAAAAAAGATAGCCTAGACATCATATTAGAGAAATTATCAAAGAAAACTACCCTAATAATTTAGCTTGAAAGAGTAAAATAGAAATTGAAATAATCTACCTTCTGAAAGAGATCCCAAAATGAAAACTCCCAGGAATATTGTAGCCAAATTCCAGAGCTACCAGGTCAAGGAGAAAATATTACAAGCAGCCAGAGATAAACAATTCAAATGTCATGGAACCACAGTCAGGATCACATAATATTTAACAGCTTCCACATTAAAGGAGCAAAATGCTTGATGTGATATTCCAGAGGTCAAGGAAGGTAGAATTACAACCAAGAATAACCTATCGAGAAAGAATTGTGTATAATCTTTCAGGTAGAAAACATGTATTTAGCAAAATAGAGGATTTTCAAAGCTTTCCTGATGAAAAGACCAGATCTGAATAGAAAATTTGACATGCAAACACAAGACTGAAGAGAAGCATAAAAAGATGAACATGAAAAAAGAAATCAAAAGAGACTTAATATGTTTAAACTGTTTTCCTTCCTATATGAGAAGATAATAATTGTAACTTCTAAAAACTTTACCTTTATTAGGGTAATTAGGAGTTTATATAGATAAAGGCCATGACTGTGGGTTGATTATGCTGGCATGATTTAAAAAAAAAAAAGATGAGAAAGAAAGGGAGAGGGGGAGGAAAATGGGAAAATTTTTCTCGCATTAAAGAGATGTGCAAGGAAGAGCTTTTACAGAAGAGGAGAAAATGGAAGGGAGAGTAGGCAATGATTGAGCCTCATTCAACAGAATTGGTTCAAAAAGGTGAGATACGTACATACAGATGTACTTATGTATATGAATATATATAATATGTATCATATTCCATTGGGTATAGAAATTTGACTCAACAAGGAAATAGGAGGGGAAGGGGATAAAAGATATGGAAGTAATTATAAAAGAGAGGCAATGATTAGAAGCAAAACAGACTTTTGAGGAGGGACATGATAAAAAGAGTGATAAACTTAAGAAAATAGAATGAAGGGAAATACATAGTTAGTAATCATAGCTGTGAATATGAATGTGGCGAGCTCAACCATAAAACAGAAGCATGTAACAGAATGGATTAGAAACCAAAATCCAACAATATGCTGTTTACAAGAGATGCACTTGAAACAGAAACACAAATATAAAGTTTAAATAAAGGGGAGGAGCAGAAACTATTATGCTTCAGCTGAAGTAAAAAAGACAAGGGCAGTAATCATGATTTCTGACCAAGAAAAAATAAAAATAGACCTAATTAAATGAGAAAATAAGGGAAACTACATTTTGCTATAAAAATTTTTACCTCAAGTTTCTCTCATAAAGACCTCATTTCTCAAAATTTTAAAATTTAAAAAGAAAAAAGTTTAAAATAAATAAATAATAAATTTGAGAGGTTTTTTAAAGGGGTCCAAAATTGAACTTATTAGCTTTTCCCCCACAACCTCCCCTCCTTTTAATTTTCCTATTACTGTTGAGGACACTACTATCCTTCCAGGTACTCAGGCTCAAAATCCAGGTGTTTTCATCACCTTGTCACTACCTCACTCCCCTCCCATTTACAACCAGTTGCCAAGTCTTGTCAACTCTACCTTTATTACATCTCTTTTATGACCCCCCCCCTCCATCTCTCCTTTGATACTGCCGCCACCCTAGTGCAGGCCCTTATAATCTCACACCTGGATTACTGAGATAGCAGGTGATTGATCTCCCTGCCTCACTCAAGTCTCTCCCCACTACATTCCCTCTACCTTTTCACCCATTCAAAATTTCCAGTGACTCTCTATTACCTCCAGGATCAAATTTTAAAATCCTGTTCGGCTTTTAAAGCCCTCAGTAACCTGGCCACTTCCTGCCTTTCCAGTCCTCTTACACCTTATTCCTCTCTACATACCTTAAGACCCAGGCACACTGAACTCTATGCCACTCCTTCTGAGTCCAGGCATTTTTTCACTGACCTTTAAATGACTTGCCCATAGTTACCCAGATGTTAAGTAGGAGAGCTTAGATCATAGGATCATAGATTTAGAGCTGCAAGAGACCACAGAGGCCATTTGACTTGCCAAAGTCTCAGAGGTTTTAATGAGAGAAAACCCTGAGAGGCAGAGTTGCTGGGTAAATAATAATCAATTTATTAATTAGGTTAGTCAGCAATCAATAAATTGATGGTCAATGGCTTCTCTCAGTAACCAAAGATGCCAAGGGAGTCCCTGAAACACTTTAAATACCTCCTGAAAGAGAACTCTCCTGACAAGTGAAAATCAACCCTGATTAGTGAATGTTTAATGAGGAGGTGGGCCAAAAGTCTTCAGCTCCTCCTGCTGAGAATGTGGCTTGATCATGAGACTCAGTAGCCTTAAGGCATCTGGGCAGGGGAGCCCATTTCCATCCAGACTCCTTTAGGTCATTTTCCCCTTTGTAAGCTGGATTGTCCTCTCTGATGGAGAAGAAGGGGCCAAGGACAAGGGGTTCTTCCCCCAGGCAGAGGTGCAGTCAGACTGGATTCTGTTTATACTCTAAATAGAACTAAGGAGCTTGGTGCTTTGAGGACTAGGAGAAGCTCATGAGTCAGCCAGGCCCTTTAGAGGTTGAGGGAGCTTTTCAGGAGTTGGGCCTTAACACAAATAGGAAGAAAATGATTGATCACAAATTAATAATTAGTTATTAATATAATAGTATGATAAAAACTTCTCTCAAGCTAAGTGACTTAAGGTCACAGAGGTAGTAAGCAATAGAGTAGGGATCTGAACCCAAATTTAGAATCTATTTTGCTATGCAACCTTCATTTTTCATTTTACAGATGATGAGCTGAGTTTTTAGAATGCCGAAGTGACAGATGAGGACAGGAGCTAGATCCCAGAAAGGAAAAACCCTGGACTTTCCCACATGGCCAAATCTCTGGCATTCACCCAAGGCTATAATCCCATCAACTGGCCTTTCATTGTGGCTACACCCAATCTCCCAATTCCTTACCCTTAACCTAGACTAGACCTCCCTATGTCCCTAGGCCACTTTCCACCCTTAATCCTATCTAGGCTCCTTTCTCCCTTGGCCACCCCCTTGGAGTTCTATTACCTCATAGACTACTTGGCCACTCCTAGATCACTCCCATAGTCTTTCTGTACATAAGGTCCACCTTGTCTCTATTGAGATGCTCTGATTCTTATAATCTAGCCACTGCTCAGATTTTTACAATCTAGCCAATAGCACCCAGATGCTCAGATTCCTTAAGAGTCTGGCTAATATGGTGGATCTTTAATAAATCTTGTTTTTGGCTGAAAGAAAGCTTGGGTCGAATTCATTCGGACAGGACCCGCTTGTCCTGATTTTGGGATTCCAGCACCCCTAACTTCTAGACCTCATCATAACTAGTGCCCTAGGTTACACAGCTAGTAAATTCTAAAAGCATAACTTGAATCCAGTTCCCTTAATTCTACTTCTAGAATTGTTTCTACCGCAACACTTTGGTTAAAATGAACATAAATGAATGTAGGAGTACTTATTAGGTGTTTAAGGTTGCCAAGTACTATAGTAAATACTGAGAATTCAAATACAAAAGGAAGAACAATCAAAGCCCTCGAAAAGCTTCTATTCTAAATGAGTAAACAACATATAGAAGGCAGTGGTGGCCAGTGAGTTGAAGTCTCTTGTCAGAGAGGGGGATTTCAATAAACAGAAGTGAAATGATTTACTCTCTTTGTCACTATTTCTCTGTCTCTCTCTGTTTCTCTCTGTCTCTGTGTGTTTCTGTGTATGTGTGTGTCTCTCTCTTTCTCAGTCTCTCTCTGTCTCTCTCTCTGTGCCTGTGTGTATATGTGTCTTTCATTATTTCTCTCTTTCTCTTTCTCTGTATAGCTTTCTGTCTCTCTCTTTGTCTCTCTATCTGTTTGTCTCTCTCCGTCTCTCTCTCAAAAGAAATGTCCAGCAACAACCCTTTTTTTCTAGATACATTAGCATTCTTGGTATTGTGGACAAATGCATTGAGGATACTCCATCAATAACTCTATTAGAATACATACAACAGGATATGAAAGTGTCTTGAGGGAAGTACAGAAGATTATGTCATTCATAGGCTGCAGTGAAATTCTCAGGGAAGGCCTCCTGGAGGAGTTGGCATTTAAGCTAGGTCTTGAAGGACAAGTCAGATTTCAATAGTGAGAAAAATTGTAGGGTGGAAGGAGAAAAGGAGAAAATGACTCAGAAGAGGCAAAGCCTGGGGCATGTTTGTGAGCACTGAGTCACCCAGATGGGCTTAGATATGAAGTAGTATAGGGGACGCTGGAAAGAAAAAGCTAGAAAGAAAAGTTGGGGCTGGTGTTTTCATGAAAAGATCCAAGAGCCTCCAGCTGAGCTAGGGAATCTTTCTTTATAATTTCATTCAAGGAAAGTTTCAAGAGCCCATGAGTGTTTCAAATCTATTTAAAGTGTGAAATCAGAGCTTTCAGTCCCCTTGCCCAAGGAGCAGGAGCCTGTGGCTAAGACCTCCCAGGAATTAACATAGAGAACAGAAAAGTGTGCAAACAGTGGTGGATATGGCCTCTTAAAAACCATCCTGAGGCCCCAAGCACATGTTGGAAATAACACAAGTGCCTGTCATTGTTGTTAGAATGGCTTTTCTTTATTAGGCTTGTGATTAGCTAAGTCTGTGTTAGACATTTGGCCATGTGCCCAACCATTACATTTGGGTGACAGGCTCAGCTTTGTAAGTAGCTGAATCTGTCTTCCCCCGCAATGAATAACCAAAAGAAACTCCCCTCGTAATGGGCAGGTGATGAAAGTGATCTATGGTATCTACATGTGAACAAAAGCTCTGTCCCCTTCAAGGACTCATATGTGAGAATTGTACCAACCACAGTCTTTTTCTGAGAGTTTTGTGCATAAGATGGCATTAAGGTTCTGGGTTTAAAGAGGCGTGGGAGCTCACAAGCTCTGTGTATGCAGATTTGGAATTATGCTGAATGCAAATGCTCAGCTTATGTTTTATACTAATCAGTATTCCTTTATGGCTTCATAAGCTTTCAACCAAATTGTGTAGCACTAATGGGTTTATGTCCCCTAACTGAGAGGTGGGATCCTTCAGTAACATTTAACTGATCCTGATATACTAAACTATCTTCTAATATGATTGACCTTAACATCTCCTGCAATGATGTGCACACTTTTGTTCTCTCTGTCTCTGTCTCTGTCTGTCTCTCTCTCTTTTTTCTCTTCTCTCACCCTCCCTCCTTCCCTTTTTCTTTCTCATTAGAAATAGAAATACATAACACCACATGGAGGCATTTTGCCAGAAGCATTATCATTCCTAGGATTGTGGACAAACGAATTATGTGTTCACAGAGCCCTGACAGAATACTGGCTTCTTGTTGAACACTCAAAAAAAACAGCCCCAAAATGTTTAATTCAGCTATAAGACTGAAAAAAAAAACCTCATTATAAGGTTTAGACATCATCTCTTCTATATCTGGCTGAATTAAGAAGGGACAGAAATTTAAAGACTCAAATGTGTTCTGGTATTACTATGCTGCTATAGCCAGAACTGTTTATTTGACAAAGCTTCACCTGCTCTATTATCACAAAACAGATTTATCTCATAAATTCTATTCGTGGTATGGAAAACAGTGTGTGTTCTTCTATGACAGACAAGAATCAAAGTCATAAACCCCTTTAAGGTATGTCATATTCTTTTCAGAAATAGGACATCAGAAATAGATGATCACATGAATAGTTCAAGATACATTTTTTTTAAGAGTGGGTTTTCTTATTCAGCCTAGGCAGCTAGATGGTACACTGGATAGAGCACAGGGCCTGGAGTCAGGAAGACCTGATTTCAAATCCAGCCTCAGACACTTACTAGCTGTGTGACCCTGGGCATGTCACTTAATTTCTATCTGCCTTGGCATCCTCATCTGCAATAGAGACTGTCTTTCTTCATCTTATTTATATATCCAGTGTTTAATACATTGCCTGGCACATACTAGGTGCTTAAATATTTATTGACTTAACTGCTTATTGAATCAAATCTGTAAAATGGGGTTAATAGGAGTACCTTTTGGGGCTGCTATGAGGGCCAAATGCAATAGCAAATATAAGTACTTTTGCAAAGCATTATATAAATGCTAGAGGTTATTATTTTTCCTCAAATTATTTCAATGAAATTGCATTAGAGGAGTGGTTCCAATTGATCAGGCTGTTGTTCAGTGGAGAGACTTCTCCAGGTTCCTGAGGGGGTGAAGGAGGAAGAGGGGAAAGGGCTGAGCCAACAGAAATGCCCTAGAACAATAGAGACCCTTCCTGTCATTGGCATATCTTAAAAAAAAAAACTAGCAAAGTAAACTAATGATGTTTGGATTCATCTTTCCTAGGCAGAGGAATTTAGTGAATCCATGAAGGCCTGGGTTCAAGTCCCAGGCTTGTCTGTGTGATCCTGGGTAAGCCACTTTTCAGGGAAGGTACTGAACTACATTGGTAGAAGAAGTTCCCTTACCTTGTAGTAAATGAAAGCACAGGTCTACCTGCATGCCTTCCAACTGTTGAATGAAAATTTTCAGTGGTAGGGTCTACAGGCTCAAGTGGAGAACTTCACCCCTAATCAAGAAAGACATCTCATCATCTAGATATTTCAGCAGGCAATGATGCAGAAAATTTTTTAATGCCAGGGTTCTTAACCTGAAATCTGTGGACAGATTTCAGGGGATGTGTGAATTTGGATAGGGAAAATATCTTTGCTTCAATATAATTGGTTTCCTTTGTAATTTCACTTATTTTAGTGTATTCATTTAAAATTTAAAAATATTATTCTGAGAAGTGGTCTGGAGGCTTTACCTGTCAAAGGAGCCCATGACACAAAAAAGATTAAGCCCTGCATTAATGAATGAATTAGTACTTAGCCTCATGTCTACAGTGGGAAGAAATATCTACAGATTTCCCCCTGTGTAGCATCTTACTGTATCTGCTATGCTGCCTCATTCCACAGTCCCCAGGTATGCTTATGCCTGGGCATCCTCCCAGAAGCACAGCAACAGACCTTCCCAATCCTTTTCAGCTTCTTTTGTGCCTTTCTCTGAGCAACACACACACACACACACACACACACACACACACACACACACACACTACACGTTTTTAGGGGTGAGAAATGCACATTGCTAGCACCTGCGCAAAGGAAGGGTGGCTGTTGTTCTTCCAAATGAGGAAAAATAATAACCTCTAAGAAGGAATGAAGTGATGGGATAAAAAGGATTCTCATTCTCCTTATTCCCCTGCCCACCCCAACATTCTCAACCCCACCACACAAGGTCCACAACATTGAAGAAAGAATAAAGCAGAAAGTTTTCTGCTCCGAGATTTTGCCCCCATCCTCTTACTACAACTATGATCTTGCTAAAATAGTATGCAACAACTTACATATTATTTGAAATTAGCATGCTGAAACTGTCCCCAGAAGCACACATGTACAGAAAAACCAGAGGCTGCAGCAGTCAACCTAGTTCGAAGACATCCATTTCAAAACCTAGAATTGTTAGCATCCATGCTGCCAAATAAAAAGGCTTTTTTTGATATCTTTCGTGTATGATTCTAAATTCTAGGGTCTAACTACAACCCACCAATTTTGCTAATTATTTGCTGGATATGTCATTTTCCTTCTTGTGTTGCAAAGATACAGTGTTTAATGCTCCCCACCCATATTTTCTTTTAAATTCTCCTCTACCATTCTACTTCTTAGATCATCATCTTCTTCCTGGTAAACTCTTTGACCTATGCTTAAACCACATCAGCTTTAACTCCTAGTGCTACACCATTTGAAGAGAGGAATGTTTATACCTCATTTGCACAGTGGATGGAGCGCTGGCCCTGAAGTCAGGAGGACCTGAGTTCAAAACCGGACTCAAACCAAACACATTTGCTAGCTGTGTGACCCTGGGCAAGTCACGTAACCCCAACTGCCTAAAAAAAATGCATTTTTGGTCATAGTAGTTTCACATAGGCATCTTTGTCTATAGGTTTCTTCAATCATCTATTTTCTTCCTTTCTGTCTCTCTATGTTTGTGTATCTATCATCCATCTATGTCAACTTTTTGAAGAGGAATTCTCTCAATGAATAGTATCTTTCTCTGTGACTGCCCCTCTTGGTTGCTGTCCACCAAGGTAGTTCTTCTCTTGATTTCTCTCTGTCTGTATCTGCATCTGTATTTTCCTCTTCTTGATCTATGGAAATTTTAGGCAGAGTTGGGTAAATGAGGTTGGGATTGGATGAGGATAGAAAGAGAAAGCAAATAGGTCAGATGGGGAAAGTGATGATTTGAGGGAAGGCAAAGGAAGAGGCAGAGTGAGGAAGGGGGGAATAGGAAGATCTCTTGCTCTGCGACTCTCAGAGTCATACCTTTTATTGACGTTCCTGGTTCAGGTAGCTCAGTGGGAACCCAGCGTGGGAAGTAACTCCATAGTCACACTGATGAAAAAGTGGTCCAGGAAGATGTCAAAAGCAAAAATGTTGATGAGCACTGCAATAATTTTAATTCTCAACAAATCTTTTCTCTCTATTTTCTTTGCCACTTAACTCTTCTTTGTATCTTTGTTCTTTTATCTCTCAGAACTAGTCACAATTTACAAGAGGTGAATGATGGTTTATCCTCACAATACTCCAACCAATTGTCATTTCCAAATTATGTGGGGTTTCTTGTATAATGAGGGAATTGGTCAATAAAAACAAAGTTCTTGGGCTATTTGCAGACTTCTGCTGCCAATCCATGTGGTTAATTGTTTAGCCTGTTTCTGGAATGGGTGATGGAGGGGACTCCCTCTCCCGCTTTAGAGCACTCATAGACATATTCAGGTTATTTCTTACTGGCTTATTGTATGGTGACAAATTGACTGCTGAGCCAGAACTGAACATGTAACATAGTTCTCTCTTTTCCATTGTGGAACATGTGGTTGGAGGCCTTGGACCCTCTCTCCTACCCAGCTTCAATGTGATGATAAAGACATGATCACATAGAATCAGAAGTAGGATACAGAGAGAAAATTCACATTAATGTAGCCTAAGATCAAATTTGCTAAGTCTTTCATTTTTTTTATCTCAAAGCCCTCAAGAAGAAAATATACAATATTGCATATATTTATAATATATAGTATTATATATGCAATATAATATTATTATAATGAATTATTATGCAATAGTATATAACAATGAAAATTAAAGATCAGGACTATCTAAGAAGAGTGATAGCTTTGCCCAGAAGATAGAAGTTTTACTAGTTGGATGAGAGTTAACAAAGGGGAAGGGGTAGATCTGGTGTACAAGAGGGATGTATGGGTAGGAACTGGGTCCTGACACTAATATTTAATAATATTAATAGTTCATGTTTATGATATTTTCCTAACAACATTTATGCGCATCCATGGGCAGCTAGATGGCACAAAAGATAGAGTACCAGGCCTGTAGTCAGGAAAATCTGAGTTCAAATCTGGCCTCAGACATTTATTAGTTGCCTGACCTTGGGCCTCAATTTCCTCGTCTGTAAAATGGGGTTAATCATAGCGCCTATCTCCCAGGTTTGTAAGGATGAAATGAAATAATACTTGTAAAGTGTTTTACGTAGTACCTGACATGTAGTAAGTTCTATAAAAAAATTAGCTATTATTATGTGCAGTTGATAATATATGTGTTATCTCATTTTGCCAGTGAAAAGGGGAAGGCACAGCTAGACAGTATATAATCCCTTAGCTTACCTTCCTTCATATTCTGTATATATCTTTTTATAGTATAACTTGATCCATATCTTTAAATCTATTCAAAGAAGGCAAAGTTGCTCTATTTCCTGTGGCCTCCAAGAGTTAAGGACTCATTCACTCACAGGTGGGACACCACGCAGTAAAGGAAAGGCCTGAGGACCAAGCTCCCCTTTACTAAAACTAGGTAGCCCCAAGAAAGGGACTTGGAATTTTGGTATGTTGCACTGATTATTTTGAATTCTAAGAGCAGGGAGCAGAGTTCTCCAATCTAGGACCTGAAGCCTTAGGGATCTGGATATTACTACCATGCCAGAAGCAGGGTCACTAGATGCAAGTCCAAGGGGGGCATTGTACTTGGAACTTTGATTGGACTAATATCACACAAGAATTCAGCTAAGCTGTGACCCTAAGCCATCTTCCCTCCTCAGAGACTGAGGTAGTATAGGGGGAATCACATCCTGACTTGTAGGGGTGAAAATGTTTGTTTTTTAAACTTTTGTTATACCGTTGAAATAAATATTCCTTTGTAAATAAGTGGTTAAATAGAACTGGGATTCTTGGACCTCCTAAACTGGAGGAACACAATTAGGTGGGGTTAAGCCAATAGTAGACGTGAGGTAAAGACATGAGATACACAGACCCCTTCAGGGTGCTAGAGAATTCTGGAAAAGAAGTGAGATATGACACAATGGGCTTTCTGGGAGTAGGGACTGGAGAATCACTGTTATATAGCCATTTAACTATCTTAAAAAGTTCCCCCAACTTGTACTGTTTATTTCAGAATTTAAAATCTGTACTCTTTTGACTGTTTTTTTCTGTATTACCATCTCTTTTCTTCAAGTATATTGACCCTATCACCATCTCTCTTCTATCCTTTCTTTGGTCTCTCCAACTCTTAGCTTTCTATGGCCTAATTTTGAGTAGACCTTTATCCAAGTCCTAAGGGAAAAATGGCTTTTTTTTTCAATCATACTCGGTTAGGTACTTGCCCCTTTATAATTCTCCACTCCCCACTATCAATTGTCTGATTGAGTCATTTACTTCATCAGAATAATTTCCTCATGTCTCTGCCCTCTGCATTTGAAACTCTTTCATGCTCTTTTCCACCTTGAAGTGCAACCTTTTACCTCCTCCACTCCTTCAGTGAAATTTTCAACATTTTCGTGCTCAGTCTGTCAATCTGTTCCTTATGATTATTCAAAATTTGTTTCAGTTAATTACATCCTTTTCTTAAACTTCACTAAATTCATTTCTTGTATTATTTCCCTATATTTTTGTATCACAGTTCCTTTTTATTTCCTTCCATAGGGATTTCTAAGTTAGCCATTATCCATTTATTTATTCCTTGTTTGCCAATAATTGACTTTCCACTTCTGCTTTTATGACACTACCATGATTTTAAAGGTTTTTCAAAATTAACTTTAGCTCACTTTATTTTTAAAATACATCCAGTTGTGTTTTTAAAATGGAGTGGACTAAAGTAGCCCAAATATACACTGGAAAAAAAGGGTAGAATAGCAAAATTCTCAAGTTGGGGAAGTGCTAATCATTTTCTCTGCTTAATTAAGCCCTTATCATTGCAGGTCACAGTAGTTTGCATGGTTTTTTTTAAATTTGAATTAAGCCAGTTATGTCTCCCATGCTTACATGATTTCCTCCACAATTCTTATTTTTCACAATTTTTCTTCCATTAAAAATAATTAGATTTTTCTCTTACTCATTTGTGTAATGCTAGAATGTATATGTCACGGTGATATAATCCAAAGCTGAGAATAAGAAGACCTGCATTCAAGTCCAGTATCAGCAGCTAATTAGCTTGTGACGTTGGGTGAGTCACTTAATATTTAGGGCTCTGTTTTCCCATCTGAAAAGTAGGTGATGTTGGGCTAAGTGATCCCGGGATAGTACCTTTCAGCTCTGAATTGTTATTAACAATGCGACTTTCAAAGATTTTCCTCCCCTTTGCATTACTGTAACAATATCAACCGACCCCTTTGGATCTTCTCAATAATCTCCATTCTTCAAAAAACAATACATTTGGATACAGCACTGGCCCTGGATTTGGGAGGACCTGAGTTCAAATCCAGCCTCAGACACATAACAATTACTAGCTGTGTGACCCTGGGCAAGTCACTTAACCCCATTGCCTAGACAAGAAAGAGAGAGAGAGAGAGAGAGAGAGAGAGAGAGAGAGAGAGAGAGAGAGGAAGGAAGGAAGGAAGGAAGGAAGGAAGGAAGAAAGAAAGAAAGAAAGAAAGAAAGAAAGAAAGAAAGAAAGAAAGAAAGAAAGAAAGAAAGAAAGAAAGAAAGAAAGAAAGAAAAAGAAAAAACAATAGATTCAAACTAGCATTCTTTGCCTTTTTTTGTATCCATACAGATAAATCTGTCTCTACCACTTATTCCTGAAGTTAAATGAATTTTTATTCTTCCAAACCTCCCTTATATAATTCTAGGAAATTCCACTAACATGTTCATTTCTGATTTTAATAATTTTAGATTGATTTATTTCTTTAAGGCTAGAACTTCAGTTAACTATGGATGAAAAAAAATAAGGTGATAAAATGACAGAATTGCCTGAATTGGAAAAAAAAAGATAGTGATGTAGAGTTAAGAGCATAGGGAATGTAGGTTTCAAACTCTGAAATAAACAAAACAAGAGAGAAGAGTCCTTTCAATTTTTAAATGTTTTGTGGAATGCTTATTTACTTAAATACGCATATCTTTATAAGTATTTATATTTTCACATTATAAAATACTTATTTCATTTAACCAGCTTCTTTTTTTCTCCCACTGATGACATATGGTTGCTGATTGTTCATAAAATACTAAGATATCCAAGGAATCAAAACTCTAGGGACCCAAAAGCATCAGCAAGACAGTATTATATTATCATTGATGACTGGTACACAAGAAGTTAGAAATGTTATGATCAAGGGAACACATAAAATAGGTGAGGTGAGCTGATCATGTAATGTTAGCGAAGTAGAACCAATAGACAGCCTATTTCACTGATGCCAACAAAATGTTTAAAAACATAGATAGAAGCTTCAGGTGTCCTGGATGTTCCTCTATTGGAGATTTATGAGAGAAAAGAGCCAATAATTGCACAGGATGAAAAGGCATTGATGAGATGGTGTTTGCACCTTTGGAAGGAGTACCTATGTAAATGAATCCATCCAAGTGTCAAAACATCTCTTCTTTTATTCCCTGTAAAAAGTCATTGGTATATCAATGGTACATTCACATGAATTAAATTCATGGTAGTCAATTGCTGTCAAAGAAAACACAAAATATTATGCCTGTCTTATGTCTCTGCTAATTAAGCACTTCCTATTTGCCCCTCACTCCCCAATCCTCCAAAGGAAAAAAATAATTATAACCTTTGATGCTGTGCATTTACCAGAAAAAAAAACTAGCCATATTTTTTTAGTTAAAAATAATATGCCTTTACTTAATATTTTAAATTTTCCAAGTATTTGCTAATCATCAAATTAAAACTGAGCCATGGTATGTAGCATTGGGCTGAGGCCAAAAGTATAAACTCTGTTTTTCATGAGAGAAAGGAATTGAAGATACAGTGTGGAGATATTAAAGAATTTACTCAATTTAAAACACCAAAACTAATTCCTTATCAGTTAGGGCTAGCCTCCTTTCCTGTGCCAAAGAAAGGATAAGAAGATTCCCCTGCCTGACTTGCCAGGTTGAGTATTACTACCATGCTCCAAAGACTATGTATGGCAAATACCACTCCAAATTGTCTCCAGTCTCAGCCCCCTTGATCACTAGAAAAAGTATTTAATTAATACTCAATTTTGATTAGTATTATTAATAGTAAGGAAATGGCCTCATCATAGTAAGGATGTGGCCATTTATGGGGTAAAAAGGAATTCATTAGCAATACTATCTTCTTGCCCTTCCCTTTGTGTCTTAACTTCATAAAACATTTGCCCACCCCAAAACATTTTGGCACCCCTTATTTTTACTCATTTCTCCCACTTTTTTCCCTGTAAAATCTGGCTTAAATGAAGAATTCTATAATTCAGGAGTAGAAAAAGCTTTTGAAAGTAATTTGGAATTTAGGTTAAGAAATAGCAAAATTAAGAGTTTGAAAATTACATGCTGTTCACACACATTGTCAGCTCAATTTTCTGGTCATGCATAATTATTCTGCATTCAGAGAGAAATCAGTGTGTGGAAGAGAGATATGTGAGAGGAGAGCTGAGCTACTTTTGACCTCCTACTTCTCTTTGAAGTACAGTCAATGGCACCAAGTTTTTACATGAAACAATTGTACCTAAGTGCAAATACCTCAATCTGAGCCATAACTGTTGAAGAGCTTTCTACTCCAATGTTTTAAAAAGAAATAAAAATCACCCATTTGTCTTTAACAAAATGGTGATGGCTTGGGTTTTATGTGACTGGGAAAAGTTAGTGAATCTCCCTAGTAGTTTTCCATGGAGTGGCTTAGACATTAGGGAAAACCTGGTTCACTAGCTCATAAGTGACCAAAGACTTCTTTGCATTTAAATCATGGGGCCTCATACACTTAGCCAAGAACTTTTGGCACTGAGCAAAAAAAAAATCATCCTTTTCCTAGATGGAAACTCTGAAATCTAACATTTGAATTCCTTAGTATGAATATGTTAAATGTCTAATACATGGTACAGGAGACTCAGCAAATGCTCTGAGCTCAGAAGAGGTGGCAATTTAATTAGAAGTTTGTCCAAAGATGACATAAGAACTATGCAGGCATATTTCTGTAGGATCAAAGAACTGGAAACAAAGTAGTGAGATCCCAATTGATTGAGGAATGTCTAAGCAAATTGTGACATATGGATGTAATGTAATGTAATATTATTGCACTATATAAAATGATGAACAAAAAAAAATCTGAGAAACAGATGGGCTGATGCAAAGTGAAGTATTTGGTTTTGGTTTTGACTGAATTGGCAATCACATTGGTGGAGGAGACCTGAATAAAGAACTTCTGCCATTTTGGGGGCAGAGCACCCTTCTTGCAACTTGCAGACTCAAAGTACTGTCTGAGGTGCTGAGAGTTTAAGTGTCTGGCCCAGTAGCACACAGCCAGAGATAAGACTTGAATCAACATTTTCTTGACTCTGAAGCTGATGCTCTAGACACTTTGCCACACTGTGTGGAATAAGCAGAACAAGTAAAGCAATATTTATGATGACTACATCAATGCAAATGGAAAGAACACATACTGTAGAATAGTGTGGAATTACAGTAGCCAAATATCCCTGAAGAAGGAATGAAAAATGTTCCTCCCTCTCTTCTTTGCAGAGGTGTAAAACGTTGTGTGTATCTTTAGAATCAACTGATGTGTTGTTGGATAGTGCTGCCGAAATGCTTTCTTCCCCTCCTTTTTTTCTCTCATTAATAGGTATTGCTCTGTAGAAAAAGAATGCGTGATTGATGGGTTTGGAAAGGAAAATGATAGAAAAACAAAAGATATAAAAAAAATTAAAAAGAAATTGAGAGAATACTATTACTGATATCTATTTTAGTAATGATAGGTCAGGAAGACATTTTTATTTTTAAGAGATTGCGAAAGGAAACTTCTCATTCAAATGCATTTTTTTAAAAAAGTTCACGTGACTCTCTGTTCCTGGAAAAGTTTTCACCTTCTGGTTTTCTGGTGTGTTTGTTTGTTTTAATCTTCAAAGTGAGAGGGGTTGACTAAATGATTCCTAAGATCCCACCCAGAAGGAAAATTCTATGATTCTGTGAGTAAATGATTATTTTTCATGCAGAGAACAGTGTCACCTTCTTGACTAAGACATTGGGAAAGCACTTCAGCACAAGGAATTTAGATAAGGAAGAATTCTCTTTCTGTCAACTGCTAAATGTGAGAAATAATTAATTAATTATGATAATAAAAGCTAGCATTTGTATAGCACTTCTGGTTTGCAAAGCACTTTACACATATTATCTTATTTGATTCTCACAACAACCCTAGGAAAAAGGCATTATTATTATTCCCATTTTATGGTTAAGGAAACTGTGGCAAGGAATTTGTGACCCTTCCATGGTTAGGCAGCTAGTAAGATATGAATCAAGTCTTCCTGACTCCAGATCCAGGTTTCTATCCCAACAAAGGCTATTTGTTGACAAAGATTTACCTTCACTGAAGGTATCTGCTATCTGGTAAATGTTATATAGCACAGAATGAAGAGAGCAAGGGATAGATAAGGGGTAGGTGAGTCCTTCAGATGGTCCTTTTGGCAGATGATATGCTGATTTCTTCAAGCTCCAGCACATTGTAGAGTCTCTTCAAAGATATCTCTAATTACTCAGAATAATTTGACCTGCCTATCCACCCAGGAAAAATGAAATAGATAAAGAATATCTACTTTTCAGATTTAACATGCATCCAAATGGACACCTTATAGAGTTTGTCTGTCTGTATATCTGGGAACTGGCTACTGAGCTCAGCTTATGTTAGGAAAGGCCTAGTAGAATAGTTGAATGGCCTAGACTGCTTTTGGGAAATTACAAAGCACTTTTACTGACCTCAAACTTCCTATAACTGCAAATTTCCATTTTTTCAATACAAATATTTATTGGTATTTCTTTATCACATCAAGACTGAAAAACAACTTCCTGCAACTTATAAGCATCAGAATAAGACAATTGAAAGGCATATTATAGATGTGAGTAGGCCACAAGATATAGTCAAGTCCAAAGAAAGAGGAACTATATGAAAGAAAAGATGATCATCACATGGTGAAAATAAAGGATAACAAGTGAATTTTACTCTCCCAACTTTGCCACCCTGCTTTAGCTGCCTTTTCTCTCAACCCCAGTGGCCTTATTCTCCCATTGGTGAGTTCCTCCTAGAATTTCTATTTTGAGGAATGACCCTTACCAACCATGTATCATTCTCCAGACTTCATTACCATCCACTCCTCCAACACATCACTTTTTAGCTCCCCTTTATGTGTTGTTTACCCCATTAGAATGTAATCTCCTTGAAGGTAAAAAGTATCTTTCTACTTATTTTTGCTCCTAGCACTTAGCACAGTGCCTGACCTATAGTATATGCTTAATATATGCTTGTTAACTTGATTTAAATGGCCAGTGATTCACTAGCACCCTTGAAAAGTTGGGGAAAAACAAGAAAGCCCTCTAAGACAATGGGTGGTAAACCGTGGTGAACTTTCCATTGGGCATGGCTGAGAGTAGCACAAGATTGGCAGACATGGATAAACTGCAGTCAGCATCTTTGGAATCCATTCTCTAGTCTCCAGCCTCCAAGTGATCAGCTTTACCTTCTTAGCTAGGCTGTACTGGTACTCAAATTGGTACTCAAGCTTTTACACTCTTGATAATCCCTATCATTGCCAGCAGGGTTGGTTTCAAGACCCCAAGGTAACCTTAAGGCCCTTTAATGATTGAATTGAATCTTATTTGAATTTCATGATAATCTTGTGTGAAGTAAGTAATGCAAGTACTATTATTCTCATTTAACATATTTCTTAGTTGCAGCATGGTATAGTGGATAGAGTATTGGACTTGGAGCCAGAGAGACCTAAGTTCAAATATTGCTGTTGACACTCACTAGCTCTGTGAGGCAAGACATATACCCTCTTTGTACCTCAACTTCCTTATCTGTAAAATGATAGTTGTTGGATTCTATGACTTATCAGATTACTTCTACCTGTAAATCTACTATCCTATAATCTTATGAGGATTACCTAAGGTCCCATATTTACTATAGGTCAATGTGTAGATACAAAACTTAGTCATTTAATTTCAAATCTAGTTCTCTTTTCAGTATATTTCACACCATCCCTCCCAGCTACTGCTTCCATCAACTTCATAAGTTTTGATGAAAATTCTTCATACTTCATGGATTTTTTTCTTGATAATAATGCCAATAAAATTTAGAAATAATCAATTGCTTAGAATGCATGGGTGCAGAAATGCTAACAAGAATGTCTAATCTTGAGCAGTAATCAATATAAATTAATCCAAGATGGAATGCTATCTTTTGGCTAAACCGATAAATACTTTCTGGTGGTTCAATAGTATTCACTTGAATGAGCTATATAAATAGAAAATTGTCCCTGGAGAATGAAAACTCAAAGGGCAAGTAAGTAAACCTTTACCAGATATCATTAAGAGGAATGCTTATTTCTGCTGCTGAAGTCAATAATACTTAAAGGCCAGGGAAGAAAGGAAGAATTTCCTGGGGAAAGGTATATCATAGACACCAGTCCAAACATAGATGGAGAGATTACATTTAAGTATTAGTACTGAGTATATTCAATTCTATATGTTATGTATGGAGAGCAGACACCATCTGCACTCAGTGTTTTATGTACCTTAATCATTTCTAGATGACAGAGCTTATTTTCTATTGGTATAAGTTTTGAGACAGCAAGATCACAAACTTGTCACACAAGACATTAAAAGGCTATTCTTGGGAAGAATTGCCTAATTTTCTAATTTCTGAGAATATTTCAAAGGTGTGTTTTCCTCTTATTTTTCTTATTTTTAATTATTTTCTTTTCTATTTCAAGCTTGTCATCAACAAACAGAAATATTTCAATATATGAAGAACAAAAAAGAGGAATGTATAAGGAAGAGTGAACTTCTGATAGAATCTCTTAAAGGAACTCAATGGTTTAGGACAAGTAATGGTTATCTTGGTGATTTTGGCATATGGAGTATGTGAAGGTTATATATTTTTCTCTCATTTATCCTGTTTTTGTTTTGTTGGCTTAGTTATTTTAGTCATGTCTGACTCTTCATGAGCCCATTCACTGTTTTCTTGACAAAGACACTGGAGAGGTTTGCCACATCCTTCTTGAGCTCATTTTATAGATGAGGAACTGAGGCACACAGGGTTAAGTGACTTGCCCAGGGTCACACATCTAGTAAGTAAGCATCTGAGGCCAATTTGAACTCACAAAGATGAGTCTTCCTGACTCCAGGCTCAGCGTTCTATCCACCGTGCCACTGAGCTGCCCCAGGGCTCTATTTTTTTTAAGTTCTTTGTGCATTTGAGTATGCATGTGTGTGTGTGTATATACACACATATGCATATATAATTCATATATATTTATGTGCAAATATGTTATATATACTTATGTTTTCATAAAATTTAATAAGACAGTAGCAAAATTGCTTGACATCATTTTTCAACAAAAATCTACCCTCAAGAAAAAATTCCTCAGGAAATTAGCCTCAGACTGAGACTGAAACATGTTAAATTTCACTGGCTCTGCCACCTACCTCAGTCATAAGTTTGAGTTAATTCACATTTAAAATCCCCATCTTCTTCAACAATTAAAATAAATACTATTCAAGTATTCTCTTTGAATTGAATAATAAGCTCAATTCCAAGTTTAATGTTATCTCGGAAGAGAAATATTGTAACTGTTAAATGCTGAAGAGTTGCAAGAATTAATTACAAAATAAAATGTTTATTAAGTACTTACTATGTTCAAAGTACTGTGCAAAATATTGGACATATAAAAACATACAAATAAGAGATGGTCTTTGCCCTCAAGGACATTATATTCTACTAAAGGAGACAACACAAATAGGAGACTGAGATGCCAGTTCCAGATGGGGTGTTTTCATTTGGAGAGTGACAGGGAGAGTGAGTGGAGACATAAGGAAGTAGAATGATGCACCCCTTCCAGTAGCAATGACATAACAATGGTTCCATATAACCATTAAGTATTGACAAGCTTATGGTTCCATAGCTGGATTGAAGTACAGGGACTAGGTTTGAGTACATGGCCATGATGGCAGAGTAGACAGATAGATAGATAGATAGATAGATAGATAGATAGATAGATAGATAGATTCATATAGATACAGTGAAAAGATGGCTGAAATGTAGAAGTAAGCATAACTGAAACCTGTCTAACAAATATTCAGCCGTGAGAAGCTCTCATCAATCAGAGCAACATGGACCTGACAGAGAAGGAAGAGAAGAAGAGATGACAGTATGTAGACACATTTCATTTTTTTAAAAAAAGATATCTATAGGACTTGAAAGCTCAACAGACATTGCAAAATTAGAGTCTCACAATAACCTTGTGAAGTACACTTGCATTTTGTAGTTTTTAGTTTTCTTCATTTTTGGATGGAAGGGGAAGTTTGTTCTGTACTTTTAATTTTATCAAAAAGAACTCTGCCAAGAACTAAACAATTTAAATCAGTCAGTCAACAAGCATTTATTAATTGCTTACCATGTGTCAGGCACTGGGAAAACAAAGAAAAACAAAAGATAGTCCCTCCTCTCAAGAAGCGCATTGTCTAGTGTGTGGGATGACATACAAACAAGTATGTGCAAACAAGATAAAACCAGAGAAAATGGAGATAATCAACAAATAGAAGGCACTAGCGTTAAGGGGGGTCAGGAAAGGCAAGTCATTTAACATCTCTGTTTTGGTTTCCTCCTCTAGAATTAATAATAGCACCTGCTTCACAAAGTTGTTATGAGGATAAAATGAAATATTTGTAAATAGTTTTATAAATCTTAAAGTACTTCATACATGCCAACTATTAGTATTATCATTAGAAGTGGGATTTAAGCTAGAACTGCAGAAAGCTAGGGAAGCAAGAGACAGACATGAGGAGGAAGAGTATTCTAGACATGGAAGACAACCCTGAAAACACCCAGAGTCTGGAGATGGAGTGTCTTGTTCAAGGAAGAACAAAGTTTCCAGTGCCATTGGATTACAGAGTATGTGCAGGGTACTAAGGTATAAGATTGGAAAGGTAGGACAAGGGCAGGCTATGAAGGGCTTTGAATGCCACACAGAGGATTTTATATTTGACCTTGGAGGTGACAAGAAGCCACTGAAATTTAGGGAAAGGGTGACTTGTCAGATCTGTGCTTTAGATCTGTGATAAATTTGACGAGTGGAAGGTGGACAGGAATGAGAAGAGACATGAGGAAGAAGAAGGTTTGGAGGTAAAAAGTGAAAGACCATGCCCTTCTAGCTGTTACCAGGAAGGTCTAGCTACATTTCTCCTCCTACTGGGTAGTCACTACTCTCTACCCTTCAACAATAACTCAACCTCTGCAGAGAGCCTTCTTTCTGAATGGAGGAGAAGGAAGGGCAGTCAATGAGGAAATTGTGACCCAAGAAACAAAATGTGGCTTTAATTATTTTGAACCTAAGGCAAAAAAAAAATCAAGATGCAGTTTAGGTCTGCCTTTTAAGAAGCTTATCAAAATTATTAACATAAGTTATATGTACCCATGGAAGATTTGTAGGTCCACACGGGTTATATAAATGTGGCTCAAGAGAAGCATTGATGAATATGATTTAAAGTCCTGACAACCTCTGAGAAAAAGAGGACAGTCAAATCAATAGCTAGAGAAAAAAAGGGTAAATAAGCCCTAGAACACTGTAAGGCTGAGTGTTGAGGACTCCAGTCCCCCAGGGAGGTATCAGATTAGAATTAAATCTATCTGCCTCTCTAAATATTTCTCATCTAGGAATACAACTGATTTAAAACAAATCCACTTTCATGGCCACTTTCCCTTAAAGAAGGAAGGGTCTCTCACCTTCTGGCTTGGTTCTTTCCCACCAAATATTGGTTACACAAAAGACCATCATAAATAGTGAACATCAAATAAATATCCAAACAGGAATCAGACAAGTTATACAGAAAGGAAAAAAAAAACATACAAAATGAAAAAGCTCTTTAAACAGGAGAGATGAGATCTCAGCATAACCAAGAGACAGAGAACCTGATCTCACCGTAGGGGAAAGTCCTTATTACATGAATTGTAAATCACAGATAATAGGGAGTTGAGAACCAAGTGCTGCCATGGAAGCAGAAAGGGAGGAGAGCTCCTGAGCTCAGAGCACTTCAATGACTTGCTCCATTGTTACACAGCTAGTAAGTAAGCAGGAGAGGTGAAATGCAAAACCTGGCTTTCCTGACACCAACTCTGATACACTTTCTACTATGGAAAACTAGTGGCCTCTTTGTGAAGGCTTCCCTTTTTTCGCCAATACTTTGCTAACTCACCAATCAAGCTCAATCAGTTCTACCCAACCCACCTGTTTTTTTTAATGTCACAGAAAAGACATGCTTCAAAGTAATCTTGCTTTGAAGACTATGATAAAAGAACACTCAAAGAAAACTAGATCTATCATCAAATGCATTGTACTTTTTAAAGAAAGGAAAAAAGGGGAAAGAAAACAGAGCTCTTACTTGTTATACATTATTAAATAACATTTTTTATATTCTTACTGTAGTGTTTCTTTATTGTGGGTGTGCTATCCAGCAGCTTCAACCCCTGACAAAGCTCTCAAGTGTTGTTCTCTTTAAATGGTTAGTAAGCAATAAGGAAGCTAAATTGCTGTGATGTGGAGATGCTAAAGGAAATGGCCCTGCTTCAAGGTAGAGGTATCAAGACAGAATTGAATAGAAGGTTGTAGAAGACTGGCGTGGGGGCAGGGTGGAGATGAGAAATCAATACATGAAGCAATGCAGAAAAAGTTCCTTTAGATCCCTACTTTTCGAAGTTTGTGGATATTTACATAAAGAATAATAGTACACTTGTTAAACTGGTTGTAACCAATTGTGGGAAAAGGATGAAGGCTCAGTTATGTATGCATTCCTAAGCTACAAAACCTACCCATTCATTCAGTTCAACAAGCATTTATTAAACACCTACTATGTGCCGTGTTCCATGGCAGGGTTCTACGGATGCAAAGACAAAAAACGTAATAGTTCTTGCCCTCAAGGGGTTTGTATCCTATTGGAAAGATACAACAGATACACAATTAATCACAATACAGCGAATTATAATATAACTACAATACAAAATGAGTTGAAGAGAAACGAACATAATGCTGAATGACTGCCTACCAAGGACATTGAAGAGATTTTCTTACATAAGAGTTCAGTCTAAATGATCTCTAACTCTAAAAAATTCTAACTTGTTAGGCGTTCAGTCATCATAGGACAGACCTGCACTACCTGCAGCTGCTTACAGCCCTCAGGCCGCTTGCTACAGGCCAAAGGATTTCGGGTAGCCTACAAAACATATAGAGGAAAACATCCTTTATATGTACAAGAAATCCTCTTGCAGGCCACAAGTGGCCTGTGGGCTACACGTTGTACAGGCCTGTCATAGGCAAAGCTCAGCTGAGGCATATGGCTGAGCCTACAAGAGGGCGTAGCTTATAGAGAAAGAAATCCTCAGGGAAATGAAAGAGAATATCAAAGGAAACTCAAGTATCTGGTCATCGTATACAAAGGCCATTGTATTTTATTATAAATATATCATCACCATGCTAAGCAGTTGCACTACCAAAGTCTATCTTCCAGGTTTCTAGTTGGTAATGACAGTTTCCATAATTCCCATCCCTCCACTTTGTGGTACTTCACACCCTAGATTTTTCTAGAGAGGTACTGCTGATCAGAGTACGTAAATCCTCCACTCAATTCATGGGCATTTGCGTCTATATATGTATCACAATATGGGAGTGGGGGGCGGGACCATAATACAGTGCAAGGAGCACTAACCCTGGAGTCAAACAACCTTCATTCAAACCCTGTATCTGATACTATCTTTGTGACCTTGGGTAAGTCAGCTTCCTTAGGTCACAAAGTCTTCATCCACAAAACAAGGAGGTTGGCCAAATGGCTTCAGAGGTCCCTACCAGCTACAGATCTATGATACTATGTTACCACGTGCAAACACAGACACATGTATGTATCAAACAACCACATAGATTGATAACCTTTGGCCTACAATTTCAGCTCTGGGTTTACATGGACTAGGTTCAGTCTTGAAGATATTTCTCCAAACTCTTTTTGCCAGTTCTGGAATCATGAGTGAATCAACTTTTTCATTGTTTCTGGAAAGGGTATGTGGATATCCTCTCCTATGACTCCATTCAACCACCCTCATTTTTCCAAATGAAAATAATCTTCCTTGGCTATCAATCACTCCCCTATATTTGCTGTCTCCTCCATTAGATTGTAAGTTCCTAGATGGCACATTGTCTTCCATTTTGTAGTTCTGTCCTCAGCACTTAGCACTGTGCTTGGCATAGATAAGTGCTTAATAATATTTTTCATTCGTTAATGCATTCATTCTTTCAGACTCCTTACTATTAGTTTCCCCTAGAAATCTCAAGGTTTGGCTGTTTTCTTCCCATTCAGTATTTTCCCTAGAAACATCAGAATATAGCTCATGTTTGTTTCTCTACATAAAAAATTAAGAATAATAATGGCCCTACCTCTCAGGCAAGCACAAATATGTTAACTATAAGATAGTATTTATTTCATCTCACAAAAAGTAGAATACGTAAAGAACTCTCACCTAAACCTCTCCTCAAGATGACTCCCTCTCCAGTGAATTCCACTTTCAGTCCTCCAGTCTTATGGTATTATCCATGTCTTAGGCCCCCAAGAAAGGGAAAAGCAATTGAGCAACAACAGAGTCAACTCCCCATACCCTCAGATCTGTGTGCCCCATAACTTGAAGTATTATTGAAGATAAAGGTTTGAGCTTGCTCCTCCAAATGATGGTTCCATTTCGTACTTCTTCTTGCCTATCATTCTAGCTGGATCCCAGAGCTCCTCTGACTGAGCCGGGAACTAGATATACTCTAGGAATTCTAAAGCACTAACTAACTAATGGGCAAGAGTTCTCTGACACCTTCTCTAGGAGATGTTATCAGAGTCCCAAATTCAGAGTCAATGGGAAAGCTTACACTTGTCCTGAGAAATAGCTGCAGGGCCAGAATAGTCTTCCTGCTTTGGCTCCTCTAGTTTAGATTGCTCACATATTAATAATTGTATGTTATAGTTTCATGAGAAATTAATTACACCCCAAAAAAACTCTATGTAGTCAAAGCATTCCCCACTCTGTGTATGTGTATAATACATACACATAATAGATAGATATAACATATGTTATCTCTCTCAAAATAGCTAATATATGTTATATATAGGAACTACCTGGCTAATTAGCATTCAGCAATTTGCAAATGTGACATCTCCATGGAGCCATGTTGATTACTGAGATGCCTTAAAGTTTAGCTCCCACCAGAACGTTAAGTTTCAAAGGATGGGCCAGGGGAGGGTCATGGGACTGGATTGAAATGACGACTGACTTGTCTGTATCCCAAAGAGATCATAAAAATGGGAAAAGGACCCATATGTACAAAAATATTTATAGCAGCTCTTTTTGTTGGGGCAAAGAATTGGAAATTGAGGGGATGCCCACCAATTGGGGAATGGCTGAACAAGCTATGGTATATGAAGGTAATGGAATACTATTGCGCTGTAAGAAATGATAAGCAGGCAGACTTCAGAAAAACCTGGAAAGACTTGAATGGACTGATGCCGAGTGAAGTGAGCAGAACCAGGAAACATTGTACACAGCAACAGCCATGTTGTGTGATTACTAACTTTAATAGACTTAGCCCTTCTCAGCAACACAAGGATTTAAGACATCTCCAAAAGTCTCATGATGGAAAATGCTATCCACATCCAAAGGAAGAACTATGGAGTTTGAATGCAGATCGAAGCACACTATTTGCTCTTTTTTTCTTCTGTTTTGTTTTGTTTCCTCTTTCTTGTGGTTCCTTTTATTGGTTCTAAATCTTCCTTACAACATGACTACTGTGAAAATATGTTCAATAGGAATGTATATGTATAGCCTATATCAGATTCCGTGCCATCTTGGAGAGGGAGGTGGGGAAGGGAGGGAAAGAAAAATTTTAAACTCAAAAGCTTATGGAAGTGATTGTTGATAAATCAAAATAAATTAATTAAAAAGAAATAAATGAAATGATGCCTGGTATTGCTTATAGGGTAGTGCTCTAGTAATTCTGAATTGGCCTGTCCCTTAAAAAGCAACTGAATCCTTAAATGAAGTGGATGACTATAGACACAGCACAGAACCTGGAATTCAAGAAGTGTGACTTTGCCTCTTATCTTACAAGGTTTACGGAGGAGCTAGCAAAAAGCTGGGAAGCAGTTTAGTACATTGTAATTTTTTAATAAAATGCTTTACTAGGAGCTTAAAATTAAGCATCAATACTAAAAACTAAGCATGCTTAGTAACTACATTTGAATTAATTCCAGCGCATAAAGTAACATTTCACCAGCTACTACAAATCTCTATCAGGATTCTTTGTCCATTCATTCTTATTTGGTTTCTTAAAATCAATGTAACCAGTGTATACTCCATTCTTCAGTTTCCATTATTTGCATTGCGTTGTGTCAGAAAGGTATTTCCAGATTTTTTTGTGTGTGTATTTCTCATGTTTTAACCATTTTAATTAGAGCATTCTTTTGTATTCATGTACTAACATAGCATGGCTTAATGAACTCTCTCACTTGAACTCTGATTAGACTGGCAAGTTTGAACAAGTAGTTCAAATAAGATTTCCCGTCTCTTCCTTTTGTGTGTTTAGCCTGAGCTGTTTGTTTTCTAGGACCACTTCCTCCTTTCTCTGGAAGGTAAGCAGCCAGTAAGGGCCTAGGAGACTTCCAGGACCATAGGAGCAGACATTTAGAGACGGAAGGGACCTAGGGCCCATCAAGACCAATAGCTCCGTTTTGCAGATCAGGAAACTAAGGCCTAAGACAGTTAATTCTCCAAAGTTTTGTAGGTAGTAAGTGTCAGGGCTCATATTCAAACCAATGTTTTCTGAATCCAAAACCAATGTCTTCCACCATACTATACTGGTTCTTCTTGAATATCTCCCCAAAGCACTTGAAAATCCAGAGAAACTTCTAGCACAATACATAAACGGCAGATGACTTTACTAATATAAGGAACTTCCTGCAGCGTTATAGACAACAATTGGTTTATGAAATGCATGGAGATTAAATGACTTGCCCAGGGTCATGCAGCTGGATTGGAACCTAGCTCTTCCTGACTTCAAACGGGAACATTATATTTACTATAGCTCAATTCAAATGCATAAAATTATTTTTAAAAATTGCTACAGGAAAGTCACCAGCAGTCCCTGGTACTTAGGCTCATCATAACAACATTCGTTGTGTGGATTAAGTGGCTCAGACTTTAGTTCTGAAAAAAGAAATCTTCCACTGATTTTATTAGCGACTGAGATAAGTAAAAGTTAAGAGACTGGGGTGACTCTCAAATTAATATTTGAGCAAAGTATCATTCTTTTGCTCTCCTCAAGTGTTGTATGGTAAAGGCCAAGTTAAAAATCAGCAGCTGCAATGTTGATAGTTGCCTTAAACTAAATCATAATCACTTTGGACAGAAAAAAAAACAGCAAAAAGAATACACCTGTTCCTGTCCCTCTCTGGGATTTCGGGGCATTGCCTTCTCTGCTAGGTAAGCTGATATTAGCTTGGCCTGAGCCCTTGTGCTTTGAACTAGACACCCTTGAGTCCCTCCTCTCCCCTTCTTCTTTAGCAGGTTGCCCCCACTATCACTGCTCTCTCCCTCTCTGATTTTTAATCTTTCACTATGTACTGGTTTCTTCCTTGCTGCTTATAAATATTCCCTGTCTCCTGTATCCTAAAAACAAAACAAAACACAACAAAAACCTTATTTGATCCTACTATCCCCACTAGCAGTTGTCCTATCTCTCCTTCCCTTTTCTCCTTCCCTAAACTCAAGAAAGCTAAGGTCAATGTGTCCACTTACTCTTCCCTCACTCTCTTCAAAACCTTTTGCAGTCTGACTTCCATTCTCATTGTACAACAGAATCTGGTCTCCTCAAAGTTACCAAATTATCCCTTCATTAACAAATTTAACAGACTCTCCCCCACCCCTTTAGCAGTTCTCATCCTGGACCTCTGAACAGCTTTTAAGAGATGGGAAGGGAATAAGCATTATAGAGCATCTCTCTATGTTCATGCAGGCACTGTGCTAAGTGCGTTATAAAATATCACCTCATTTGATCCCCACAATAACTCAATGAGGGAGGTGTTATTATGATCCCCATTTCACAGTTGAGGAGACCAAGACAAACAGAAGGTAAGTGCCCAGGGGCCACATAGCTAGTAAGTGTATGAGGCTGGATTTGAATTCAGGTCTTCCTAACTCCAGGCCCAGCACTCTATCCAAAGTACCAATACTCTCTTCGAAGATAAAATTCAGCATTTCAATAATAAATAATAATAATGATAATACTTTGAGTTTGTATAATGCTTTATACTTTTTCAAGTGCATTCATGTACGTGGTCTCATCTGATTTTCCCAGCAATCCTAACAGGTAAATGTTAATATTCCCCATCTGATAGGTAAAAATATTGATACTCAGTTGATTGATTGTTTATTTTCCTAAACTTTAACTTTAATACTAATACCAAAAAACAAGCATTTCTATATGCACAATAGAACACAAAAAAGGGATTGAATATGAAACTAAAAATCTCCATTTCATAACTCTTGCTTTTTTAACTGTATAATAAATTCCTCACAGTGCTTTCAAAACTGTTCTGCTTCTGTCTTTCCTCCTGAACTTCCTTCTGTTTTTTCTATGCATTTAAAAAAAAATTAATGTCCCCCTTTCCTCTCTTCTATTTTGCTTTTTTAGGTAACATACCTAGCTAGTAATGAGGCCAAGACTAGGACCCTGGACTACTGACTTATTTTTTTTTCTTTTTTTAAAGACTAGATCACCTTATTCTGCCTAGGCTGGAAGTGTGAGGGCTACCAACTGTTGATCAGCACGGGAACTGACCTGCATTGTTTCTGATCTGGGGTCCATTCAGCCCTCCTTATGTAGACTTTAGCCCAGAGGCTCACCACATTAGTGCTTAATTAATTGAGGATACTGAATCAACATAACTCAGAACTCAAGCTCAATAGATCCTCCAGCCTCACTCTCCGCAGTAACTGGGATTACAGATGTGTCCCATCACTCCACCCTCCTGCCTCATTTTATTATGCTAGTCATCAAGCAAAAAATCACATACTTAAGGCACTTGATTTTTACTATTGAGAATGCCATCCTGCTCTTCACCAGCTTGTCTGAAGCCACACATTTATTCTCTGTTCCTTATTAATAACAATGATAATAACAGCTGCATCTATGTTTTAGTCTGGGCTTGCCAGAAATAAATCTTATGTAGTTCTTGGCACCTGGACATAAGCCTGCACCATCAATAACTGCTGATCTACAGTTCTATTTGCTTCTCTCACAGAAGAGATTAAAATCCCTGTCATCCGAAACAGCACTTTGAGTCAAAAATGCCTGAATTTTAGTCACTAAGGTCATTTTCTCCCTATTGTCTCAGGCTAGTAATTCAGCCTCTGCTTCTGCTCTCTCATCAGAACATGTACAGAATCTTTTCCACAAGAATATTTCACAAGATGTTAAGGGTGAATATGTTGGACCATGCTTTGAAGAAGAAAAGGTTGCAACATTATTCAGATGTGATGAAATGCCTTGGGAATTGGCAGCAGGGTTGTTTTTCTTTGGCTGCTTGATAGAAATTGCAATAAGATAAGCAAAGCCCAGGATATTTTACAATAAGATTAGAGTAACTCAACTAAAAAAATGAGACCATTCAATTATCATGCCTTTAAAGTAGTAGCTTAGCAAGGTTCTATAAAATAAGTGAAAAAAAATACAAGTAATTCAGGAAAAAATACCCTATCACTATTATGTATTAAAATCTATGATACTTTTGACAAATTTTCTATCAGATACTGTAGCTAAAATTCAATCCACCAAAAGTAAATTCAGGCTTAGATTCTTAAAATCTAGCCACTACTCAGATTCTTTGAATCTAGCCAATAGCTCACTAATGTTCAGACTCCTTAAGAGGCTGCCCAATATGACAGATGTTCTAGTCAACTTGGTCTTTGTCTGAAAGAAAGCTTAGGTTAAATCCTTTTGGGCAGGATCCATGTGTTGTGGTATTGGGATCCCAGCACCCCTTAGCCCCTAAACCTCAACATTTTGGTGGCCGTATGAAAAAACTGTCTGACCCCAAGTTCTTCTCTAGCCAAGACTGGAAGGTACATAAGCCTCTCCCCCTTTCTCGCTCTGCAATTGGGGTCGCTTTCCAAGCACCAAGGCTTGGAGGTGCTTTTTGGGCAGACAGTCACGAGGCTGTCTCACACTAGGCCTGATGTTCTCAGGCTCTTGGTCCACTGGGTCAGCTTAAGGCCATGAGAGTACAACTTCCACAGCATAGAGGACAAGGATGGACACCCTATCTGGAAGTGTATGCCCAATTCTGTCAATTCTCTGGGTGCTAAGGAATTGGGAAAAACGGCAATTGCTTTTTGGTTCCTGAGGTTTACTTACTCCCTTCCCTCTACACCCCTGAATCATTCTTCATGGAGATTACAGGGAAAAGTTAGAGTAGCTAAAAATATTTTGGCAGCTTCTGGAGGTTTTGTGATTGATCATTAAGGAGTTTTGAAACACCTCCTTACAACCCTGGTCACTCCATTTGCTTCAGTCAAGAGGGTATCGTTAACCCCTCTCATATGAGAAGAGAGTTTCACCCTTTCTCCCTCACTTTTGATTTTGCCCTCCCCCACCTGGGGAAAAAGAGAGGGCAGGGGCAGTAGCTACAGTGTGGGGCCCCCTGGCAATTGCCTTGGGCCCTCTGGCAACCTTTGCCTGGAAGCATCACCCTGGTTCATGACATCCTGCTCAAGGTAAAGAAACTAGCCTCCAAACTTGGGTAAGTACACTCTTTTAAATTTGTAGTTTTAACTGTTAATGATGTGATGTTGATACTCTGTGTAAAGTAATTTGGAAATGCATTTAACAAAACTGAAGTAACCTGATTAGTAATGGCTTTGTTTCAAGTTTTCAAATTGGTAAACTTTTTGTATCAGTTATCCCAATCAACTTTTCGTAATTTGATAACTGCTAAAATAATTTGGCTATCGTTGGTTTATTGTTTTAATGTGTAAACTAGCCAAAAAGCTTGTTTGGGTTGTGCATGGCTTGCTGAAAATTTGCAAGTGTATAGAAATCTCTAATGATTGGCTTTTTACATCAGGACATATTTAAGTTTGAGATGTAAATCCTGGAAAAGTTTTTCCTAAGCTATGATTAGTGAAACTTGCTGTTTGAGGTTAAAAAAAAAAGCCCATGATTTTACTTTGAGTTGTCTAATGGGTCATAATAATCCATTGATAAATCAATAATCTACCATCTAAGACACACCACAAGCTACTCAGAGACAATGTGATACTGGTGGGAAGTCAACATTGGGAAAAGCTGATGATGGGGTGTGGCCCAAGCCTAGGTCTTACTGCCCCAAAGGGAATCTGACTCCCATTTGTCTACAGGTCCCAGTTCCTCATCTCCTTCTGAAAGCCCTAGCCCCATCTTTTTGATCTCATTCAGATGCCTTTCAGTTCCCTTCATTATCTATTCCATCTCTCAGACCTTCCAACTGGAATTCTTACCTAAACTGTTTTCCTAGCCCCCTCCTCTGGCCACCCAAAGTTACTTTAGTAAAAAAGTTACTATATAAGATCCACCCTGGCCCCCATTCAGATGCTGAGAATCTCACGCCCCAAAGGCTGGGCTTTTCTCATGCTTGCTTGTCCTTCCTGGAGTCACCTAGCCTAAGTGTTTTATCGCTAATAAACGTTTCCTCTGGCTGGAAGAAGATTTGAGTTGAATTCTTTCAGACAGGGCCTGGCATTGTGATCTCAGGGGTTCCCAGAAGCACCCCAAACCTCTAGGTCACTTCACTGAGAGGACAATTTTAGCCTCAGTGTGAGATGGGATCCTCCTGGCTCAGTTTCCCCATCATGTTCCTTTGAAGGGGAACATTGCCCACCTGGCTATTCCTGAGCCTGGCTATGAGGTGGATTTGATACTGAGTGGTCGGAAAACTGAATTAGCTGAATCCAAACAGAGCTAAGGATGTCTTATCCTCTCATATTTGGGCCCTAAATCTAGTCCTTGCTTTATATCTGGGCCCTGCAGTCTTTTCTGTTAGATTTGTGTCTTCTAGACTACAGGCCATTCACCTAAGTTGGCAGCAAATAGTCCATAGTCTGTACCAGCCAATGTGCCCCCATCATTGGCTAAATGAAGCCTGTGCTCAGTTCCAGTCAACCTCCTCTTAGGGATCCCCTTAGGCAGGGACAGCTTTACACCCCTTGCCAGCAAGAAGCAGTTTCAGAAGCCAAGACCTTTGCCCCTTACCCCAAAAGAATTTGAGTACCATTTGTTTGGGGGGGGGGATGATAAGGATGGAAGCTAAACCCCAAAAAGGAAAAACCCTGAACTTTCCCACATGGCCAAATCTCTGTTGTTCTCCTGAGGCTATAATCCCATCAACTGGCCTTTCATTGTGGCTACACCCATTCTCCCAGTTCTGTTACCCTTAACCTAGCCTAGGCCTCCATTGTCTTAACTCCCTGTGTCCCCTGGCATTTCCCACCCTTAATCCTAGCTAGGCTCCATTCTCCTTTGGCCAGGTGGTTCAGGTCCCAGGTGTTCTGTTCACCCCAGCTTAATGACCACTCCCATCCAGATTCTCCTCAGACCCCTCCTCTAGTCACTCCAAACCACTTGGCCACTCCTAGATCCCTCCCACACTCCTTCTGTATATAAGGTCCATCTTGTCACCATTAAGGTGCTTAGATTCTTAAAATCTAGCCACTGCTCAGATTCTTTGAATCTAGCCAATAGCTCACTAATGTTCAGACTCCTTAAGAGTCTGCCCAATATGATGGACATTCTAATAAACCTTGTCTTTGGCTGAAAAAAAAAAAGTAAATTCAGTCCATCACTCTTGTTCCCTTTCTCTCTTCCATGTTGGCCCTGGCATTTTTTTTTTTGGCCAATTCCATGTTTATATTTCTTATACAAAGCATTCATAGTTTGCATCACTCAAAATTTCCATAAAACCTTGAAAAACATGATATATTGTTAACCTTACTCTTAACCAGGTCATCTATATATTATTCTCTACAAAACTCTAGACTCCTTGCCTTTTACCAATTATGTCTTGCCCAGCACTAACTCTACCTCCTATTTTCTCTGCTCCTACTCATGCAGTGGAGAAAGCCATATAACTCTGTTGACTAGGCCAACTACAAATTGTCTGATTTCAGTTGGGCCTTTACTCCTTCAGTACATTCATTTTATTCTTCTATGCTTATCGCTCTCAGACACTTTCAATAGCAAGGTTCTTGTTGCTTTGAGAGCATTACATTTCTCCCCAGAAGAGAACCTTGCTCTCTACTGTCCTTAGAAACAGAAGCTCCCACTTCTCTGCTACTTCATATCTCAAACTTGCCTTCATCATTCCGTAGTCTTATCTGCTTGCTACAGTCTCTGAGGAAGAGGTAGGCTTTCTTTACAAGTTTAACCTCTCTACTTAATACTCTTGGACTCGTTCTATCCTATCTCCTATTGATCATTTTCTCTCTCCAATTTTCAATCTCTTTCTCTTTTATCCCCTTTTCTATCACACTACAAAAGTTATTAGCTCTTTCATCCTTAAAAGCCTTCATTTGATCCTTCTATCTCCCTCAAGCTATTATCCTAACTCTGGTCTCACTTTCATAATCAATCTCTTGGAAAGGACTTCTTACATTCTCACTCCTTCCTCTCCCAATAACTTCTCAACCACTTACAATTGGACTTCTGACCCAACCACTTGACTAAAACTGTTCTTTTTAAGGTTACAAATGATCTCTTAATCAAATCCAATGGTCTTTTTCTTAGGCCTCAAACCATTTAGCCTCTCCACAGTTCTTTATATTGGCCACCACCCTCTCCTTCTGGATATTGTCTTTCCCACTTGCATTCTATAATTCTGTCTTGATTCTTCTATCTATCTGACAACTCCTCAGCATCTTTTGCTTGATCATCATCTAAGTGTATGCCTCAAAGTATTGTAGAGGACCTTTTGCTCTTCCTTTTCTATATTCTCTCTCTCTCTCTCTCTCTCCCTCCCTCCCTACCTCCCTCCCTCTCTCTTCCTTTCTCACTCTCAGGGTTCAATTATTATCAGTATATACATCTTCTAAATTTGTATAACTTTCTTGTGAATTCCAATCCCACTTTGCTAACTAGCTTCTAACAATCTCCACTTCATTGTTTCACAGACATCTAAAAGTTAACACATCCGAAAAAGAACTCATGCATTTCCAAAATTCATCCTTCTTTCCACCTTCCCTATTTCTACTAAAGATATTGTCATCCTACCATTCACACAGTTCACAGCCTTAGAGCTATCCTTGACTCTGACTTCTCTCTCTCCCTCCATATGCAATCTGTTTCTAAGTGTTACCAAATCCATCTCCATAACATCTCTTGTATCCATCTCCTCTCCACTCACACATTCTCTATATTAGTTTAGGCCCCCATCATTTCTTCTGGATTATTAAAATAGCTTCCTCCTACCACTCCCTTCGATCTCTTTTACATATAGCTGCCACATTAATGCTCCTAAAATGCAGATCTGACCAAGCCATTCTACTACTGAGTGACTCCCCAAGTTTTCTAGGATAAAATAAAAAACTTCTACACCTGGCATTTTAAACCTTCAGCATTCTGGTTCTTACTGACCTTTCCATATTTTTTTCTCATATTATTCTCCTTTATCCCGTATCAACCAAAGCAATTCCAATTATCAGTTCACCAAACAATTTTCCCATCTCTACACATTTATACACTCTTCTCCCTATGCATGGAACGCACTCCCTCCTCACCTCTGCCTCTTTGAAGGCTTCATAAATGTGGCAATAAGTGTTTGAAAGAACATCACCTGAGGCAGATGGTACAGGCCACTTAGAAGCAAAGTCTCTTAAATTTCCAATCTATTCCACTTTCCTTATTAAAAGTCTAGCAAGCTTGACAAAAAAGTACTTCAGAGAAAGCAGTCCATGACAGTTAACAATATTTTTGGTAAGTTAACTATATGATGTTCCTATTAACAACAAATGTATCCCTTTTGTTATCCCTTCCTCATGGTACAGGCTAGGGGTATAGTACCCTCATGATTGGGAAAATCCATGTAAAAATTTTTGGCCATCCCTTCATACCAAAGAAGAAGTCTGCATTATTATGACATTAAAAGATAAAATATTTTTTCTGCTATATAATATTATACATATATTTTATGCATTCTGAGTTCCTAAACATTTTATGTATCATCTGTTGGCCTCCCCATGTCATCTACAGCTCCTGCAAAATTCTCAAAAAATTCCCACTTAATTTCTTATGCCACCCTGTGATATATCACAGTTGAAATGGGGAAAGTTGCAACTTTGGAATGGATGCATTTGACAATACCTTCCTTTCACTCAATCATTTATAGCTTTAATGATATCTAAAAGATAGTTTCCTAGTGTTTTCTTAGTATTTGATCATAGACAGATGTTGTTTACCAAGAGAAATTTATTTGTCATATCAGTTGGAAATGAAAGAGAAGGAAACAAGCAATTATTAAATTTGTTTATTGGTTTACACTTTATTAATATTATCCTGTTTGTTTCTCACAACAAACTTATGAAATGAGTGCTATAATTATGCCTATTTTCACAGTTGAGGAAACTGAGGCAGACAGAGGTTAAATGACTTGCCCAGGGTCACACAGAGAGGAATATGTGAGACTGGATTTAAAATCAGGTCTTCCTGAATCTAGGCCCAGCACTTCAACATGGAAGCCGTAGTACAAAAAGAACTGGCATGGTGTAGTGTTGGGGAACATGGCAATGATTGTTCTCACTCTATAAAACCTTCTCACCTCAGATCTTTTCCCAAATTTCTGACATCCTATCTGTGAGACCTTAGCCTTAACTTCTCTAATACTGTTATTCAGATGTAAAGCCAGAGGTCTGGATTAGACACCCTCTAAAGTCCCTTCCAGATATAAAACTGTGTGGTCTTACAATTCTGAAATTTTCCATCAAATGCCGTAAGAAACTGGCATTTAAAAGGTTTACTAAGGTTCTGAAAATACAATATGTGAAAAAAAAGATTAGATTAGTTATAATCTTATAGATCATCATGCAAAAAGAAAATCTAATTAAGTTACAATAGAAATTGTTTATTTTAGATGTGATCTCAACTTGCTTGATGAGTCCTTAATCAGAAAAATGCTTTCAGTATTTTTTTTCATTGAAATGGGTTGGCGAGGAAAGTTGTGGAATGTCCCCAAGAATTCTTGAAAATGAGACCAGGCCCTGCCTGTCTGCCTATGCTATCTTTATCTATCTATCTATCTATCTATCTATCTATCTATCTATCTATCTATCTGTCTGTCTGTCTGTCTGTCTGTCTGTCTATCTATCTATCTATCTATTCATCTGGTTCTGATAAAGGCTGGAGAACAGAAAAATGGCTCTTAAAAATCTACCCTTAGAAAGCTATAATTCTTTATTCCTTTCATGTTCATGTACGTATTCATTTCGTGAAGAAGACAGCTGACAGGAGGTGGATGTGCAAGGAATAAAACATAATATGTGCAGAAAACAGGAGGTTTGGCAACTCTAGCAGCCCCCTGTTAGACCTCATTGACAGAATAGCTACTAGTCTCATCTCATCAATGACATCATTTCTACCATGGTGGTGTGAAGAGGGAGTTGTCTGATTCTAACAGCATAGAAATAGCCTACATTATCTCTCCAGATGTCTGTTTTTACTGTGTATTAACTGAAGTGGGTACCATGGTGATATGTGTTTCTATGGAGCCTAAGTAGAGAAATGGTTGTCTGATTCTTCAATCTTAGAAAAGTGAAATTGGATAAGGAGATATAAACACTACATTGTACATAGCATTCTGATTTGTCCTTGAGCTACTTTCTCAGGAGGCTACAATTCTTCTTGGGCTTTAGTGCAGAAGGTGGGTAAGAAAATGACAAAAGTCAGATACCTGGCATTCTTTAATGAAAAGAAATCAATGTAGGGCCAATTCACTCTTGTGCTTTCTATTCTGTAATAGTCCATTTTAAATGAAAATTGTAACAAGCTCCTGCTAGAGAATATACTTTTTCTTCTATGAATTTAAATGGAACCATTCAACAAATCAGCCTTTCGGTGAGGATCTCAGAATCACAGTATGTGTTTAAAACAAATGCTCTGCTATTGTCTTAACTTGACCCTAAATCACTTTTTCAGCTCCTGCATATTGAAAAGAAAGAAACTATTCACTTAGTACAATTTTGAATACAAGATTTTGAATTCAAAGGACTTGGTAGCATAGGTTTATGGTTGAAGAGGGATTTCTTGAAAATGGTATCAAATTCTGAACAAGTTAGGATGAATAAAATGTGTCCTTAAAGGTCTGATTATTGTCATGGTGCTAAACAAAGCTCCATGCATTATATTCTTGTTTTCATGCAGCATTAATAAAGAAGGTGGCCACAGCTCTGTGTGTGTGTGTGTGCCCGCGCACACCCATGTATGCAAACCATGTCAGACACTGCACCTTTTGCTTTGGAATTAAATCCGCTGTCAAAAGTTGAAGCGCAAAATTGAAAAGCTAAGACACAACACTCCCTTCCTTCTCCTACTTACATTTCCTCCTGGTTTACACCCAAGTAATAATGAAAGGCATTTCTTATATGATTCTCAAAGGGATGGAGTTAAGGAAGATTTTCTAAAAATTATTATAATAAACAAGATGGAGAATCTTGTTCATAATTTTATGGGCATGGAAAGATGGTCCAAAGTTACATGCTTGGAAAATGGGAGAGATAATGGACTTTTCAACAATGTCAGAAAATTATTGTGAGAGATTAAAGCTTGCTAAGAAAGAGGAGAAGCAGGAGTAAAGTTTTTATTTCCTGGAGTCTGAATTGTTTCTGGGACATCCTAGAGATATCAGAAAGGCTGTCACGGATCTAAGGTGTAGCTGTCATCAGGCTAAGAATGTCAGAACTGGTCAGGATCTAAAGAGAAGAACTGTAGGTGGTGTTAACATACTGAGAATTGTTCTGTTTACCTGTTTTATTCTGAACCACTGCTTCGTATATTTGTCGGAAAATATTAATAGGAATGGGAAATGTATTCATAGCCATAATTTTAAGGCATATATGTACATATTTATATGCTTTTGTCTGTACACACAGATGTGAACAGCATGAAAGAGATAGAAAAATTTGACTCCAAATGGTAAGGGAATGCTGATGTCGTAAATTCCTTTTGGTTTGAAATGGCATTATTGTGTTTGGTCTTGTGTTTCTTGGTTAATTGGAAAGTGAGAATTCTTCACCTCAAGAGTAGTCTGGTTGTAAAAATTTTGAATTTATCTTTTCCTACTCTTATGGGAATGTCACTATAACAGATGTGATTTATTCTGTGTGATTTGTAGATAAATTATTTGAAGTATGCCATAATTCACAGCAACAAGCAAAAAATTGATTTTAGCAACTCTTGGTACATTATTGACATCCCCATCACCCTGGATTGGAAACTCCTTGAGGATGAGAATAGTATCTTTTTCATCTTTGTGTCCTTCCCTCTACCCCCATTGGTTTGCACATAGCTAGTGCAGATATTTGTTAAATGAATGAAATAATATGAGTTGAAGTGTCATGTTTCTTACTGAATGCCCCTCCTTGTCTGCAATACCCCATCATGATATGGAGATGATCCCCTGTTCTGGAAGGCTATACCAGTGAAACATAAAGATTCAAGTAAAACACTTATTTTTGTATCAAAGCTTCAGAAAAAAAAAAAAAAACTTAAGTTGGAAACATAACCTGACCAAATTCCCTGAATTAGAATCTTAGAGATCTCTATATGTGCCATATTAAAATACTAATCCTGTCAAAACAGTGCCTTGACATACATTGATGAAAAAAACTAACTAGTTACTGAATTTTTTTATTCCTGATTTTGGCACTGTGTAGATGGGCTATAAGGACCTGATTTTTTTATTGCTTTCCTTTAAAATTATGAATACTAATATCCTGTTCAAAGCCAGCATGTCACAGAGGAATCATATACATCCTTCTTTGGGGTATATTTTTCAAGAGACCTTCAAGTTATTTTCAAGGTATTTTTTAAATCATATATAGATTAGTGAAAGTGTTTTAAAACATATTATCTACTATTAATAGGTTGACAGTGAAAAATAGTATATCTTGTTAGAAAGAAGACTGATTTTAGAGTCAAGAAGACCTGGGTTTGAGTCCTCCCTTTACATAAAGAGGGTGTGTGGCAATGGACAAGCCATTTTACCTCTCAGTGCTGGAGACAATTCTCTTAAGTTACAAATGAGATGCCCACCTAAGTTGACAGATAGAGTTTCTCTATTGGGTATGCCCTATGCTGATGAAAACACAATTCTGGACTACCACACTTCTCCCTGCCAAATGTATCAGTCATTTTTATGACTAAGTTGTCTGACCTAGAGAGAGAAAAAAATATTGATTTAAATAAATGCTTATTGCTGAAAAGATTGTAAGGGGATGGCTGAGGTCAAACACAAAAGATTGTATTTATGCTTTTGAGAATTCAGCTTGTGGCACACCTCTAATAGGCAATGTGTGGCCTTCATGAAAACTGTCATAGAAAGTGGAAGTATAGACCTTACCAAGACTTACAATCACGATGCACAGTATTAGGTTAACATGAATTGATTATTCACTAGCTCATTGCTGTTGAGAAAAAAAAAATCTATAGCTACTAATGGGTTTTGGTCTTAGAGTGGAGAGGCACAAAAATATTATATTCCTGTCTTTGAATATTAATTAATTTTCCTTTGGTGACCACTTTGGGGAGTAAAGTACCACAGAAGGCTAAAAGGTTCCATAAACCTCAATTTCAAGAACTCTACTATGTGTTTAAAGAAAATAAAGTGGATTTTTATTCCGGAGGTGTGGGTTCTTGCATGACAGCTTCAGTAATAACTAGTGAATATAATAACCCTGTCTATCTAGATTTAACCCCAATAGTAATTCAACAGTAATGATTTAAGTTACTGTCATAGTATCATGAATTAGCAAACAGTGTGCAGTGGTGCCTTTGAATGGGAAAATGAATTGAAAAAGAGTGGCACATTTAAAGAGAGAAGAAGTAGAACTTCAGAAACTTCTTTGAATCCTCACACATGTTGGTTTTTTTTTTAATAATTTGCTTGTTATTTACACCAGCCATTTACTCATCCTTTTAAATTCATCTTTAATTTCACTTTCACTTTGAAATTTTCTACAACAAAATCTGAGAGACACATAGCATTATGTGGTAGATAGAATGTTCAGAACCAATAACACTTTGGTTCAAGTTCACTAGTTTTGGGACCATGAACTAGTCATTTAATCTCCCCATGCCCCTAAGCAATTTTATGAGGCTATAAACACAGAGTTGAGGATCTGCATCTGCACAGAGCATTGTCTCCCTCCTCCATCCCTCTGGAGTTGTCTACATCTATAAACACATAGTTTAGGGCCAACAAAAGGGTAGAAAATATATATAGATACAGGCAACCTTGCCCGATGTCTAGAGTATTGGGCTTAGATTCACAAATACCTGGGTTCAAATTCTTCCTCAGACATTCATTATTTTTGTGATTCTCCACAAGTTGCTTAACCTCTAAGTGCCTAGGCAATGTTGGGATTTACCTACTAAGTCACAGATGAATTGTGATCTGCGTTCATGGAGATTGGTGAGGGAGGCCCCATGCAAGGAGTTCCGTACGTTGGTGAAATCAAAGATCTTTTTTTAGTATACACACTTGAAGTGAATGGGGCAAAAAACACTCACCCTGGTAATACCGTCACTGGCAAAGGTTTAAGAGAGTGTAGGGTAGTTGAATCGGTTGGATTTGGGATCAGTAGGCGGTTGGAATCAGATTTGGGGTCAGAAGACTGGGGTTTAATCCCAGTTCTGTTATATAATAGCCATAGGATATTTGGTAGATCATTTTAACCTCCTTTGACCTCAATGTCCTTATCTGTAAAATAAGGAGATAGGACTAAATTACCTCAAAGGTTCTTCCAACTCCAAATCTATTAATTCCAAGATCCAAAGAAGGGGTGGTCTTCTTTATGACATGAAACACAGCAAATGGAAAAACAGTGCTTTCAACTGAAAGAAATATTGGGACTATACAGGTCTGGCTAGATAAAAATGTTTATTTACAGGAGGAAAAGTATGTTATTTGACAAATGGAATCAATCTGAACAACTCATTAACTGTTTCTCCCTGAAGGGAAGAAATCTTAGTAAGTTGTCTAACCCTTCTGTCTAAGTTTCTTCATTTGTTAACTAAGATAATAAAAGGTACTTGCCTCCCAGGGATAATCATTTGCTTTAATTAGTGTTTTTGGAAGTGCAAAATAAATAAATAAAAGTTAAAAGCCTCACAAAACCCAAAGCCTTCTGTTTAGAAGGTTTAAGTATATCCTGAGTGTAGAACAAAAAAAATCATGCCTACGTGTGTTTGTACAATCTTATGGAAGTGGTGTGATGTGGGGGCAATTTTCTTCACCTGTTAGCCTGAACCTATTTTAATTATGCAATTATCTCATAAAAAGATATTTATTGAATATCATAGACAGTCTGTCATTCTGCCTACTAATGGGTATAAAATGAAGTTACCAAGAAGAGATAGTTATTTTCCTTTAAAATATATACAAGGAAGGAAATGGTCCAACTGCTAGAGAACCTAAGGAACTTAAAAATCAGAAAGTGCTTCCTCTACTTGTCCTCATTTTTTGTGGAGCTTATAGCTATTTTTGCTAATTCTACACCCAACCTATATCCAATTATCCATAATTGGTTGAAAAGTGCTCCATTAAAAAAGTGCTCAGTTGAGACAAATAGTTGTTTAACCTTCACTACTTTCAATACCTAACTTGGTTACTTTAAGCTGGTAAATGCACAGACTTAGCCAACTATCTTTTGTCCTTATGTAAACAGCCTGAATGCAATGAATGTGTCCCCAAAGTTTTCAGTTCACAGGACGCAGTAATCTTTTTATGGGGCGCTGAGACCAAAAGACACATCCAATAGTTCCATTATTAAGTAGTTAGGTCCAGGCAACATAATAAGTATTTTTGTACTAATAATAGCCATTTAAAATACACATATATTGAAAAAAAAATAATATTTTAATTTCATTCTTAATCACAATTACTAATCAGATGTGTGTGCACGGTACAACTTCCCCAAACCTTGGAATCAGATGGGACACCACTGCTCTTATTTCCTGTTTCACATTGATTTTTGCCCAGTACCTACTTGTCATCACAGCAACCACCAAAAACTCAGTTTCACAAAGATAAAACATCATGAACAGGAAAGTTCGAGAAGTTACAGGCATCACTGAAAGCACAAGTAAATAAAAACACATTTCAAAAATAAAGAGAATGCCATCAAAAGGAATGCAGCTTGATCTAATGTTGAAACTGTGAACTATCTTAAGTGGTAGTTTGTGCAATGTCTGTGCAGTTGTGAAGTATCAGTATGTTTCCATTTAAAAGCTAAAATGTTCTACACACCCCTGTAAGTTCGCTCCCGTACGCTGAAGTACCCAGGTCAGCATTTTGGGACCCTATATCCTCAGGTCAAAATTAAGGATATATTTTAGGGATACTAGTACACGGGGAAAGTAGTTAATGGCACTTTGAGTTTATAAATCAGACGTATGATATATGAGTAAAACATCCATATCCGGAGCTCATTGGCAGCATAATTCTGAATATCTTAGCCATCATTAAAGACAATTTACTTAATATGTGGATCCATTGATTTGGTTTTGGTTTGATGGATGGTCTGGTAAGGATCATCTTGATGTTAGTCGTATATTTCATCATAATTTCCTGGTTGGGTGCTGCCCATGGTTCCCATATAACTCACCCATATTACAAAGGCAAGAGAAACTTAATACACAGAAGAGATGCTTTGACAGCCCTCTCTTATATCCTTTAGAATCCTTAGTTTCCTTCAAGGCTCAGCTCAAGTGTTACTTCCTACAAGCCTTTCCTGATACCCATTGTTGTTTTTCTGCTTTGTCTTCTAAAATTATATCATATTTATCTACTCTTGAGGGCAGGGACTGTTTTCCCTCTCTCCTCTTTATATCACAAGTATTTAGCACAGTGTCTTGAACATGCTAGGTACCTGATAAATATATTTTGGATAAATGAGTATAGCTATATAGAAGGGGGTAGCATTAGTTCAAAGGTTGTAACTATGACCTTCCTTGGTACTCTTCAGCATGTATAGACACCCAAATCATAATCCATAGGATCAGGTTAATATTATACATATGTGTGTTATGCATGAAGTGATAAATAACATTTGTCATATGCTCTTATAGAATATAAGCTCCTCAACTCCAAGAACTGTTTTCATTTTTCTCCATACCCCAAGAGTAGAGCACAGTGCCTTAAAAACAGTAGGTGATTAATAAATACTTTTCGAATTGAATTAAAATTTCAATATTTCAAAAGGGCAGGATTTTACATTTAAGCAAGAGATTGGTAAAGTACTCTGGGATGAAAGGTCTAGTATAAATGAAAATTATTATTACATTACTGGTCACTAATGCACTTCAATTGTAGGTACAGCCTTGGCCATGTGCCTTTAAAAATGGACCTAGACATATGTTAATGACTAATAATAACCTACACACTATTGTTCCTTATTACTAAGATTCATCACAGAGTTTAAAGCTGAAGGAGCTATTTTATGACATCCATGAAATCCGGGTGGAGAAAGGGAAATAATTTCAAAGGTGATAATTTTCCTCTAAGGAGAAAAATTATCATATTTCTGTGCTCTTCCCTGCAGTCACATTAAGCATAGTTGAAAATATGCTTCAGCTATATCAGACAATTCTCATTAAATTAGAGACCAAGTAATAATCGAGCAGCACTGTTATCAGGCTATCCAAAGAATATTGCTAGATAGCCCTTAGTGTCCTTTCCAAAGGTTTGCATCACTCTTCCTACTTTCTTTATTTTACTAAGTAGGTAAGCAGAACATCTGTCATATTTTAAAATTTGAAGGTCTCCTGATAGACATAATCTGTTTGCTTCTGATTTCAAGTAGCTGTCTGATAATATCAAAAAGACATCTTTTCTAAAGTCTAGAGTCATTTGGCTGATCCACTGTCAAGCAGCTTTTCAACGCCGATATTTTTAGAGGCTCTGTGCATGCAGGGAATTAGCAGTAGAGGTTTTAATCACATGTTCATCATTGACATTAAAGACGTTGAAGTGCCTTTACTTTGTGCCTGGGTTCCAAGATAATGTGGTTGAGGGCAACAGAAACAGCAATCATGTCACCTCCAGTCATTCTCTCAAAGTATTTGGGAATAAATTTAGTGGTCTTGGAAATGCAGGAATGTCACTAGAGTGATATAAGATTTAGGGATAATTGCCATTATCCTTGATCAATGAGGTAAAGTGTCAGGAAACTAATTGCAGGCCATCTACTAATTTAACACTTTTGTTCATTCTAGGACAATGACAGAACCCATGGAAATGATGACATGAATAGCTTGTTCTCTAAGATTTAGTGTCCTGTAAGCAAATCATATAATTAAATTAAATTCAATCAACATTTATTAAGTGCTTACTATTTTTTGCCATGTGGGGTGCTAGTCACTTGGGGAAATAAAGATAAAAAGGAAAGGAGGAGAGGACAGGAGGGTAGGGGAGGAGAGGAGAGGAGAGGAGAGGAGAGGAGAGGAGAGGAGAGGAGAGGAGAGGAGAGGAGAGGAGAGGAGAGGAGAGGAGAGGAGAGGAGAGGAGAGGAGAGGGAGAGAAGGGAGAAAAGAAAGGGAAAGGGGGAAAGAATTGTGAAGAGGAAGGGAGGCAAGTTTCTTGCACTCTAGGAGCTTACATTCTATTGGAAGTATATAACATATCTACAGATAAATACATAGCACATAGAAAATAATTTTCAGAGGAAAAGAGCACTAACCAGTCAAGCATATAGAGAGTCCTCATAGAGAAGGTGGCACTTGAACTGTTCTGAAGGAAAATGGGAGGTGATTATGTGGTGCCATAGGTAGAAGTTCTACGGTCAAATACAGCCTCCAACATGGTGGCTGGGCGAGTCACTTAACAAATGTCTGTCTCAGTTTCTTCATATGTAAAATGAGGACAATTATAGTCCCTACCTATGAGAGTTGTTGTGAAGATTCAATATGTTAATATTTGTAAAGTTCTTTGCTAATCTTAAAGAATGCTAACTATTGTACAAATGTTTTTAATACTAGCGAGGGATTCTAACAGGCAGAGGATTAGGCCAGAAAGGATATAGTTGCTCCATATCCAGTTTAGGAAGTCTGTTTTCTCTGAGAACATATAATCTTTAATCATCCCTAGTGTAGGATTTGTGCAGGTATATGAGTTCAAATCCTGCCTCAGATACTTACTAGCTGTATGTCTCTGGGCAAATCACTTAGCCCTGTTTCTCTCAGTTTTCTCATCTGTAAAATAATCTGGAAAAGGAAGCAGCAAACCACTCTAGTATCTTTGCCAAGAGACCCCCAGATGGGATCACAAAGAGTCAGACACAACTGAAAAACAACTGAACAACAACAGAAGTGTAGGATTTTAGGATTTAGAGTGGAAAGGGCCTTGGAGTCCAAGCCCTTTATTTATTTCTTTTCAGATGAGGAGATAGAGGACTAGAGGAGTTAGATGCCTTACCTGAATTCACACAGTTGTAGCAAGATAAAGCTTAGGTCCTCAAATCTGAAATTTACTGTTCTTTTACACCATGCTGCCTTGCCATCTTTTATATAATTTTGGACTAAAAAGGGGGAAAAATCATATATTTGTCCTCTGTTTACCATTTCTAATGCTATCTTTGCATATAAGATGATGTCCACAAATAAAGGAGGGGTATGAAATTCAGAATTAGAAGCAGCATGGGGTAGTATAAAGCTTATTGGACTGGAAGTAAAGAGAGACCTAAGATGGGTTTTGGGCTCTGGCGTTTTCTAGCTATGTGAGGCTAAGCAAATTGCATAACCTCTTTGATTCTCAATTTTGTCATCTGTAAAACAGAGATAATAATATGGGCATTACCTAACACAAAGGGTGGTCATGAGGAAAGTGTTTTATAAACATTAAAACCCTATTAAAATGTGTGATTTTTTTTTTAAATTCAGACACAATTGCGTTTGGATATATGGATAAATAAACACTATAGACTAATTGATCTTGAATGCCAAAAGGCTAAAGTGGTAGGTAATCTGCTCTTTTGAGTTTAAAAGATAGTAGCATTTGGAATCCACTTTTTAAACATGGCAGCATATGACCGAATTAGAGAGCTTGTTTTTGCTTAGGCTACCCTATATGTCCAGAGCTGAAAGAATCATTGCTTATTACATTTTAGAACAATGTCTATCCAAATAGATATTTGCTGATACAGTGGGTATTGAATCTCTTAAAGAACCTTTTAAAACCTTTATAAAATATAATTGTACCCAAGTTTATTTATAGCCTTCTCCATAGGGCTTGGAGTGTGTATGTCTAACATGATGGGGTATTTTATTTTTCTTTCTTTCCTATTCAGTAAAAGCACATGCTTGGTGTTATTTAAAGCATAATGTCCCATGGTGGAGTAGTATATGAGGCAATAAATGGCTTTAGCAGTTATCAAATGCCTCAGCTTCCACCTCAGCATTTAATCATCCACAAAAGCCAGTTATAGCCTCATATACTACTCCACTATGAACATCATTCCTGTTATATGACAAGGCAAGGAAGCTTTGACAAACCACAGCATCAAAAAATAATAATGAAGTTTGTTGGAGTTTTTTTTTTTGCCTATCTCATGAGGATTTGGAAGTTCAGTGATTCAGCCCACTCCTTTCAATATGCATTAATTATTTAATGTTTGTATAGTTCTTTGAAGATGAAATGCACTGTATAAGCACTAAGTAGTATTAATGGTGTTATTATGTAAGGGTAGTCTGCAGGCATGAATTAGATGAAAAACCTGCACAAGGGAATGTTCTGTAGGGAAAAGAAATGAGACTTGTGATTAGATGCATTTCAGGTCAAAAAAAGATTTTGTTATCTTAGGGGAGATGTTAATATTTACGTGTTTCTGAACTCTCACGGGCTGAAATGCTTTTCCTTTCACCTTAGAATTACTACAGCAATACTGATGCATGATTACCTGTGCTAACTGAAACCTACAGAAAGTTAGTACTTCATATAGATGGCTATCAGTGGAGCCAATAGTCTGATCTATTTTTGCAACAATGGATCCGGGGCTATGCTAAATTATGTACATTTTCTCACACCACTCTCTTTGTGACTGAGTATCCATTAGCAAGATGGTTGGTTGTATGCAAGCTGTGGACATAAACAGTATAATCGCATGACAATCTAAGCCATGCCTATGACCTCATGAACACAAAGAGCAAACAACTTAAACCCACTCCCCCAGACGAAATCTTCTATTTAATATTTTAAGACCATATATGATAGATTCATCTCTGTGGAACTGAATGCATCAAAAGTCTGTCATGCATAATCTACAAATGTGAATTACCAGTATCATTTTTTTAAAATTATGCCTTTGTTCTATATATCCAAATTTCTATACCTTTTGAAATATTCATGAGGTACATGAGCTTTATTTACAAGTTATCAAAACTAAAATGACCTTAGAGATAATCTGTCTAGATTCATATATTCATAGATTCATATATTTGAAGCCAGAAAAAAACCTTTAGGGGTCAGCTAATCCAACCTCTTCATTTGATGGATGAAAAGAGGGGCAGAGGATGACTTCCCCAGGGTCGTGCAAAAAGGAGCAAAGCAGGATTCAAACTCAAAAACATTCAAACTCCAAATCCTATTCTCCTTCCACTCCATAAAGCTACCTTTATAGAGCAACCTAGAGTCAACTTTTTCAGTTCCCATGATTCAGCACTGAAGTAAAATATTTGCTAACTGACTTATGGTATTGATTCCAGGGACTAGGAATGTACAGATACTATTTGTAATGATTTCTATAACCTGCCTATGACAGATTCCTTGGTAAAAAAATCAATTTGAATGCAAACATTACGTGTTCTTTAAATTCGAGCCAACTAAACAATTTCACACTCGCCTTCTAATTATATTCTCAACTGCTGTTCTTGGGGAATGAATGATGAAGAACGCTTTTGTTTGTTGACAGATAGGAAACTGAAGAATATTCTCTTGGAAGATTTATGACACACAGCCAATTACATTTGGATTGCAGATAGCAAATTAGTTTTGGATTTGTCTCATTCAAAAATCATTGACAAGTGTGATTCATCACAATAATTTCACACTAGAATCATAGCAGATCATTGCCTGCACCACAAATAGGGTAGCCATCATAATCCATCATGATTAAATATTGGTCTATAGTCAGATGAATGGGGAGTTGGGGGAAAATGTATAAACACTGACAATTAGATGTTGATTTGGAGCTGGGTATATAGGGACTTGTGTGACTCTGGAATTTGGTTTATACTAAATAGATCAAGGATTCTGTTACATATGTTTCTGTTTCAAAGACCATTCGATTCCATGTGAAAATTATTTCTGAAATAAGAGTGTAGTTTTCTTCCCACTCAAATATTTTTAGTGCTCCCCACTGAAGGAGTCTCACTTTATATCTTAGTTGCTTATTGAAAGGAAGCACTTAATAGATTTTTCCTAAAGCACAGGTCTGACCATATCACTACCCTACTCAAGAAACTCTATACTTTCTATTACCCCTAAGATCAAATACACACTCTTCTATTTGATATTTAAAGATCTTTTCCACCTGGATCAACCTATCTTTCTAACCATGTTATGTATTACTCCCCTTCACATATTCCATGTTCTAGTCTCACAGGCTTTCTTATAATTCTTTACCTGACACTCCACCTTCTATCTATGTGCCTTTGATTTTTGTTTCTTTCTTTCTTTTGTTCTAAATTATTTTTTTCCTTTAACAAGCCTTTGTTTTTAGTCCCTCCTACCTCACTTTGTCCACTAAAAACTAACTTAATAGAAATCTTCATAATAAATATTGTTAGTCAAGTAGAACAAATTCCCATACTTCCCTTATGCCTGGAACATGCTCCCTCCTCATTGCTGATCTTAAAATTCTTATTTTCCTTCAAAGCTCAGTATATGAGCTTTCTACATGAGGCCTTTTTTAATCCCTTCCTGGCACCTCCACTCCCTCTTCTCTGAAAAACAAAACCCACTTTTTTTTAACCTTGTATTTATTTGGTATATACGTGTGTGCATAAATGTACACGTACATACATATATGTGTATACAAACACACCTGGCTTGTCCCAAAAGTTTTAGTGTAGTTTTAAGCTTTAATAGCTTAACATATGTGTATATGCAAATATATACAAACATGTTTTCTCCCCCACTAGAATGTAATTGATTTTTGTCTTTTGTATCATTAGTATCTAGTGCATTGCCTGGTATTTAATAGGTCCTTAATAAATTCTTATTGATTTCTGGAAAATCACTTGGGATCTCAGTTGAATGTGCCTCTCTGCTAACTCACTGCCCACATCAGATAGCCCAAACTTCTCATTTTACAAATGAGGAAACAAAGGCCCAGATAGGTTAAGCTTATTATATGTTAGATTTTTGCATTGATATTCCCAGTACCTCACACACAATGTCTGACATACAGTAGATGCTTAATACGGGCTTGTTGATTGATTGATAATTGATTAAGCAAATGTCTCAGGGTCACACAGCTAGTTAACAGCTGAGCTAAAATTCAATCCAAGGTCTTCTAACTCCTGCTTCAGTATTCTCTCCACTAAACTCTGCTGCCTCTCAGAGAAACTACATTCAATATATCATGGCGTTCTGATGTATAATCTATATTGTCAAAATGAATTAAGCTCACTTCTTTGCCCTAAAAAACTTCTCTGATAATTGTTGCCTTTGAGGGGCTGCTGTTGGAGTTTGGTCTGAAGAAAGTGTCATACATACATGAGACATCTGGAGGTATTTTCCTGCTTGGAGATAACTGAGTCCCATCTGGAGGTCCCACCTCCTTCCAGTGATTTATATTTTGAAACACTCTGTAACAATCTCTGGAACCCTGCAAATATCAAATTCATTTATTCTACCCTGTCAAGAAAAGAAGCTCTAAAATGGTAAACGCTTCTTTACATTGCTTGAAAGTATTTACTTTCTTCAAAGATGTGGCTTGTGACTGTTGCAGGCTGTATTGTGCTTGTTAGTGAGACTAAAAAGAATAAAGCTTCACCTGCCATTTTTTCCACATTGTATGCCTTTGAAGCTAAACTCTGAGTTGGCCATTTGCCATTTCTTTCTTCACGAATTAAAGCAAACAGAAGTTAAGTAGTTTGCCAATGTCCACACAGATACTAGGAGTCTCCGGCCAGATTTGAACTCAGATCTTTCTGACTCCAAGCACAATACTCTATCCACTGTGCCACCTAGCTGAATGATCACTGTTTGAGAAGTCTATGGTGTCTTTGTTGCCCCTATCTCTTAGGCGCCTTAGATTATCTTTGTTCAGAAAGAATCACTTGCATTAGTTGATTCTCCACATTGCTTTTTTGGACCTCTTTTATGGCGCCTATCATATGAATTATTTCTATATGTGTCATCTTTTCTGCTTGGTTTTAAATTCTTGAGGACCAAGGATCCTGTCTTATTCCTCTGTGCACATTTGTGTGTGTGTGTGTATGTTTGTGTGTGTGTGTCCACATTATCAAGCACAGAGTCTTGCACATAGTAGGTGTTTAGACTATGTTTGGTGACTGAATCAACAAATAAAGGAACGAATGAATAAATGCTTCAAAAGTATGGCTTGGATACAGTTATTTGAAAGTCAGAATTTGAATCCAGGTTCCAATAAACATTACATAATTAATACATATTAAAATTTATTAGCTTTATGACTTTGACCAAGACACTTAACCTCTCTGAAATTTGATTTTCTCATCTGTAAAATTAATTCTATACTATTTGGGAGATCTACCTCACAGGATTGTGAGAAAATGCTTTGTAAATACTAAAGCTCTGTAGATACAGTAGTTATTACTATTTACCAGAATTCTACAGCTAGCCCACATAGCATATATACTTCAGTTGTACTTCAGTGTGCATTCATTACAACTGTTACATATCCCTCTGCTTTCTATTTGAGTGCATCTTTTTTTTTGGGGGGGGGCTGGGCATTGGGGTTAAGTGACTTGCCCAGGGTCACACAGCTAGTGAGAAGTGCATCTTTTCATCCACAGATTACCATCCACTTCCGTGTATATCCATTGTTTCTTGGTATGCACATTGTATCATTGTTGGTGAGCTGAATGTACTTTGGGTAAAACAATTTGTGATTCCCTCTTTCCATTTAAACATAGGTCACAGGTAGCAATGACTAAATGATGCTATATGATTGATCAAGATAAATAGATCATTTAGCTGTGAGTGTTTAATAGCATTTGCACAAATGAAATTAATGCAACTAGGATAAGAAAGGAAGTAGTTGATGTGAAAAATATTTGTATTAAATTTCTCAGATTAGGGTCTGATTTCACAGATAATAGGTAACTAGTAGAAAAAGATAAGACCATATTCCCTGTTAAATTAATTGTCCTCAAAATGAACAACCAATGCTCTAAATAAGAATGGCTAACTAGTAATACCCCAAAAAGTAGGACAGAATTCTGCTTCTGACATATTCTGGCTACATTTTTTAGGAAAAGCCACTTAACCTCTTAGTGGTTTCAGGCAATGCCCTAAGACTACAAGGTGAAGAGAAGGCATTAAGTTTTATTGAGAGAAGGAAGTCTTCACCTTGAGCTCCCTATACCAAGGAAATCACAGGTTGAATCTCTGTCCTTAAAAAGCATATGGAAAAAAAATTCTCTAATTCACCTTTTACAAGACATATGCAATCAAAACAGCTCTGAGGCTTCACCAGCAAATGGGCAAAGATTAAAAAGTCAATATTGAGTACTATAGGTAATATGAAACACCTAACACGGTTTATGTTATTTAAGTGCTTATTAAAAACTTACTGAATGATTCGATCAACATTTACTTCTTACTTTACCTGAAAGTCTTCCAAAAGTCACAACTTTCTTGACTGTTACTGACAGAGCTTTATAATTGTTCCCTACCGTCAGGATAGATAGGTAATGACTTGATAATTTTTGGTTATGTTTCAATAAAAGAATTAGTTGTATAGGATCATACATTTAGGGCAGGAAGGGACTTCAGTGACCAGTCATTTTAATTTACACACAAGGAAACTGAGGGCTAGAGAAGCTAAATGATTTTTTCCAGGGTTACACAGATAGCAAGTATCCGTAGCGGGAATTGAAAACAGGCAAAAAGATTGTACATTTAAATCTGGAAGACATCTCAGAAGCTTTCAGATCCAATCTCTTCATTTTAAAAATGAGGAAATGAGGTCCAGGGAAGTTAGGTCACTTCCCAAGATCACACAGGGAGTAAACATCAGAAGCACAATTTAAACCTAAGTCTTCTGACTACACAATGGCTAGTCTTTCCACTATACTAAACTCATCTTTTGAGAGCTTCCTCATGTGGTTACACACATTAATGATTCTTTGGGTTTATCATCAGTCCTTAGCACATTAGTTCATGATCTTTGCCATATCTTAATATGTTGGCTTATGGAGATCTGTTACCATCGTATTGAAGCTTCTTAATGACTTCCTACAACAGTTATATCCAAAATGAGAAACAGGGTCTCACTCCAAGAAATACATAATCAACCAATGGATGAGAAACAAAATAGGTTTAAAAAATGTGTATTAAGCACCTATTATATACCAGTCACTGTACTAAGCACTGCACATGCTTATGGAATATGGGGGGGGGGTTTATAATCTAGTGTGAGGGAGGACAATACACAAAAAGAAGCTGAAGAGTGGGGGAAATATTCAATATAAGAAGTCAAAGAAGTTCTGGAGTAGTGCAGCAAGATGGGAAATGAGGAGGTGTCTGAGTTGAGCCCCACCCTTAAATGGCATCCTTAAACCATCTCTGTGACGTCAGTTGTGGGGTTTGTTTCCAACCTGGCCCCATCTAGCCTCATTCCCCTCAAATCTTCCCTCTGCAGCCCCTCCTTCCCCATATGCAAAGTACCAGCCTTCTTCCATCTGCACCAGGCATCCACCTCTCAGGGCAGTTACAATCTGACTACTGCTACCCAGGCAACCATAGCAGCAGCTGCATAGATTCCATGTAGAAAATTATAGATCTCATTACGTTATCTTTCCCCCAAAACCCGTTCCTCTCTCAAATTTCCCTACCAACATTTTTCCTATCGTCCAAGTTCAAAACCTCAATGTAATCCTATCTCAACTCCTCTCTCCCCACCCTTATTTCAGTCATATCTGACTCTCTGTAACCCTGTTTGGGGTTTTCTTGGCAAAGATACTAGGGTGGTTTGTCATTTCCTTCTCCAGCTCATTTTACAGATGAGGAACTGTGGTAAACAGGGCCAAGTGACTTGCCCAGGGTCACACAGCTAACAAGTGTCTGAGGTCAGATTTGAATTCAGAAAGACGAGTGTTTCTGACTCCAGGCCTGGTGCTCTATCCACTGCTCCACCTAGTTTCCCCTCCCCATCCTCCCTATAGCCTTTTGGTTTTTAAGTCTTGTCTTTCTACTTCTATATGTCTTCTATCTCCTCTTCCCTCTACTCATTAGCCACCACCCTAAGTTAGGCCTTCATCACACCTCACCTTAAATATTATAAGAGTATCTTCCTTCAATCCATTCTCCACATAGCTGCTAAAGTGATTTTCCTAAAACTCAAGTTTAGCCATTCTCCTCTCCTACTCTATAAACTCCAATAGGTCCTATTGACTCTAGGTTCAAATATCATTTCATCTGCATCCCATTACTTTTTTTAACTTCTATTTTATTTATAACTTTTATAATGTTAATAATTAGCAGCAGTACCATAAGAAATGCATAATTTATAAATAAGTAAATATAGATTTATTGGAGAAGCATGCTCAAACATTTCCTAATAGGAACGTGTGATCAAAAAGTTTTGAGATCATTGGCCCAAAGGCGTTTTGAGGAATAAATGCTTCCATTCGGTGCAGTTGAAAGGACCATTTTTCAGTTTATCTAGTTTTTAGATTGGTTGTTACGTAACTCAACCAAACTGTGTTATTTTCTTCTTCAATTATTCAAGGAGCTAGGATTTTGTCAGTGTGGATAATCTCTCCACTACCAGATCACAACACCTCCTCCTTCCTGGTAGGTGGGCTTTGAGAATTACTGTGGCCCAAACATCCCACAGCCAGCTTGATGATGAACCTCTTTGAACTTAGTGAGGCTAGGGCTCCAACAAGCCATGTATGCTGTGCCACTAAGCCCATTCTGCAAATAATTAATAATAATTAATTAATAATAATAATAATAGATTGAGCAAAGTTGAATCAACTGCAGAGTTCCATTTCACTCCATCAATGATAGAGCCTAAGATACAAAGTCACTACTAGCTGACACAGCTTAGCAGGCACTGCCTGGCATTTAGTAGGCACTTAATAAAAGTTCACTGATAGACTGACTGATATCACTGAGGTGGACGTGTTACAACTTTATGATGTTTCCTCAAGAATATATTTTGTTATAATAGTCCAGTTGGACCTTTACTAGGATTTCAATAGAAAAAGAAAGCAATGATATACCAACTAGAGATAGCCTGGTAGAGTAGCTGGGTGCTACCTGGTACCTCAACACATACTAACTGTGTGAGCATTGACACATCTCTTAATCTCCCAGCACACCAGCAAACTCTAGAAAAGTAATTATAGACAAGGCTTGACAAATATCAGTGGAAGGAATTTCCCACACCAAAGAAATCATGTATGTGCATGGGAACTCTAAACTGTATCTTTCCAGGCAAATCTCTAAGTCTGTAAGTTACAGAGAAGACATCGATCTGCATAAGCACTGGAAATTTCTTATCATGAGCTCCCTAAACCAAGGGAATCACAGATCTTATCCTATCTATCTACATTTGTCTATGTAAAAAGATCCACATATCAAAATTGTTTATCACATTAGACTTTCTCACCTTTCCCCTTGAAGATGGTGCTGATGATGACCCATTTAAAATCTAATGACTCTTCCTTAGGGATCCCTCACACCCTTTCTACTGCCTTTATTTGGCAGTAGAAACATGCAAACTATGAATTTTTCAATCCTAACTGGGATGAATTTTTCTATTTATAAGTCAGATTCGAATGTTAGAAATGAGGGGAAGGCAAGTCAGTTTGTGGTTATTGCCAGGGTTGATCTTACATAAGTGATTAAGCTAGTCATCCACCCCTAAATATCTCTTTTACATTATCTAAAATTCTTCACTTAGGCATATGACCTGAAGTTTTACCAGTTAGAGATTCATTCTTTTGGATTAATAAATCACTTCTTCTAAGACAAAAATATACTTTGGAAGGTTAAAATATTAAGCAAGCAAGGCATACACACTTTGATGAGAAATTTTTGGTCATTTTTGTGATAAGTAAGGAGTAGAATGTAGAAGGGTACAGTAATTTTACAACATGAAATATGGTAGCAGAGGAGACACTGGCTGGAGTGTCTGTCATTCTTTATATTGGAAGAGAACTAACTAGATGTTTATAAAATGGGGTAGATGTATGCATGAGGTGAGGTAAGAAAGGTAAAAAGGAAGGACTAAAAATGAACTTTGTCTACTCCATAAGTTTCCTGAGGGTAAGTATCATTGCTGAGTCATACATGAGAAAAGGAGTGAGTGGGGTATGAGTGAGGTTTGGAATGACTTATTCAGTTTCCTTTTGAATCAGAAAGTGACATTCAGAAGAACACTAACATCATGTGTACCTCTCATGCAACCATTTCTTGGCTCCTTGAATGTATTTAGTGTCTCACATTTAATACAATGCTATGCAACTGCACGATAACACAACATAAGGGAAACATTACTCCTCTTCTAACTGCTCAAAAAGTCTATATCATTCAGGGATTCCACTATAGCAATTTAACTTTGCAGTACTTTCCTGCCACATGTCTAAATTCTTAGACCCTATTTCAATTTACCACCTAGTCAACCAATGTTCATGAATCTCTATATTTTACTCTGAACCTCCCCAGGCCAATCAGAATTGATTATATGATATCACAGCACTGAAAAAAAAAAAGACATCTACTTAAAATAAAATGTAAGATAAGAAATAAAAATTAAGCAATGAATATTCTTACCACCCATTTTTCGAATTACAACTTCCCAGCCTTCCAAGAAATATGGGCTATGGAAGTTCTTGTGAACAAATTGTAAAACAGATTTTATTACCTCCAACATGTTCCAATTAGATTATGCATATCTATTCTCTTATAGAAAATGATGAATACTAACATTGATTTTTGTCAACAATTTTTTTTTCTAAAAGATGACTGTGGCATTACAGAACAACTGAAAAGGGAGTTAGAGTGTTCTGTTCTACCAGCTTAAATATAAGACTATGTCCTAGTAGTGCTATTTGTTCACTATCTTCCAAGTATAAAATGTTCAATTTTATGTCTCCTCAGGCTTTTAGGCCAAGTCCAAAGTCTGGTCTGAAGATGACTCTAAAATGGAGTAAAATTAAGCCATAGCAGGAAGCTGTGAAGCATTAGACCTGCAAAAATTGGATGTGTCCTAACAGTACAAGATAACAGTGTTATTGACTAAAGAATTTGGGGCCAGGTTTTCATTCTTTCATTGCACTATGGGAAAATTTACAATGGTCTTAATAGGGTTTGGTGTCTTTTCTACAGTTCAATGATGAGAATCTAATCTTTGCTCATTGTACAGCAAAACTGGAACGAGGATAGCATCTGGCCTTAAGAAAAGGTAATGGCATCTGTTTGATGAACACAGTGGCCCAGGAAATATATTTTGAGTGTCCCCTTTTGCCTATAAAAGTATAATCCTGATATGGTGAGTGCATTAATTGCTTTCTTTGTGAGCAGAGCTTTGCTTTGGAAGTAAACTTGGCTGACCAGCCTGTGAACCCAAATCATCTATTTTTGTATTGATTTAGTATTGACTCACTTAACCTATTATACCACCTAATTTTGTAGGACTCTACAGCAAGGTGAAATTCCATCTTTATTTATTACCACTCTCTTCTCTCTAGCCCTGTGAGGTAAGTGGCCATAAATGCACATTGCAGAACTTCCTGTCCCAAACATGTCCAAGGCTCATCATGCAGCCATACCAGAGACTGCAGGAAGGAAAACAGTGTGTGAATATGCACTGATAATTGCATGGTTCTTATTTTCTTTTGTCATTTTTGCCAATCTCTCTTCCATACTAGATGCCACATTAGAGCAAAGTTTTGTTATGGCTTTCTTACAATTATGTTTTCTCACGTCTGAGATTCTCACATATAGTATTAGCTTTCAGTATAAGCCAGGCTGAGGACCAAAATGTAATATTCTCCTGCCTCCTTGCCCTACTCCAGCCAGGTGTATTTCCACAAATGACTCTGAGAAAACTTGTTTTGCTGAAAAAAGCTATTAAAAAAAAAAACTTCATTCTATGTGTTTCTCTGACGAGCGCTACTAGCCATTTAGCAGTAGTTTCTTTTTGTTTTTTTTATCTATGCACATTGAAGTCTATATCTTTTTTTGAAAGCTTATTGTAGAGTATATTCAGCTCCTCTGTCTAGCTATGTTATGCAAGTGTAAATTGTAAGATTTATATACAGTGTATGGCTTTCAGAACCAATTCTCATCTAGCCTCCTTTTCCATTACATAGATGGATGTTGCTATGAAATAGATGGCTTACAGCTGGAGCTTCAATTTTTTAAACTATTTTTCTAGGGAATAAATTAAAAATTGCTATCCCTTTTCTCTCAGATATATCACAAGTCTATTTTGTGAGAGTTTGATAGTTATGTGTGTGGGCCATCTCATGGGGCTTGTGTGAGAAGGAGGTCTACACTTTAGCCTCTTGCAGTAGGACACATATCATCTGGTCCCTCCAAAAAGCACATGCATGACTAAAGATTTTTGGTTGTTCCCTTAGTCCCTGCGACTATAAAAGCATAGGTGTGTTAAAGAGAATTAGTCAAGTGAACAAGCATTTATTAAATACCTATGTGCCAAGCAGTAGGGATATAAAGACAAAAATAAGGTTCCAGCCTGCAATGAGCTCACATGAAAATAAATAGCTAGGCATATACAAGATACATACAGAGAAGATGGGAGGTAATCTTAGAGAGGAAGACACTGGCTTTGGGGAGGACAATGGGAAAAAACTCCTCACAGAAGATGAAATTTTAGTTGATACTTGAAAAAAGTCAGGGAAGTCAGTGGGGACAGAAAAGGATAGAACCCTTCAGGTATGGGAGACAGACAGTAAGAGGGCATGGAGTCAGGAGAAGGAATGTGGTGTTCAAAGAATAGGAAAAAGGTGAGAGTCACTGAATTATGGAGTTAAGTAGAGGGCTAGAAAGATAGAAAGGGGGCAAGTTGTGAGGGGATTTAAAATCCAAACAGAGGATTTTCATCTTTGATCCTGTGCTAATACAGAGCCACTGAAGTTTGCTGAGTTGGAAAAGGGGAATATAACATGTTTGGAACTATCCTGTAGGAAGGTCACTTTGGCAGCTGAGTGGAAGGTGGGCTAGATTAGGGAGAGACTTATCAGGGAGCCCAGAATACTACTGCAATAACAGCATCGGGGATGAGGGTCTGTACCAGGGTAGTGGCAGTGTAAGAAAAGAGAAGGATCACACTCATATTGTGAGAGTAAGTGACTGGAAGGATGGTGATAGCCTCAACAGTCATAGGGAAGTTTGGAAGATGGAAAGGTTTGGGGGGAAAGATAATGAGCTCATTTTTGGATATGGTGGGTTTAAGATGTTTACAAGAGATCCAGTTTGAAATGTCCAGTAATCAGTTGGAGATGAGAGGCTGGAGGTCAGGAGAAAAGACTGGACAAATAGATATAAGAATCATCTGCACAGATATGATCACTGAGTCTTCAAGACTTGATGAGGTCATTGAATGACATAGAATAGAGACGGCCCAGAATAGAGCTTAGTGAAGACCCACAGGTAGCAGGCATGACTTGGATAAAGATCCAGCAAAGGAGATTGAGTAAGAAACACTGTACAGGGAGGAGGAGAGCCAGGAGAGAGCAGGCTCATGAAAAACTAAAGAGAAGAGAATATAAAGAAGAAAGTGGTTGAGAGTGCCAAAAGCTATAGAGAGGTCGTGAAGGATAAGGATGGAGAAAAGACCATTAATTTGGGCAATTAAGACAACATTGGCAACTTTGGAGACAATAATTTCAGTTGAATGATGAAACCGTACTTCAAAGAGTTAAAAAGAGGAAGGAGAGTAAAGGAAGTAGAGGTATCAGTTATAAATGGACCTCTTTAAGAGTTTAGCCATGAAAAGGAGGAGACATGTAGGATATTAGCTAGAGGGGATAGATGGATCAAGTGAAGCATTTTTATGGTGGGGGAAACATAAGCATGTTTGTAAGCAGTAGGGAAGCATCAAGTAGAAAAATAAATATTGAAGAGGGGTAAAAGAGTGGAGATAGCAAAGGGACAATCTGCTGGAGAAGATGAGATGGAATGGGATAAAAATGGAATGGAAGAGAACAAGCAAAAAGAAGGGGGGTGGAGAGGGTCATTGTAGTATGATGGACATTGACTTTGAAGAAGTCATCACCGTGATTGAACCCTTAAAGATGTAAGTAGAACATATCCTTTTATACTAGAAAGGATGAAATAAATATCCTTTTATACTAGAAAGGATGAAATAAAATAGGACCACTTGTGCAAGTAGAGAGGTTTACCTTGACCCATAGAAGGGTCACCTTTTCATGTGAAACAGGGTTGAAGAGGGTGGCTAGGTGGCACAGTGGATAGAGCACCAGCCATGGAGTCAGGAGAACCTGAGTTCAAATCTAGCCTTAGACACTTGACACTTGCTAGCTGTGTGACCCTGAGCAAGTCACTTAACCCCATTGCCTAGCCAAAAAAAAAAGGGAAAGAAATAGGGTTTAAGGAGAAGGAAATAGTGGAAGCCATCTGAGATATAACTATATGAGATGAGGAGGAAGGGAAAAGAGAGAACATTTGGGGAAGAGCCTAAATTTTTGCGGTGAAATAAGAGACAAAATTTTTAGCTGAAGGAGGGTAGAAGAATAAAGTCTAGGATGTTTCTGGAGATATGAAAAGGTTTGCAAAACTGTGGTAGAGAGTAGGATAATAAATCAATTGGGAAGTATAAAAGGATTGCCTTGCTGCAGCGAAGGCCCAGTTGAGATTACCTAACACAAATTTGTAATGAACCTACCAAAACTGTCTGCACGGTTTTGTGATTTTCTCCAACTTTGTTCAGTAGCAAGTGAATAGGAGCAAAGGCAATGGATGATGAGAATAATCCAAGAATGAGATTTGGCAGGTCAAGAACTTCAATAGAATAAGATAGCAAAGAATTCAAAAGAAGAAAGCAGTTTAGAGCTGATCTACTTCTCCTAGGGGTCAAAATAGAGAAAGAAAAAAAGAATATAGCAAAGCAGTGATGGCCTAGGGGAAAAAAACTGAGGGGTGAAGGGATTGGAAGTCAAGGTAAAGACAGAGAACACAGTTTAGAATTGCAAGACAGGGGGAGAAGTGGAATGAAAACAAATTATGGTCAGATGAAGGAATTTTGGAGTGTAAGACTATGGAAGCAGAACATCTGTGGATGATGGCAAGATCAAGGTTATGACCAACTCTGAGCATAACTGTGATGAGGTCAAAGAGGAACTCATGGAAATTAGAAAGTTGAAGAACCGAAAAATTTGGGTGTTTGAGAAAATATCAATATTTATGTTAGGGAGGACAGAAAGATTGTGAGAAGGCACTGAATTCATTGGGGAATGAAAAAAAAGTATCCTGGAGGTCAGTAGAAAACAGACACTAGAATCTTAATTAGGTGAAAAGTATGGATTGAAAGAAACCTCAAAGGGGAGCCATCACTGCATGATGGTGGTAGAGGAACAGCCTAGTAATGACAATGAGGAGCAAGGAGTGTTCCAATTCCTCAACTACAACCAGTGGATCCTAGGTATGAGTGAAAGGGTAAACAATGCTGGAAAGTGTGATCAGGGGAGCTGTGTCATCAGGAGGGAGCCAGAGCTGAGTAACTGCAAGGAGATACAGTGAGAATGACTGCATCCAGAGAAAGAACTAATGTACATATATATATATGTGTGTGTGTGTATATATATATATATGTATATATACACACATACATATATATGTATATATATATACACACACATACATGTATGTATGTGTATATACACAAACATACACACACACACACACACACATACACACATACATGATATCTGTGGCTAGTGGTAGCCATCTGGGAAGGAGAGAAAAAAAGGAAAAAAGACATTTACATGATAACTTTATTATATATTTAAAAAGAAATAACAAGTTATACTTATGCTTATTTTATTTCATAAATTAAAAATAAAATAAATTTAATTAAAAAAAAAAATGAAATCTAGCATGTTACCAGGGACTTTGGAGCATGCCCAGATAGTCTATCATGGAAGTACACAGGGAGAGATTGAATATGAATGAAAGAGAGGGGATAATAGAGGGAGAAGTCTGTTGGAAAAGATGAGATGGAATGGGATCCAGGTGTGAGCAAAACAATTACTATGGAGTTGTAGGGGCCTAAGAGAGTGTCTGGAGTACTATGGGATAATAAGCCAAGGAGTGTGAAAAAGTATGAAAAAAAGTCTTATCTGCTCTCTCTTTGGGTCAGGTTCTCCCAAGACTGAATCTAGTCTTCTGTGATCCCTGAGCCAGAGCTCTTTTGCTGGGAAGGAGTACCATCAGGCCTGTGGGTCATTGCTCCTGGTAACTCATTCTTTGGGAGTTTCCAAGATGGTGACATTAACAGTAATTGTCGTTTACATAGAGCAGGGGTGGGAATGCTGAGGCCCTGAGGCTACATATGGCCCTCTGGGTCCTCAAGTAGGGCCCTTTGACAGTCCTTTGAGGACCTAGAGGGTCACATGTGGCCTCAAGACCAAAGGTTGCCCATCCCTGACACAGTTTGCAAAAGCCTCTGCATACAATTATCTCATACCATCTTCAAATCAACTCTCTGAGGCAGTTGCTACGAGTATCCCCATTATACAGATGAGTACACTCAGATTCAGAGACATTAAGTGATTTTCTCAGTGTCAATGAACCAACAAGTGCCTGAGGCAGGATAAAAATCCAAGTCTTCCTGACTCCAAGTCTATCACTTTATCCACAATGCCAAACTAGTAGCAAGTTTAATACTGAGCTTTCTTTCATTCTTAACTTGAGAACAAGTTTACCACTCAAGGACTTTAAACTTGATTTCCAAAAAAAATGAAGAAAGCTTAGACTGAGGCCCTCTAAGGAACATTCCAGGTATGGTGCTGTGTCTCTGTGAAAAGGGAAGTGGGCCTGAGCCTATTGAATTCTTATCATTTTAATGGAATGTTCTGTACTGCTATAAAAATGGATGCACTCCTATTAAGTAAAACATATTTCTTAAAAGAACAACAAAGAAAGCAGGTGCTCTGTGGCTCTCCTGTAAAAATAAGACCATATAAACTAAAAGAACAGCCTTTATAATTCCACCTGGCCAGAGGTTCTTGTGCATTCAGCCAAACTGCATTCATTGTGCAAAGTACCTTCAAATGACTGCACTGCATGGTCACATTTGAGAACTTGGCTATCACAGAGGACATATTCTGCCAAAAATTAACATACCAGCTTCAGAAGAGACCTGGGACACCTTTGTGAACAATTGCTTGATAAAATAGAATCTCCACGGTTGGCAATTAGCACTGTGTTAATGAAAGCAAAGCATTTTGGAACTAATCGCCACTGTACCGCACCTGTCCACTCATAACAGTATCTCTACCTGGATGCAGAGAGCTGATCCAGTAAAAACATTCTGCAGATGGATTGCCCAGAGTATGTCAGGAGGGAATGTTTCAGCCACTTCCTAATGCTATTTTGCAATTGTTATTTTTCATGTGTGTCCACATCCTAGTAATATATCCCTAGATTTGACTGTAATCTTGCCACTGAGCTCGCCTGCAGGTCTCATAAACTTGTTTTACTGTAGTCCTAAGTCACAGCTTCTGTAGAACCAGACAGATAGTACTGTGCCATAACATCCATTAGAGAACACATCTGCACTTATATCTCCTACTTATAAATGTTTCTGCAGGGGGATTACATTCTTCGGAATGAGAGCATACAATATTACAATGCCATTGGCTGTCCAAATGCACATTACTTCAGTAATTGAATTAACTATTCTCAATACATACTGGGTTTTCTCCTTCTCTAAGCTATAAATTAATTTCTTCCGTGATTCATAGATGCTTATATTAATATATTTAACCACATAGGAGAGCAAAGTCTTTGTGTGTTCTAATATTTTGAGGAAGGAATATGAGAGGGACAGGAAAAAAGGTCAATAATAGCTTGAATGGCTAGAAATCTGGACAGAATGGATTCACCATGTTGAAAAAAAAAAGTCAGTACATTAGAGAATAGAACTATGATGTGTAATGGATGACATTTCCATCTTACTTATGTAGGACTTAATATCTTACTTTCTAATTAATGTTCATTAAGAACATTGAGTGAAATGAACATGAAAGAAAAATAACTGAAAGGAGCCAACTTGATAGAGTCTTTCAACAGAATGGAATGCCATAGATTCCTGTTCTTTAATAATGTGTGTATACATGAAGATGTTTGTGTTTGTGTGTGTATGTGATGTGTGTGTGTGTGTGTGTATACACATCTATATGTATATATTCAATCCTCTAGTGAGAAGGGGGAGAAAAAGTGGTAAATGCACTCTTAATTTGAGTGTTGGAAAAGAAGAATCTGGCTTCTCAGGAATTTTCAGTTTTTGTTTTTAAACTGCTAAAGCTTTTATCATATTGTAGTAATCATTATGATACTTCAGCTTTATTTCTTCTTAACAGTTCAAAGTGCTCACAGTTATTCCCATAAAGCTCTTGGGAGGAGGAGAAAATCAGTCCTATTATACCTATCTTATGGATTGAAAACTGAGATACAAAGATTAAATGACTTGCCCAAGGTCAAACAATCCATAGTAGAACCAGGAGAGAGAAAGACCTCTGCCTTCTGTTCTTTTGTGCTTGATGATACCTGAGGCACAATCAGTGAGAAAGATGCTCTCAATAGCATGAGTAATTCATTGTCTCTTTAGGCATAGTCTACAGAGCACAATGTTGAAAGAAGTAGCAATATCACAAGAAGCAGCCACAGAATCTGATACACAAGCAATGGAAGGTTTAAAGCCATACGTTCATTTTTCTACAATTCCAGGGATGAGTTTCTACAAAGTGGCATTGAGTATCCCCATCGTATCACATGGACCTTCCATTCCCTAAAGTAGGCAATTATATAAATACAGCAAAACCTCTTTTTATACAATGTGCCAAGGCCAATGTTATCCCACAAAAATGGATTTTCTATAAAAATGGAAATAGTCAATTTATTCTAATATAGCAGTTGCCAGAAATCAGCCTAAGGATGCTTGCTCCTCTGTAAGATAAATGTTGACTGTTCAGAGAGATTAAGGTGGAAGGATCTGGAAATGCCTATTACAGTAGAGGGGAGAGGAAGGTGAGCTAGGAGTGGAACACACACAATTTCAGCTTTCTCTTTGTTAAGAAAAAGCATCATTGTGTTTCTTTGGGGGACGGCATGGACCCAATAATGAATTGACGAGAGGGGAGGAAAAATGAAGAGAGTGGGAGGGAGAGAATGAAAGCGGAAGGAGAGAGGAAGGGAGGAAAACAAGATGGAAAGGGGGCAGGAAGAAAGGAAGGAAAGGGAAAGAGAGAGAAAGGGAAAGAGAAAGGAAGAGAGAGAAGCAAGAGAGGAAGAGAGGAAGGAATGGAGACAGAGAAGGCAAAAAAGGAGAAGAGAGTTGGAAGAAGGGGGAGAGAGGAAGGGAAAAAAGGGAGGAAAGGATGGAAGGGAGAAATAAAGGGTGAATGAAGACAGGGAGGGAAAAAAAGGAGGAGACATAAAGGGAAAGGTATGGGAGGAAAAAGTCAAGTAGTGTGAACGAGGAATATGTGCTTAAAGTATATTTTAAGTGTAACTCGCATACCAATTGGCTTTAGGACAGGGGTTACAAAAGTAACAAAATGCTCCTGAGAACAAAACACTGAGAGAGAGCCTGAAGAAAAAGAAAACATAATGTGGTTAACTGGAATACTGGAAGGATGGCTCATTTATTCCACTGTTGATGTTAGTAACCAAGGGAGAACCAGAAAAGAAATTTGTCTCAACTCTTATTGCAGAGTGCTTGTGTCCTTTCCTGCCTTATTAACTGGAGTATATGGTATTACTATTTATTTTTCTTTGAGTGTTTCAGGGACATTGTTGTGATTATCAATTATTGTACAGAAAATGAAGATCTAGAGTGTTGCCTGTAAATGTTTTCTTCATTGTTGTTCATTTTTTGTTTGTCTGTTTGTTTTAAAATCTCAATAGCAATGCCTATTTGTTGTGCTGTTCTTCCTTGTTCAGAGTTTACCTCCCTTGCCTTGAACATTCACAAATGATTCCTGTTATCTGAGGCTTCTGCTTTGGCAGTCCTGTTTAATCATGGTTTTTCCTACACATAGTTCTATAAAGGTGTATGCCTGCCTGGACTTTAGGCAGGAGCTGGTATGCAGCTAGTGGATGGGCGATATGGCCTTGAAAAGTGGATAGCTCCCAGCAGTTCTTACACAAACAAAGTTAATTCTGCTGCTTACAGGCTCCTCCACATCTATCCTGAGCACCTCTGAATCTCCTTGTTTTCCTGATTCTTTCTTGGCTAACTGGCTGATACCCTTGGCCTGATCCTTCTTTGAAAGTACTCATGTGTGTTCCACCCTCCCACACTACATGAACTGACTCCAAATGAAAAATCGCAGTTTAAACTTGGTGAACCAACCTGCCATGGCTCACATTTAAAAGCCCTCTAAGACTTGAAAAGCTTTCTGCATGCATATGTAGTTTTATCTGCTTCATTTTCCATATTTCTCACCTACATTCCTCTCTCCTCACCATTCTGGATGAGCTCCCTGTCCATGCTGCAAATCAGATGCTCACTGCCTTCCAAAACATATGGAGAGGCAGGGTTACCATTTTGGTGACATATGGATATACTTGGGAAAGATGGCATTTCAGAGAAAGAACACATTCAGTTTATATTATAAGGAATATCTATGTTTCATGCACCTTGACTGGTGTGTTTTTTTGCTGGGCTTATTTAAGTGCAAATAAACTGTGTCCTGGAAGCTTCCCATGAAGCTCTTCTAGGACTGGGAGTGGGAAGGCAACATAATGCTAGGGGTATACTTGAAAGAAATGTCAGTCTGAGAATACAAAGCATTTCAACCTTGAAAACTCATAATCCTCCAACTGCTGTGATGCTGAGCTGATTAAAAAAGAGTACTTGTCCAGAGGCACCTTAGGTTTGTACCTAAAGACACCAATTCTAATTTTTTAATTTTCAGAAATTTCCCTTTGGCACCTTATTTTAGTCTGGGGTAATGCTGGCTTAGAATTCGGGAAAACTGAGATCTATTTCTGACTCACTAGCCATGGGAAAATGACAGACTCATCCTGCTTCAAGTCTTTATCAGTAAAACATGGATAAGAATCTATGCTACTCCCTAGTATGGATGGGACATATTGGGAGACTATAAAAATGAGGCAGTTAGATTGCTCAGCAGATAGAACACTGGGCCTGGAGTCAGGAAGACCTGAGTTTAAATCAAATCTCAGAAACGCACTAACTGTGTGACCCTAGTCAAGTCACTTAACCTCTGTTTGCCCTAATCCACTGGAGAAGGAAATGGCATACCACTCCAGTATCTTTGCCAAGAAAACCCTCTGGACAGAATTAGCTATGGTCTACAGGGTCATGAAGACTCAGAAGCAACTGAAAATAATATATAATATTAAATAAAAACAATAATAGCTAGCATTTATATAGGTTTACAAAACACTTTACATACAATATCTCTTTTGGTTCTCCCAATAATCCTGTGAAATAGGTATCATTATTGTCCTTGTTTTATAGACGTGGAAAATGAGACTAAGAGAAGTTAAATGACTTACTTGCCCAGGTCACACAGCTAGTGAGTGACTGAGGTAGGATTCAAACCCAGGTCTTCTTGACTCCAAGTCCAGTGCTCTAGGCACTGTGTCACCTAACTGCCTCCTAATAGCATGGTTATAGGTTGAGTTGCAGCAGCAGCGGAGATAAGTGGTGCAGTAGGTAGAGCACTGGCCCTGGAGTCAGGAAGACCTGAGTTCAAATCTGGCCTCAGACCAGATACTTGACACTTCCCAGCTGTGTGACCCTGGGTGAGTCACTTAACCCAAATTGCCTTGCAAAAATAAATAAATAAAAATAAATATAAGTTGACTTGCAAAGCACTGTGTGTATGTAAATGCATGTGTGCGTATCTCCTAAAAGAGGCCTTTGCAAATTCATTCAGAAATGTTCTTTTCACATTTTTGCTGGGGCTTTTTTTTTCTTTTGCAATGTGTTTTCTTATTAAAAAATGTATTGATTATCTTTTGCTTTTACATCATCTCCTTTATATCCTTCCTTCCTCTCAGAGAGCCGTACCTAATGACAAAGGGGGGCGGCGGGTAGGAAAAGAAAGAGTTCACTTAAACTAAGAACAAAAATCTAAAATCCAACATTATGTTCTGTGCTAAACAACCATTGCCTTCCACCTCTGTGAAAAAAAAAGGAAGGAAGGAAAGGGAAGGAAAGGGAAGTGCCTTTTCTTTTCTGAGGCCAAAATCAGTAATTATCATGTCCTAGGATTTCATTTCCATTGTTTTGTTTTTGCCCTTACCATTTCCACTGTGTATGGTTTTTTTTCCTGTTTTTTTTTCATTCAGCACCAGTTTATATAAATCTTACCATGTATTATACACACACACACACACACACACACACACACACATCTATAGTGTCTCTGTGCATCTCTGTGTATCTGTGTATGTGTATTTATATGTGTGTATGTATATCATATACATATATTATCTCATTTGACTATAATAAGATAACAAATGGAAACAAAAATCTCTTTTAACTTTCTCAGAAGAAAGCATTATGTAAATCAAAGCTACCATTATGTCCAGGTTTTCCTTCCCTTCTCCACAGTACACTATCCACTTTCCTCTCGGGTTATCTATTCCAACCAGTTGGACTGCACAGTTTAAGCAAAGGATCAGGGCATATATCTCCCATAAGGCTAGGGAGTTCTATTCAATCTTCTATTTCTCTATCAACTTAACAAATGTGAAGAAAATAAAGGTAACAGAGTCATCTACATGTAAACCTGAAGAAAATGTCTGCACTGTGTGATTTGCCCATAAACTCATTAACCATATGCAGAAAAGTCATTGATGGGGGCAAAACATGAATTCTTTCGCTGCATAACTTGCAGAAACCATCCGTCCATGGGTTGATATGAGCCCAATGTCTAGGTGGGAACATTATGACTATTATTACTCCTCAAAGCTGGAATAACCGTCCCTAGGATGGAAATAGTTTCAGAGAATACAACATAATGTAAAGTGTTAGGCCCAACTTGGCAGAGATTGTGAGAGACCATGAACATTCACTTCTGCTTTTGAATCACAGCATTTAACTGAGTTGTGGGACCAGCTGGAGGACTACGAAAATTACTGCTGGTCCTGTAACTTTCTGCCATTTCCTATCCTTCTCCAATTATTGCTTTCCATAATTTTGAAATATATCTTTTAAATATATTATAAAGATTAATTATGCCTTTTCCAACCATAACAAGGCTTCAATTTATTTTGTTTAGTCTTTAGGAGAAGATTGCATACAGTTCTATTTTTCTCCCATCCAAATCACCTTTTCTGTGACTTGTGAATAGAATTTCCCCCATGAATACCTGAATTCTAAACATAGAACAACATGCACATTTTCAATTACTTGTTATGGGGAAATGTATTATCTGGGAATAAGTAGGATTAACTAGAAAATGGTAATAAGCTAGACACAACAGAAATTAAAATTATACCACAAAATTCCTGAAACAGTTAATAGTACCTTTTGAAATCTGTGTATGCCCCGTGGATTCAAGTGTTTCTTTTACCTTTAAATGAACTCAAATATGTGACAATGGACTTGAAAGAGCCATGGAAATATAAGGAGCCTTTCATTCATCTTTCATCAAAAAAGGAAGAATGTATGAGCTTCTTACATGTCCTGCAATGGCATCTTTTGAAATGATTGGGGTTTTTTTGTTTATTTGTTTGGAGATCTTATTTTTTGTTTTGTTTTGTTTTTGGAAATGTAGCATTGTGAAGTTTGGAACCATCCACAAGTATAAACAGATAAATAGCTGTTTCTTGTTTTCCTCTGTTGAAGGAAACATTTGCATCTTAACACTTGAAAAGAGATGGGGGTGAGGGTTTTTTTTTAATAGCTCCCATGAATACAGTGCATTTCTATCATTTTCCTGCTTTAAGCCCCAACAGTAGAGTTTTTAATGAAAATATATTATGCACTACATGCCTGAACAACCAACTGGAAAAGTAGAAGTCTGGCCATGCATACTGTAATGCTTTTATCAAAGTAAGGCAGCATTAGGAAGTAAGTTCTAAAGCAATTTATTCAAAAAAGACCAAGCAGAGAAGCGAGGAGGAAGGATGAATCATTACACACACACACACACACACACACACACACACACACACACACACACACACATATGCACGCAACCCTCTCCCCCCACAGTCTCCCCTTATCTCTACCTTTGAGAATCATACTCCTTTTTTATTCTAGTTCAAAGCTTACATTCCAATTGTGATGATCACTGAAGTTACTTTCCATTAAAGGGTATGACCTTCACTGCCAGAAGTAAAGTTTGAGGGGAGAGAGTTAACAAAGAGCAAATATATTCATGCAAACATAAGAATAGAGAGGAACTAGAGGGAAGAAGGCAGGACTAAATAACTTCTATGCTAATTAGACCAGGAATAGAAACATTGAGCTTTATCTCCTAGGGTTTTCTGAATTTTTCTAGAATGCTCTGGAGGTCATACTAATCCATCCAAATGTCAAAGGAAGGTGAATGATATTGTGAGAAAAAACAGAAAGAAGGGATAAGGGTATAATCAGAGTTTCTACCCAGTTGGCTTTTGCAAGGCTTGGGGACCTAAGAGCTTAAGGAAATCTAAGAGATCAAATGCAAATAGCTTACATATATATGATTCTACTACTACAAAGTAATTTATATGCAGCATATTATTTGAGCAATTTTATGAGTAGATAATATAATTATTATTGTACTCATTTTATATGGAAAGAAATTGTGACTTATAGAGAGAAAGTGAATTGCCCAGCTTATGATTCCAAATGCAGTGCTCTTTCCATTACAACAAGCTCTCCTATCAGTGAAGGAGACTTTGAAGCTCTGGGAAACGATTTATTTACATGTGATTTCCATGTCACATGAATTTATAAGACTTACCCCTGAGGTTCCAGTCTATTTGAAAATACAAGTGACATTTGCTTATAGAGCAAGAAAGAGATCAAAACAAGGGATCTCTTGCAAAGTGCTCTGTCAGGGATCTTTTTTTTCTCCACATCAAATACGAAAATTCTATCCTTCAAGCATCTTGAATCTCCAGGTTAATTTGAGAGCTAACCCTATCTTTGAGTTGCAAATAACAAAAAGGAATAGACTCTTTAAGAATTTTTTGCAGGGAGAGGAGAGAAAAAATAACTCTCCATACTACAGAATAAGGCAGTACTTATTTACAATCATTATGGGTAGGGTCTTGGAATGTCACAAACTTGTAGGCAAAGTTATATTCACATAAGTGCTTTAGGGATAATCAAAGAAAACTTCTTAAAAGGAGACTGATTATGAGCCAAGAATTTCAGGATCAGAGGACACAGAATGACCCAAAGGAGTAGGCAATTTGTACATTTCACAAAGAGAATCTCAGGATTGAAAACTTAGAACAGTGAAGAAAGAAGAAACATATTTAGCAAAATTGAATTGCAAATATCAAGAAGTCTTGATTCACTCAGTGACTCACTTGTACTCATTTCTGAGGTGCCCTGAGAGATACTAGTAACCCAAGAGAGCTTCTTAAAAGGATCACAGAACAAGATATCTAGACAACACTGGCCCTTAGAAATACAATTCTCCATTCAGGGAGTTCATTGGGCAGACAGCAAAGGAAATGAATCACAGATCTATTTTGGCTCTCATTACTGAGAATTTGAGGCAGTTAGATCCTTAAAAGTTATATTTATCTTTCAGCATAAAGACGTCATTATTCACATCTCTTCCAATGGACTAAGTACAGAAAATATCAAATAATGATTTCGAAGAAAACCAAGAAGCAAAGTTATTGCTTTTGGTAAACCATCTGACTTGTTCTGGAGACCATATTTATGTGACTTAGCATTTGGCCAACATCTAGGCTTATTGAGTCATTGGCTAAACTTTCAAGCAGTGATCAAATTGTAGAATGTATTGTAACACCAACCCCGATTGGAGTGCCAAAATATCCTAGAGGAAAATAGCTGTGAAATTGTCTCTCCAAAGTTACCAATGATCTATTAGTTGCTAAACTGAATGGACTTTTCTCAATCCTCAATTTTCTTGACCTCTCTGCAGACTCTGAGACTGTCAAGCACCTTGTTCTCCTTGATACTCTCTTCCCTTTAGGTTTGCTTGCCAAGAGTCTCTTCTGGTTTTCCTCACACCTATCTGACCATTCCTTAATCTCCTTTACTAGATCTTCATTTTGGTCATGCCTGCTAATCATGGCTATCTCCAGAGTGCTAGATGTTCTTCTCTTCTCCCTCTATCCTATTTTCCTTGGTAAACTCATTGGTACCCAACAATTCAATTATCATCTCTGTTCAGATGATTCTCAAATCTACTTATCCAGTCTTAACCTCCCTACTGACCTCTAAATTCACATCTCCAAATGTCTATTGTATGTCTCAAACTGGATGTCAAAATAGACAACTTACATCTAATATATCCTAAACTGAATTCATTCATTATCTTCCCTCCTAAATCCTTCCCTCTTCACAACTTCCTTATTACCATTAAGTACCACTATCCTCCCAGTTACCCAGACTCCCAACTTAGGTATCTTCCTCCACTACTCAAAGTCTCTCAACCCTATCTCCAATCATTTACCAAGACCTGTCAAGTATAATTTGTTATTCCTTTGCGTATGTCCCCTTCTCTCCTCTGAAAAGGGCCTGCACAACCCTGGTGCCAGCACTTATCACTTTATACCTGGACTATTGGTATCAGCCTGGTGATTGATCTCCTCACCTCAATGTTCTGCCCACTCTAGTCCATCCTCAATTCAGCTATCAAAGTGATCTTCCTAAAGTGGAGATCTAATGATGTCACCCCCCACTTAATAAACTCCAGGGGCTCCCTCTCACCACCAGGATGAAATGTAAAATCCTTTGTTTGGCATTCAAAGCCCATCACAACCTGGTATCTTCCTTACCTCTTCATTCTTCTCAGATCTTACCTCTACCTTCCTCTATACTCTCTAGTCCAGTGCCACTGGCCTCTTTGCTGTTCCTCATACAAGATACTTCATCTCGGGTTCCAGACTTTTTCACTATCTCCCATGCCTCTATCTCTCTACTCCCTCATCTCCACCTTCTGGACTCCCTGGCTGCCATTAAGTCTCAACTAAAATCCTACCTTCTTCAAAAAGTCTTTCTTGATCCTCCTGAATGTTTGTGTCTTTTCTTTGTTTATTATCTCTAATTTATCTTGTATATGTCTTCTTTGTGCATAGTTGTTTGCATATTGTTTTCCCCATTATCTATAGTTGTTTGCGCATTGGTTCCTCCATTAGACTGTGACCTCCTTAAGAGAAGGGCCCCTCTTTTGCCTTGTTTTGTATCCTCCAGGTTTAACACAGTGACTGGCACATAGCAGGAGCTTAATAAATGTTTTCTGGCTGATTTCAACATAAGACAGCAGTACCCACAGATATTTCTTTGTGATTTCATCACATGAATTCATCTAGATTACACATAATATATATATATATATATATACATATATATATATAAAATATACAAACATATATGCATAATACATAAGATATACATATATACATGCATATATATACATATGTATTTGATGGACATACTCATCAAAAAGCTTCTAGGAACATATTTTAAATCATGGAAGTATAAACATGGAAGAGCTCTTTTAGAGAATATATCTACTTGGTTCTTTAAATAGGATATTATATATTTTAACCTTCAGATTTTGAAGGTCAAATGATTTTTTCTTTGGAGGTAAGAAATTTTTGGAGACCACACTAAAAACAATATTAATGTAATGAATGAGATAAAACCAAAACGTAGGAAGTTCAGGAAAACCTGAGATCAAGGGATGGATCATCACAGATGTGACTGTCTCTAGGCATTTGAAAATCAAACCTAAGAGTCAGGAGCAAGGGTATAAAGTGGCTGTGGAAAGCTCCTTAGTCTGGGAAGATAGAGGTAAATCAGGGTATACTTAAATGCTTAGGGGAAAAAAATGCTAAAGTAGTGTAAGCAAATGTTGGAAGCCATGGCAACAGATTCTCTACTCACCACCTGTCAGAAGAATAACACTAGCTATTATTCACACAGGACTTGAAGGTTTGCAAAGTACTTTACATGCATTTTTTAATTTGATTCTCCTAATGATCTAGTGAGGTGGCTGCTATTATCTCCATTTTGCAGATGGGAGAAAGTAAGGTAGAAAAAAATTAAGTGATTTGCCCATAACCCACAAAGCTGGTGTTTGAGATAGAATTCAATCTCAGTTCTTTGTAATTCAGTATAAAGAATTCCCTAGGTCCTCAAGTATGGCCTTTTGACTGAATCCAAACTTCATAGAACAAATCCCCTCAATAAAAGGATTTGTTCTGTAAAACTTGGACTCAGTGAAAAGTCCACACCCGATGACCTAGAAGGCCACATGTGGTCTTGAGGCTACAGGTTCCCTACCCCTGATTGTGGTACATAAATATAATGGAATATATTACTGTGCTATTAAGAAATGAGGAAATATGATTAGTACAGATAAGCACAGAAAGACTTACATGAACTAATGCATAGGGAACAGTAAGACAAATCAAGAAACAATATACATAATGACAACAATATAAATAGAAAGAAGAATAACAAAAGAATCAAAAATGAATGTTGTAAAATTACAAGGAATAAACACAACACAAAAAAGAGACCTGAAAATATACCTCCCACTTCTTCAAGACCTTAATTTAGAAAGGCCGAGGTCACCCACTGCATCCCAAGCCATCTCCAGTCATCTTAACTTGTGTCTTACCACTGGATTTCCATGAGTCTGGAGGGGAGAGTGAGGCTGATGACTTTGCACAGCCCTGACTCACTGAAATCCAATTCAATTGCCAGTCAAGACATCACCATTGTGATGTCATTGGTCCTCTTCAAGAACAAAGGACACCATGGAGTTGGAAACCTGAATATATTGCCAGATTGATATATTAATCCCTTTTAATTCCTTTTTTCTTATTTTTTTCTTTTAAAAATTCTTTATTATTTGGGATAGTTCTTGAGGTGAGAAAGGAGAAGAAATTTGGTTGATGTAAAAACAAAAAGTATCAATACAAATTAATTTTCAAAAGAACTCCTGCAGTCAATTCCTGCTTTGCCTGTTAACGTCCACCTTGAGTTCATAATGTATTTCTTCTTTTTTTTTTTCTGCTCAATTATGACTTGAATTAGAATTCTAGGCTTTTTCCATATATCCATCTACTACACCTCTTGTAATCCATTCATTTTTTTCTGTCAAAACAGTTATCTATTCCCTCCCACCTAATATAGGTAGTCCTTAATTCTACTGTTTCCCCTACTGGCCAACCTCTAGTTTGCCTCTTTCAAAAATACTATAGTTATATATGGCTCTTTGCTAGCTAACTGGGCTCAAACTAATAGACAAATTGGCATCTTACATCCCATAGGGAAATATAACAATTAGAAATGCTTTGGGACTAATGTTTGATTAGTTTTTTAGTGCCTCTTAATGATATGAAAGTGACCCTTGTTACTCAAAGTCTCTGGCAGGTTCTACCAAGCTGAAAAGACTGAGTACAGGCTCAGTGTTGTTGTTCATTGTTCAAGAACTGGCCTAGATAACTGGAGAGGGTCATCACCAGGTGATTATCACTAGAGTGATAATGCTGAGAATCATGGAAAATCTTCAAGACTACATATCTCTGTCAATGTGGAAAGAACCCACACAAAAAATCACAGATCCTCAAAACGTTGTAAAAGCACTGAGACTAATGATGAATAAATTATTTACCAACTAAGAAAAATCTGTTAACACAGTGGGAAAATCAGTGGAGTTGGGCTGCACAGGAGTGGGAAGACAGCAAGTATAGCCAATAACAATAAAAGCGGACATTTATATAGTCTATTGATGCTTACAAAGTACTTTATGTACATGAACTCATTTGATCCTCACAACTCAAGAAAATAAGTAGTATAAGTATTACATATGTATCATATACATGATAGCATCAGTTCAAGAGAAAAAGGTTTCATTTAATGAAGCATAAAAAGAAAAAAAGAACAGGAACATAGTAAATGCATGAGGACAAAGAACTGTCTCTGGAGTCAGAGAATCTGCATTCAAATGCCATTTCTGACTTTTACTACCTGTGAATCTTGGGTAAGTCACTGAGTTTCCCTTGGCCTCAATTTCTTGTCTTTAAAGTGAGGGGAGGTAGCATCTGGGGTCCCTTAAAGCTCTACATCTATGATTCTATGAAAAAGTCCACCACCTATTATGACTGGGCCTTCTAGCATTAGTCAGAGCTCCTCATTTGTTAAAGAGAGCGTGATGAAAAGGACTGGCCTCTATCGTTGGTCTAAGTATCCATCTAAGCCATGGACACATTCAGCTGTCTCTGAAGGTGTCCTTTTGGATGTCTATCTACCCTTGGTCAGGCAGTAAGTGTTAGAGCTTGGGAGCTTGGATTCAAACTGAGGTCTTTTAACTATGGTGTTTTTTCTACTATGCCACACTCTAAGATATTGAAGCAGCCTCTTCCCACATTCAAAAAACCTGCAGCCAGATACCAAAGCGAAAAGAAGCCAGGGTTAGTGGATGGTGTTTGTAAATTGACCTTTCGTCATTCTGGGAGGGCCAGATAGTTGTGTTTAAGGTCTGAGAGGGAAAAAGCCACTAGGAATAAGGTTATGGAGGGGCAGCTCACCTGCCATGGAATCAGGTCCCTGAATGTCTATTATTCTCTTTTGGTTTTCTCATACTACTGTTAACAACAACCTTTGCGAGGAGAAAGTCAAGAGACTGCCTGGTATATTTTGTGTTTCCCTCATGGTCTGTTGTCTGTCTACAGAGAGGGTGCAGATATTCCCTCAGGACAGATGATAAAACGTGCTATTCTACCTCCTGAAATAAAGGTAGTGAACTACAAATGCAGAATAAGGCATACATTTTTGGACACGGCCAATGAGTAGATTTATTTTGCTTGATTATGATTGTTTGTAAAGAAGGTAGATTTTTTTTGTTGTTTAATTAGAGGGAAAAAGAGGGACATTGAAGCAGTGTTTTTGTTGTTGTTCTCATTGTTTAATGCACATTAAGGGGAAGGAAGGAAAAGAGAAAAGCCTTGACTTATGTCTTGCCACTGGATTTCCATGACTCTGGAGGAGAGAGTGAGGCTGATGACTTTGCACAGGTCTGACTTACTTAAATCCAATGTGTCAGGCACTGTGCTAAGTGCTTTATAAATATTATCTTATTTGAACACCGCAAGAACCATGGAAGGGAGGGGCTGTTATTACCCCCATTATCCATTTGAGGAAACCAAGGCAGACAGTGGTTCAGTGATCTGTCCAGGGTTACACAGCTAGTCAGTGTTTTATGGCTGTCACTTGTCTGAATGTTGTCCAGCTGCCCCACGTGTATGATCAGTGCTCCATCAGCCAGGCCACTGAAAATAGCAGACTTAACAAGGGCAGCAAGCATATATGCAATGGCAGCATGCCATCTCATAGTTTCCTTTAAATGAATTCAATTTCCCCCAATATCATTCAAACAATCTCACTCTTAGATAGATAAGTGGAATGGTCCTTTTCAATATTTGTGCTCCCAAGTACTGCTTGCTCTGTATTGATCATTTCTAGCTCTGTTAGCCACATACTGTGTTCTCATTGGTGGCACCTAGAAACTGGGTTGGACCAAAGGAAGATCTGGCTTCCTTGTAGGAATGCAGCTCTTGAACTGAATCAGAGTTTCTTCCCCATACAGATGGCACCTCTCAGTGAGAAAGGAGAACAGTTTTCTGTCAGGTATGCTTTTAAAATAAGTTAAAGTCAACGAACTCACCGGAAGTGTTGCAACAGAAGTAAACGTACATTGAAAGTCACTCAGACTCTGAAACTTATTTTAAAAACTAAGTGTGGAGAACCAGATCCATCAAGTCAAGGATGGGGTGTTGTTGCTTTGTAAAGATAAGTCCATGCTAACTGACCAATTCATATAAGATTTTGTTATATTTTTAGCATCATAGAGGCAGTTAGATGGCAGAGTACCTGGAGCACTTGGTCTACAGTCAGGTCTACAGTTCAAATCCAGTCTCAGACACTAACTGTGACCCTAAGCAAGTCACTGGGCAGCTAGGTGGTGCAATAGATAGAGTTCAGGGCCTGAAGTCAGGAAGACTCATCTTCCTGAGTTCAAATCTGGCCTTAGACGTTTACTAGCTGTGTGACCCTGGGCAAGTCACTTAACCCTTTCTGCATGTTTCCTCATTTGTGCAAAGAGCTGAAGAAAGAAATAACAAACTACTCCAGTATCTTTGCCAAGAAAACTCCAAAATGGGTTCATGAAGAGCTGGACACGACTGAAACAATCAAACAAGAAGAAGCCAAGTCACTTAACCTCCATTTGCCTTAGTTTTGCCAAATGTAAAGTGGGAATAACAGTACCTACCTCCCACGGTTGCTGTGAGGATTAAATAAGACAACCAATCAACATATAAATAATTATTTAGCACCTGCTATGTGCCAGAAAATATTTGTAAAATGCTTTGCACATTTCTTGGCACAGTCTTACATAAATTCTTCTTCCCTTCCTTTGCCCTTCATGTATTAATATTTCTAGATTACCCACTGAATGGATTTAAACTTAACAAGATGGAAATGTAGAAACCATGATATGACATAGTCCCTTCATTCAAGGTGTTTGCCATCTAAGATCCAAGGACTATGGATTGAAAGAGACCCTAGAGGTATATAGTCAATCCCCTCATTTTATAGATGAGGAAATAATTCCCAAAGAATTTATTGACTTTTCCTAGGTCACATAGATAAGAAAACCAGGAATTTGACCTAAATCCATCTGTATTTATAAAATAAATGTTCTTATTATCCCCATTTTACCGATGGAGAACCTGTGTCTGGAAGAAGTTATATGAATAGCCAACGATCAAAGGGCTAATAAGTGTCTGGGGATTTGAACCCAGGTATTCTTGGCCCAAGATTAATTCTCTATCTACTACACCATTCTTTCCATCTCTTACATTTTATTCTGGAAGGTATCAAAGAGGTGATAATATGGACAATGAATTAGACCAAGGAGAAAGGGGCAGGTTTAGGGAACAGGCAAAGTAGAATCAAACTGCATTGAGTGGTCAAAGAAGCTTCTGAGGTGATAAAATTAGACAAAGAAGTTGATAGCTTCAGGACCTTTACAGGAAATCCATGAATACTTGAGGATCTCTGAACTCAAGTACCTCAAAATATCCAGCTGAAAAAATAGGATGTAGATCAGACATTAGATTAGCTTATGTGAGGCTTTTTTAGGGGGCAGGAGCTTATGTGAGGGAGAGATGGATTGGATCACTCTACTGATGCAAATTGGTGTCAGCCTTAGAGATTTGCCAAGGACACAGAGACAGTATGGCACAGAAGAAGAACTTGAACCCAGATGATCCTTGCTCCCAAATCAGCTCTTTAGCTACTCCAACAGACTGCTTTTACTTACTATTCATTAGAGTGATCCAACTGTAACTGAAAAGCTGTCTGTGGTATTTCTGTAGTTAAGTCAGGGTTCTATGCTCAGAAATTTCTGCAAAGGCTAACTCAATCTGGCCCACTGGACAAGAAACATTTTGCAGTAAAGGGAGGGAAACAGATTTTCACAAGCCTACACAAAGTCAGGTAGCTCACTTGAGCCCTCAGCTGCTCCTGTCCTAAAGCTTTTCCTCTCAGGTCTGAGGGTAAAGGCACAGAAGAGGCAGAAATTCTGGGTGTAGCTGCTGCCCCTACTTCCAGTCTGCTAGTAGCTCTTATAGACACATGGTCATATATCCAAGCTCTTCTGATGCCTCCATGATGTAACAATTAGGGTTAAAAAAGGAAGAGGAAACTCTCTGGGGAGGTAAATGTGAAACAAGACCAGGACCATGGTCTACACATTAATAAGAGCTTAACAAGTGCTTGTTACTTGGTTGATTGATTGACATTACTATCAGTACTCTCCACATTGTCCACCAGGCCTGCCACATTCCATGTCTCCCATCTGATTTTCCCCAAGCATATAACCAAAGTTCCTCAGGTTTCATGAATACTCCATTAAGGTACACAGTCAAAGCTTCTTCCTTGTCACTGAGCATACATAGCAATAATTACTAAGGACTCAGAGGAACCAGGCACATTTCTCATTTTGAGGGATGAGAAAGAAGAATAAGAGGAAACAAAAATATAGAGGACAGCCCTGGGTTTTGCAGTATGAGCCTAAACCAATGCTATCCATGTATTCCATCTTAAGGCAAAATTAAAACAGTGCCTTGGTACGGGGAAAAAATTAAAAAGCACTAAATTTGGAAACCAAGAATCAGGATTCAAATTTTGGCCCTCCAGTTACTGCCTGTGTGACTTTAGGCAAGCTATTTGAGTTCTCTATGCCTCAGTTTCCTCATCTATAAAATGCAGAGAGGAGGCTTGGACTACATCATCTCAGAGGTCTCTTCCATATTTAAACCTTTCATTCTAGATACACCTGGAAAGCAACCTTGGAATTAGGGCCCAGTGTAGGACCACTGTAAAGGTTTTAAATTTTCATGTCCCTTTCAAAAAGATTGATGTGTTACATTGGAATAAATTATAATGAGACAAAATATAACCCTTATTTAAAAAAGATGGTCTTAAGAAACAGGCTAATGTCAAAAGGAAAAATGCTGGGCACTGCTGCTTCCTTGCTTTCTTTCTAGACTTTGAGATCCAGATGGGCAAAAATAACAAAGCTCTAGATTTTCAGACTTAGAACTAGGAAACTCCAATTTCCATCAGATGTCAGGTTCCATTTTGCAGTATAAAAAAGTCAATGGAACTAGAGGACTGAGAAGTCACTTTTTCTCTTTGTTATTTATATAGAATCAGTAAAGAGAGAAAGGCAAGGTCTTGCTGCATCAGGCAAACTTAGGTCTAGATAAATTAAATAAGTTCATAGGTTACCTTAAAGACACTTAATTAGTTTCATACTCAACTCCAATGCTTCAAATATCAAAGTTACAACAGTAGCCAGGTCTTCAGGAAAACCTACTACAATAACAACTGACGGGAATCACTGCTACTGAGAGGTTCTACCTACATGTGGAAGGGGGGGGCGTGGAGAGGGACAGGCTAACAGACCTGGCTTAAAACTTACAAAACATGATATCAGTAAAAGACATCCAGTTCATAAACTCTGAGGACAAAGACTCCGTCTAAATTGTGTCCTGAATTTACCATTAATAAGCCTTTAAAAATGGTTGTGGAATGGACGATTAGATAACTGACCCAATGAATGACAATAGGTATCTTTAAAAAAGCCTACTTTTTGCTGTAAGCTAGTATTTCTTTTATCATTGTTGAGTATTTGGGGGGGAGAAAAGGTATATAGGTGATATCATTTGCAGCTCTCAAGGAATTTTTCATTACGGTCAACCCTTAATATTCAAGTGTTTAATTTTCACAACATTAAAGTATTCACATGATTTTATTAGTAACCTCGTTTTCACTTTCACATTGGTAATCATGCACATTTGGCTATGAGCAGTAGAGCAAAAAAATGCACACAAGTATGTGGAATGGCTGGTATCCTACTAGGTGCTTCAATGATCTTGTTCACTCTGCCGCTTCATTGCATTTTTTTCACCATTTGCCTCAAGTTTTGTCTTGCAATTATGTCCCCACAGCATGGTGCAAGATCTTTGGGCCCTGAAGCCAAGTCCGCAGTGATGCATCTTAGTAAGAAAAAAAAAAGGTGTTAGATAAACTTAACATTGTAGTGTCTGTAGCCATTGCCAGTGCGACTTTGGTGTCAACAGTCTACAACTGGTTACATCTGCAAAAAGGAGGCAAATACGTGTGCTACTATGTGTGCTATGAAAAATTAATGTTGCCTGCAATGAATTTTTTATTGCGATGTTTGCACAAAAGATCACAGAATTCTAGGGAATTACTAGCAGAAAAGTGTTTTGCAGGTTACCAATTTTGTTTTGTATACTACATTTTATCAGTTATTTCATGGTTATTATTTTAGGAAAAGTATATATTATCAGAATAATGTTTTGGTATCAAGCGTTATATGCAGAAAAGTTTATTTTCAGTAATCTCTAGCAAAAGATTAAAGTTTCAGGTGATCATGCAAACTTAACCCCCTATTTCCCAAAGAGTCAATGAATCAACATTTGTATTTTGATTTTCACACCATTTTCTAGGCACGTTACCCCCTCTGAAAGTATAAAATATATAATATAAATATATAATGATATATATGTATAAATATATACAATATAAATATATGATATAAAATGCCTGCTTTTTGCTTTAAGCTGGTATCTCATTTATCATTGTTGAGGAGTTTGAGCCTCTTTGGGTAGGAAGAGAAGGAATACACAGGCACTATCATTTGCATCTCTCAAGGAATTTTCAGTTACTAGCTTTTACCACTTCAAGAGCAGTTGATGAGGAGAGGAGTTGATGGTGAAGAGATTTCCACAGAGATGGTTAGAGAGGTAGGAAGGAGAATGATGTCTGAATGGCTTCATCGGCAGAAACCAGCCGGTACTTGGGTCAAAAGATAGATGAGTGGAGAATGTTACTTAGTGCAGGTAGAATTTGGTCGCAGTTGGATGTCACAGAGTTAGAAAATCACAGAACTGTAAAACTTGAAAAGACGTTATAGAGATCCTATAGTGCATCTCCTTCAGCGTGATGACACTAAGGTTCACAGAGATTAAGGGTCTTGTCCAAGGTCACACAGGTACATAGAGATGGAACTGGAGCTCTGGTTTCCTGATTCTCAAGCTAATGGATTCCCTTTTTAAAAAAAAATCATCCCTGGGTTACCACTTCTGATTCAAAGAGGGAATTAATCAATCAGTCAGCAAGTATTTATTAAGTTCCCACTATCTGCCAGGCACTGCGGCAGAGAAGAATTCAAACATAGAAGATACGAAGTGCTTAGGCATTCAGATCCTCTAAGCTGTAAAAGTATATTTCAAATGTATACTCCTTTCATTCCCTTTGGCAAAAATCGGCAAACAATTTTCCTCTAATTCAACTCTCCTATGCTTATATGACTGTCTTTATTGTGCATAAGAATCCCATCAACTTCATATTGCAGTAGGGAAGGTGGGACAGTGGGTGGAGTCCTGGGCTTAGTGTGGAAAAAATGAGTTCAGATCTTGAATTTGAATCCTGTCTAAAACATGCTTTCAGCCTCAATTTCTTCATCAATAAGCATTTATTAAATCCCTATTATGGGCTAGGCACTCTGCTAAGCCCTGAGGACTCAAAGAAGAGCAAAAGACAGTCCCTGCTCTCAAGGAGGTTGCAGTATAATGGAAGAGCCAACACACAAGCAACTATGCACAGACAAGATATCTACAGGATAAATTAGAGAGAGTGAGCAGAGGAATGGCACTAGCTAGCATTAAGGAGGATTGGGAAAGGTTTTTTGTAGAAAGTAGGATTTCCACTGGGACATGAAGTGCGTGAGTCCAGAAGGTAGAAATGAGAAAGTAGAGAGTTCCAGGCATGGAGCACTGCCAGCAAGAATGTCTGGAGTGTCTTATGTGAGGAACAGCAAGGAGGCCATGTTGGATCACAGAATATGTAGGGGTGAGTAAGATATAAGAGGACTGGAAAGGTAAGAAGGGGGCCAGGTTATGAAGGGCTTTGAAGGCCAAACAAAGGATTTTATATATGATCCTCCAGTCTAGGTGATAAGGAGCCATTGGTGTTGAGTAAATAGAGGTGGTGACATAGTCAGTTGTGCAATTTATAAAGATTGATTTGACAGTTGAGTAGAGAATGGACTTGAATGGGAAGAGACTTGAGGTAAGAAGACCAACCAGAAGGTTGTTGCAAGAGTACAAGCAAGAGGCATTGTGGGTCTGTACCAGAGTGGTGGTAGTGTCAAAGGAGAAAGCGGGCCACGTACAAGAGATGTTAAAAGCTCAGATATGGAGTGGGGGGGAGTGGGACAGCTAGGTGGCTCAATGTATAGAAAACCAGCCGTGGAGTCAGGAGAACTTGAGCTCAAATCCAGCCTCAGACCCTTAGTAGCTGTGTGATCCTGTGTGAGTCACTTAACCCTCACTGTCTTAGATAGATGGATGGATAGATAGATAGATAGATAGATAGATAGATAGATAGATAGACAGACAGACAGACAGATAGATAGATATGTAGGAGGAAGTGAAGTGAGATTTCATAAAAGTAAAATCAGCAAGGCTTGTGAACAGACAGGATATGGTTCCCCTTTTTTTATATTACTTTGTGTTTTCATTCATCAGGGAAGATGGTACAGTGAGAGAGTGAGGAGTCAAGGATGATGCCTAAGCTTTGAGCTTTGTTAAATGCTAAAGATGTTGTCCAATGTTGAATATCACTGGCAAAAGTGCCCTTATTACCTCCTAATGGCTTCATTAAGGACTTCCTACATTCATGTATAGAAAATTCTCATGAAATTTTGGATGTGAGAGTAAATATACAGATTAGCTGTTATCGATGTTCTCTCCATCACCTCTGTCATTACTAATACACGAAAAACAATTTTCCATGCCTTTGGAATGTTTCTCTTCTTTAGCTACCTTGTATATTGATCCCTCAATACCGTGACAATTGTGTCACCTTGACCTCTTCTCCTTTTACTTGGTCCAGTCTAGCTGCTTTTCTGATCTTTGGTCTCTAGTGCTGTTTCTACCACCTCAAGATGCACATCCTAGATTGTGAAGTTAGGGTCCAAGTATGGTAGTTCCACTGTCCTTGATGGAGTAAACAGCTCATTATGATGATTTTAAAATATATTTCCAATTCTATCCTCCAATTTTCATTCTTAAATGCCTTTGGGACTTTGATCAGTTGAATATCTTGCCAAGTGTTATTTAAACTAGTTTTCCCCTCCACTGCTTCTCTTTTATGAGACAATACTGCTCATAGTCATCCATCATCATTCCTATTTAGATTTTACAAGCAAGTTTGTATCATTATGCTGTCTTGCCTTTGGCAACTAATTCTCTCAATTTGGCACAAAAGTCAAAAGTGTGCTGACTAAGGCACTTTTGTGCTGTCACAATTAATTTACATTGGTTAAACATCTTTATAAAATTATAATAATTGGTATGAATACTATTTACATTGTTCATTTCCCATGTTGATTTTCTATTGCTTAACATTCAATGCTGAGTTGTTTCCATTGTATGCCATATCTTTTTCTCATTATTATTCTTTATTTTTCCTATTTACTAATTCTTATCTTAGTTCTGACAAATCAATGGTCTGATTGTATAGAGACTTAATTCAAGGATAACTCAGACCTTAATAACAAATTTTTTCCAGTCAATAAAAATGTAACGTATTTTATTTTTATGACGGTATTTGGTGCTTATCAGGATTTTAGCAATTTTTTCTCAAAAGTATAGATAATAAGATATTTTTTTCTGTTTTAATAACAATTGATTTTCTTTTTTAAAACGTTTGAGTATAGCTGTAGACAGAGAGACAGAAAGTGAAAAGGAAGGAGGGAAGGAAGAAAGTAAAGAGAAGATGAAAGAGGAAAGGAAGGAGAAGGGAGGGAGAGAGAAAAGGGAAAGGGGGACAAAGAGAAATAGGCAGAGGTAGATGAGGAAAGGGGGAAAGAAGCAAGTTTGCTCTTCCTTAGGTGGCCTGGTAGCCCAGGCTCCTCAGGAGCTCACCATATTGGTGACAGAATTTAGTATGGTCATCTGATTAGATTTAGCCCTACTACAGCTCATAACTCCCAAGCACAAATGATCCACCAGGCTAGCAGGGATTACAGGTATGCACCATACCACCTGAAATGTATATAATTTTTAAAAATAAATATACATATATAAGGGATACTCATATATTTGTGTTGTTTTAAAAAGAAATCTATTTCCTTTTTTTTCTTTAGAAAAAAGCAAAAGTCACATTTCTGAGTTGCTGTCAAGCTGTCAGAAATCAAAGGCCTTAGAGAAGCCCTTATACAATCTATTCTAGTGTATAGTTTTACTGAAAGGGGTAGATATCAAAAAAAGATTGGTGATCATTGGACTATACAACCAGATAAGATAATATCAACATCTAGTGGCCATTGCATTCACTGCAGTCACAACTCTCTAGTATGTTCACATCTCTGGAGAAACTGTTGTGAGTTAATTCAAATTTATAGGCATCGACTTACATGTCGATCCATACTTTCGTAAAAGTGATAGTCCTAGAGAGAAGATGAGTAGGTGTATAGGGAACTCTAGGCAATTGACTAGACTTGCCCATGTAGCTGGATGGAATTTACAATCAAGCCATGAAAGGGTCATTTCTGCAGAGATTTCTAACATCCCCTTTTAACAGTGCTAGTGATGAGTGCTTTAAGGGACCAAATATATATTCGGGGGCCTGGGGATGAAGTCTTAAGAGTCTGTGTGGCAAAGTGAAAGAAGATGAAGTTAGGTAGACAGCTTGGAAATAATTTCTTTCCTAGACAATACACCTCTCTTCAAATTACTGAGTATTCTGTGAGTTGAACCATGGCTGAAAGAAAGGCAGTTTCCATGGGATAGTCTATCATTGACCTTGGCTAAATAACCTCGTCTCTTTTGGCTATAACTACTCATATCAGAACCTCAGGAAATTATTTCCATTGTTCAAGGTAAGAGGAGAAGAGGAAATGACCCATAGGCAAAGATAGATTTGCTATCAATGAATCTTGAATACAGAGGTATAAAGTCTGGTAGGATTTCATGGCATATTGTATATGCCCAGTAGCACAATGTCTCTAGAATGTCCTAAGGAGAACTGGCTAGCCAAACCTACTAGCTACTCTTGAAAATTTCTCCAATCCTATGAAATACTTGATGGGGATTCATGGAGACATAAATCATCCTAGTTATTTGTCTGTATAGCAATGGTTTCTATTCCGCCTTTCCTACTGATAGAACAAAAATAACCCTGGTGTTCTATTGACCTCCCACAAAGTTATTAGGAAGATTTATGAGACAACTAAAGTACGCTGAGTTAATTTAAGTAATTCAAAATAGATGTTTTGATAATTCAATGGACCTGGGATCATTCTCCACCTGGTGCAGGTCATAGCTTATCCATGCCCTTTCATTTTATGTGATTCTTGTTTATTGTCCTTTTGTAAATTCTCTGCAGAGGACCCTCCTGATGCCCTGGGGTCCTTTCTCTGATCTTAAAGATATTAATGTAGCATGCCCTTTTGTCTTGCTATATAAAAAAATCTACTGTTTTTTCAATCTCCCATTTTCTTGATAATGTCTTTAAGACCATTTTTCAAAGGCAAAGCATGATGATTAATATGTCCCAGTTTATTTACATTCATCATGCATTATTCTATGGTCCTTGGTCACCTTTGACTTTGATACATCTGAGATCATGGCCTTTCATAATTTCCAGTCACACAGCTGGAGATTATAAGTATAAATGAAATAAGCTTTTGTGCCAGGAAACAGTTTTGGCAGTCCAACCTGAAATCCTCTTCCTCCTCCGTTCCATACCCAGGTCATTGTCTGACTTCCCAGTGTCTTCCCATTGTCTGTGCAAGATATGTGTACATGTATCAATGATAACTTTCACCAAAGTCCTTATCAGATATTTCATATGCAGTATGGGAGTGTTTTAGGTTCTCAAAGGCTATGCTAGGGAAAGGAAAACTTTAGCAGTTGCTATCAAGCTGAAAGTACAGAGTACAATATGGTGACATAGAGTGTGTCATCTGTGGAGCAATTGAGCTAAATTCAGAAAGCCTCACCAGGTAGACCCCAGGATCACAGCATTGTGCAAAGTCCATCTGCTAAGTTGGAGGATTTGTGGGCTGCATTGGAGAAACAAGCACTTAATTGTGGTGAAATCACAGCACTTTCTAATATTAATAGTGATTATTATTGATCATTTTTATTGGTAAATATAGATTGATACCTATGAGTCAACAAGCATCTACGTGCAGAGATTCCGCTGGTTGCTGAGGATACAAGTACAAAGAATGAAATAATTTCTACTCTCAAGGAGCTTGCAATCTAATGGGGAGGAAAAAATGTGGATTTATATGTGTATAACAAGTATATGCTTAAAAATATAAAAGGAAAATGTAAATAAATACTAGATAATGAAGGAGGGAGGGAACTAGCAGTTGTAATAATTCAAATGAGCCCTAATACAGGCAACATAAATCTCCCAAGCATTTTGCTTCTATGTTACTTTTGAATGATCATTGATTTCACTGAGGAAGGTTTGGAGTCTTCTGGAAATTAAGAATGTCCTGCATAAAATTCACAGAGAAGTATTTCCCATCCATATTGAAGCATCACCAAGTGTTCCTACTTATAAATGAGATGGTGCTAATTATATTGAATCTATCCCTAGGCTTTCCACTGAGTCAGTTCGTCGTCATGAAATGCCAGTTAGATAATTCAAATGTGATGTCCCAGAGACATCTTACACTCAACATGTCCAAAACAGTACTCATTATCTTTCCTCCAAACCCTCCTCTGTTCCAAACAAACCTATTTCTCTCAAGGGCACCGCCATCCTCCCAGGATCCCAGCTTTTAACTTTGGCATTATCTTTGATTCATGAGTCTCCGTCACCCCATGTCAGTGGCCAAATCTTCCCTACCTTAATATTTCTTGCAGCCTACCAATTCTCCATTCGTATAGCCACCACCTTGGTTCAGGTGCTTATCACTTCTCACCTAGATAATTGCAATAACCTCCTAATCATTCTCCTTGTCTCAAATAACTTGTGACTTTAGGCCAGCCTATCCCAAAGTAATTTTTCTTAAGCTCATATATGAGACCCTGTGACTCTCCTATTCAACCAACATTCTATTTCTTTCTATTGCCTCTAGGGTAAAATATGAACTTGAAATCACAATATATCCTCGCTCCAATCTATTTTTCTAACTTTATTGGACATTACTCCCTCTCCAGCTCTTCGAAATCCAGTTCAACTGGCAATCTCACTATTCCTCGTTGATAACACGTCATGTCCTTGGACTGACTGTCCCCTATGCATGGAATTCCCTTTTACATTTGCCTCATCGAGTCCAGATGTTTCTTTAAGATGCTGCTCAAGTACTATCTTCTGCATGTAATCTTTCCTGATCCCCTCTCCAGCCTGCTAGTATATTCCTTCCCAAACTACCTTGTACTAACTTTCCCTACATTTATTAACTTTGTATTTTTGTTATTGCTATTCAGTTGTCTTCAGTCACGTCTGACTCTTTGTGACCCCATTTCAGGTTTTCTTGGCAAAGATATTGTAGTGGTTTGCCATTTCTTTCCCCAACTTACTTTACAGATGAGGAAACTGAGGCAAACAGGGTTAAGTGACTTGCTCAGAGTTACAGCTAGTAAGCATCTGAGGCCAGATTTGAACTCAGGAAGATGAGTCTTCCAGACTCCAGGACTAGCACTCTATCTACTGTATCATCTACCTGCCCCTCACCTGATATTTACACTATGTATCTTTTTAATATATTTGTTGTTTTCCTCATTAGAATGTAAACTCCTTGCTATATCCCCACAGCCTGTCATAGTACCTAGCATCTAGCAGGCATTTAATACTTGTTCATTAACTGATTGTCTGAAAGATACAGTATAAAAATAAATTATCTTTCTACTTTTCAACATATTTGGCTTCTATAGGGATGAAAATCAAACATACCATAATCCCTTAAGAATCCAAACTGCAGGCCCACTACAAAGCAAAGGAGAGACTGGTAGATGACATAAATAGTTCACAGCCTATTACCCATGAAGAAATGCACGGGAGAGTTGCATAAGGTATCAAGAAAGAGATAAATGACTGGAAAAGGAAATGGACCTATGTGGTAACAAATTAATATCAATGCAATATCAAAGGCCTAGAATAGGGTTTGGGGGGGGGTTGTTTTGTTTTGTTTTGCTTTTTGGTGACTTGCCTAGGGTCACACAGCTAGTAAGTGTTAAGCATCTGAGGCTGGACTTGAACTCAGGTCCTTCTGACTCCAAGGCCAGAGCTCTATCCACTGTGCCACCTAGCTGCCCCTAGAATACGGTTTTTAACCTGGGGTCCACAGACCCCCAGTAGATTTCTGGGGGTCCCTAAATTTGGATGGAAAAAAAATTTAACTTTATTTCTCTATAATTTTTCTTCCTTTGTATTCCTATGCATTCTAGTTTATGAATTTAAAAGCATTATTCTGAGAAAGGGTCTATAGGCTTCACCAGACTTCCTCAGAGATCTATGACTAAAAAAAGGGGGAAAAAATTAAGCATTCCTAATCCAGAGGATCATCCTTAGAGCGTTGGGTGAGACTGTGGCACAGGATTTATGTGAGGACATGAATAAGCATCCCAAAGGATGATAAGTATGAATGTTCAGCAGTCTTCAGGCAGGGAGTCCCCACATGAATGAGATCATAGATTCATAGAAGTGTATATGTATACATCTCTATTTGGTAGAATGAGTTCATATTCTATATTGTGGTCAATAAAAAGAAAAATCCAATCATCTTTGTTGGTTTCACTGTTATTCTTTGCCAAAGGTTTGCTGTTTAAACCAGCCTATTGAATTTCTTCTTAAGACAAATGTTTGAAAGGGATTCATTGCACTTCTGGGTGAATATGGTTTGGAGCAGAGTAAATGTATTCTTGAGGGGTCAGTACCTTCTCACCAAATATGCTCCTATTTTATTTGGCTGTGACATGTGGATTGAATGTTTTCATTAGCCTGAAACCTGGCTCTTTTGCCTTTGAAACCTTTTTCTTTCTCTAGCCTGTCTTGTCACAGTTTATTAGAAGCCCATTTTGTTTTTGGAATTAGATTCTCCCCTCCTATGCATGATGGGACTTTTGTCTCTTCACCTGAGAATTGCATATTACAGGATAATTCAGAAATACTCTAAATCAAGGAATTTAATAAAACTGTTATGTTGAATAAAATTTAAAGGTATTGTAAAAGAGGTTAATCTAAAATAGGTGGCCTGCCTTCCAGGTATCATAACCTGGTATAGATATAGAAAGACCGAACATTTATGTAAGATAAATACAGATTTTAAATTTAAATGCATATATTTATAAACTCCATAGAGACAGTTCAAATTATAATATGATATAGTTGGAAGCAGCACACGCTGCAGTCAAGAGCAGCAGAAGCCCTTCTCTATATCCTCACTTTTATTTCTCTTTGTTTCCATTAAACAGAGGGGGAATTTTTTTTTAGGACAAAATGTTCCATCTTTGGAATCATACCCAAAGTGAAGTGTCCTGGCAAGTTTCAATTATGGTTCTTCAGCTACTCTGAGGCATGCAAACATGGACAAGTACCCAATTTCCATTTTATTCATCTTTTATGAATGAGTAACTCAAAATAGAAAAATCCATAAACTTTCACATTTTGCCTGTGGCTGATCTTCATGGGAAATACTGTTTTGTGAAAAAGTGATGAAATATTATAAGCAGTTTACTAGGTATTTTAAAACACACAATAAAAAAATGCCTATTATAATTTATGTGTGACCTTGGGTGAGTCACTTCTCTTTTGGCCAATATTTCCTCATCTCCAAAATGATAATGTTGCATAGATGGATTCTGAGGCACTTTCCAGTCTGAAATCTGTGATCCTATATATGATCTCATTAGAGATTTACCACCCCCATTCTTTTCTTATTTGTGGAAAAATCCTACTACATTAAGTTTGGTACGTTTTCTTTTCCTACCCCACCTTGAAACAAAACATGGAGAAATCAATGGAAATAGAGATGATCAGAGCATCATAGATTCAGCACTGGAAGTAACATCAGAGGTCATCAAGTCCAAGAAGGGAGAAATGATCTAAGGTCACATGAGTAGTAAATGGTAGAGCAAGGATTTGAAGCCAGGTCTACTGAGCCCAAACCAGTGGTATTTCCACTGAACTGTGCTGTCTCTTGAGTTAATCTACAGAAAATATAATATGAGAAGAAGCCAGGGTGGCTGAGTTCTATCAATACAATAAGATTTAAGGTCGATCTATTTTGAGAGGAGCCTCTGGCTCAATTGTGTCAGAGATGTAACAGGACAAATGTGGATATCTCAGCTGTCTGCAGTGTCCTATTTTATAGGTCAGGCATCACTCCTCCAGGTGATGACTTTCTGTGGGTAGGCATTTCACTTCACCTAACAAGGACTAGCTCATTATAACAGGCACGTAAAGCCAATTCTAACTGAGAGTAACACAAAACATCCTTTGCCCCCAAAACATGAACACCTAGACTTGCTTTGTAATGATTCTCAGGGGAGTGCCAGTGGGCATGTTGTAGCTAGGTAGATCTGTATAAGAGTGTCAATTATATACCAAAGCAAAAGAGTAGTGTAAGAAGAGCAATAATCTATTAATTCCTTGCACTGATTTTGGAGGAAGACCAGAAATAGGTTTTTTCTATTCACATATTTGATTTTAAGTTTAATTTTCATTAATGTGTCATAGAATCACAGATTTAGAGGTAAAAGGGACCTTTTCTTGCTGTTCAGTTATTTCAGATTCTTCATAATTTTTTTTTCTTGGCAAAGATAATGGGAATGGTTTTCCATTACCAGTTCATTTTTCAGATGAGGAAACTGAGGCAAATAGGGTTAAATGACTTACCCAGGGTCACACAGCTAGTCAGTGTCTGAGGCTGGATTTGAACTCAAGAAGAGGAGTCTTCCTGACTCCAGGCCTAGTGCTCAACCCCACTAAACCACCTAGCTGCCCTTTGAAGGGAGTTAGCAGTCCTCTAGTCCATACCCCTCATTTTATAGATTAGGAAACAAGTCCATAGAGGTTGTTAGGCCCAAAGTCACACAGGCAATAAATTCAAATCAAGACTGCTGTTTCCAAATCCAGTGCTCTTTCTACTGCATCACATAATTTTCTTTTTAAAATTTTTTTTCTAACAAGTATTTATTTTTTCCTTCTTCCACCCCTCCTCTCCACAAAGAATAAAAAAGAAAAGAAAACCCTCATAGAAAATACACACACACACACACAAACACACACACACACATACACACACATACACACACATATATATACACACACACATATATATAGTCAAGCAAAACAAATTTCCACATTGGTCAAAACCAAAAATGTTAAATGTTATGTCTTATTCTGTGTCTTAAGTCCATCTTAAGCATGTACTTTTCCTTTTGTCCTTTGGAATCATAATTTTGTCATGGCATCCATCAGAGTTGTAAAGTCTTCCAAAGTTGTTTGCCTTTATAATGTTGTTCAGTTGTGCATCATGTCATTTTCCAACTTATTTCTTTTATAACAATTATGCCAAGCACATGAATTTCTAATTCTATGCCTAAGACTCTTTAGTGTAACAAAAGAGCAAGATCACATGACACTAACCAGAACAAGGCATTAGCATACCAGTTACAGGTTAATGAATCTATCAACCAGATCATGCTACCTACTTTATCATTAAGTGGAAATATCTTATTTTTGAAGTCCTGTATTTCCCGGGGATAGAGCACCTGGCTTGGAGTTAGGAAGACCTGAGTTCAAATCTGGCATCAGACATTTAATGGCTATATAATCCTGGGCAAATCACTTAATTTCTTTTTACCTCAGTTTCCTGAACTGTAAAATAAAGATAATAAAAGCACATCTACCTTCCAGGGTTGTTGCAAGGATCAATTGAGATAATAATTGTAAAGTACTTAGCACAGTGCCGACATATTGCGATATATAAATGTTAGCTATTATTAGTAATCATACCTTCTTTCATCGATTAGCTAAGTCACTGTTTTCATGGAATAATGGGTGTACTTAGAGGCAGATTCACCCATAACTAATTTTAAAATGGTAGAAAACCTTAAATAGGTTAACTTTTTTCAAATATGGCCTTCTGAGTTCCTATTCAACTGCTGTAATATTTAAGAAAATTTTAGAAAATTTATTCTTTTGCTCAGAAAACATGTTGGTATACATAACAACCCTTTCATGAGTCATGGAATCATGGAATGTCCAAGCTAGACGTGGCCTCACTGGTTATGGAGTCCAATTTGTACAAGAATCTGTTCTACAAAATGCCGGGTAATTAGTAATCCAGTGAACAAGCAGGGGGAACCCACCACCTCTGTAGGCAGCCCATTTTATTTTTGGATAAAGCTAATTATTTAGCTGAGAAGCAATGTGTTATGTTGGATACATAATGTTGAAACCAGGAGGACCTAGGTTTGTGCCTCTGACACATATTGCCTTCTTGACTCTGCATGAGTAATTTGACTTCTCAGTGTACTAGGCAATGCTCTAAGGCTATAAGTTACAGAGGTACTTTCATTGAAAAAGGGAGTTTCCTTACCCAACAGTCCCCTCTTTCAATGAAATAAGATGATAAATTCCTGTTGCCTATCCATAATTGTTCAGTCTTTTCATTATATCCAACCTCAATTTGTCTCTTTGTAACTTCCAAATCTGATCTGAACATTGCTCCTGTTTGTGGAAATGTAATGGCTAAATACTCAAAGATTTCTCTTTTTTCCTAAGCTCATTTCTTCTAGCCAGTCTTCTTACACCATGAACTCAAGATCCTTCACCATCCTGATTGCCCTCCTCCATTCATCAATTCATCAGTTACTTTCCTAAAATATGTCTGAACTTAACACATGAGATCTGACCAAGGTAGAACACTGCAATACTACCATCTCCTTATTCCTCAACCCTATAACTTCCTTAACATAGATGAATTAAAAGATATATGAAAATGCATGCTTAAGCATATAGGAGAAAAATATCTAATTCGTATCATCTTCTCTTTTACTTTAATACTTTCAAAGATCCATGATTTCACTGGTCTGGATATTACCTCCACTTACATAGATTGCAAGGGCTTAAGAGCTGTCAGCTGAAGAGCATATCACTTGGAGGTAAGTCTTCTGGTAATGAGCCTCCTATGTAGAGCTAAGCTGGTCATCAGATAATAGACCAACAGTCCATCATGAGGCCTAAACTCAAAGTCTCTCCATCTAAGTAGATAAGACCTACAAGACTTCTGTATTCTCCATAAGTTTTATTTTTTTTCCAATTTTATTAATTTATTGATTTATCACCAATCACTTCCATATGCTTTTGAGTTGAAAATTTTTCTCCCCCTTCCTCCCCCCACCCTCCCCAAGACAGTGCACAATCTGATATAGGCTTTATATTTACATTCCTATTAAACATATTTTCACATTAGTGAAGTTGCAAGTAAAAATTAAAACCAATAGGAGGAACCATCAGAAAGATGAAACAAAACTCAACAGAAAATAAAAATAAGTGATAGCGATTCAACTTCCATAGTTCTTTCTTTGGATGTGGACAGCATTTTCCAACCCAAGGCCTCTGGAGATGTCTTAGATCCTTGTAATAGTGAGAAGGGTTCAGTTTAACAATATTAGTTATCGCATAACGTGGCTGTTATTGTGTACAAAGTCATGTTGGTTCTGCTCACTTCACTCAGCATCAGACCATATAAGTCTTTCCAGGTTTTTCTGAAGTCATCATGTTCATCATTTCTTATAGCACAATAGTATTCCATTACATTCATATACCACAACTTACTCAGCCATTCCCCAATTGATGGGCATCCTCTCAATTTCTAATTCTTTGCCACCACAAAAAGAGCTGCTATGAATATTTTTGTATATGTGGGTCCTTTTCCCATTTGTTTGATCTCTTTGGGATATAGCCCTAGAAGTGCTATTGCTAGATCAAAGGGTACGCACATTTTTGTAGCCCTTTGGGCATAGTTCCAAATTGTTCTCCAAAATGGTTGGATCATTTCACAACTCCACCAACAATGTATTAGTGTTCCAATTTTCCCACATCCTCTCCAACATTTATCATTTTCCTGTTTTGTCATGTTGGCCGATCTGATAGGTATGATATGGTACCTCAGAGTTGTTTTGATTTGCATTTCTCTAATCAATAACTATTTAGAGCATTTTTTCATATGACTATAGATGGCTTTAATTTCTTCATCTGAGAATTGTCTGTTCATATCTTTTAACCATTTATCAATTGGGGATCTCCATAAGTTTTAGAGGCCATCCATTTCGCAAAGAGACATCAGGGTAGGCCTTGAGTGGAGGCAACTATTATCCAATATGTGAAAGGCTGATACTCAAATATCGTTCTCACTCATAAATGGCTACTCACTTAATAGAGAGTGCAATAACTGTCCTATGCAATCTAACACTAAATGAATATTTCATACACTAACTCAAAAGTGTCACTATGTCTTTAATTACTGTTGTTTTCCTGTCTGGAGCTTTGGTAATTCCCAATTAGAACTGGGCTTCCGTGTCTGCATCATATTGTGCATAAATTTTGCTTCAAATTCTAACTCAATTCTGATGCTAAAATAATTGATAAAAACAATTCCTGGTTTCAATTGAAAGTTACTATGGTGACTTGGAGCTGAGTTAAGAAATGAGCAGCATTCCAATGACTGCCTCTATAGGACTCCACTTGCCAAAGAAACCAGGAAATTGCTCTGACTCAGCCAAGAGCTCAAACTGTTCTTTTGGGGGTTTGGCAGAAGCCTAATTATTCCAATACCAAATGTATATCTAGCCGTTTTGAAATGTGACTTCTCTTACAATGGGAGTATAAAATGGTAGGAACACCCCTATTTATCACCGTTGGCTAAGGAATTAATACTGACTTTTATAACAATCTCTGAGAATGAATATTTTAGCCTGAACTGGGATATTAAGTTGAGAGTATTTTTTTCTATTTTTCCGCTATTTTCTCTAAATTATTAAGTTGTTTCCTGCATTCATAACGATTCACAAGACATTGGACTTCCCATCTTCCTGTAGTGTCCTAGAAGCATTCCTAGATCAGTTGACTACACTGGGAGCCAACACCAAATTGGTTTTATATTCACAGCTCCATGAAGAGCTGTGATTCAGAAAAGAAACTGAATCATACCTAAGTATCCAGCAGGTAACTGCTTCAACATCCCATGAAAGGGAGAAAAGGACTTCCCACAACCAGGAGCTATGAATTACACCTAGGACACATGTGCTCTCTATGTTCAATCCTGCCTTCCTCTGGACTCTTTATGTACTTGTAGGAAAGTATAGCACAGGCTTCTGAGAGGACGCTATCAACCTGTTTTTACTAAACCACTTTAATAAATACCTTTCTTTAAAAGCTACTTAAGGCTAGATAACTAAGTTGATTCTCAACTGATAAAATGGGGGAGGGTATACCAGTAGGGACTTAAGCCACTAGCGTTAGAAAATCACACCCCAATTCCTCAGAGGAAGTTGAAACTTAAGAGGTGTGATGTATCCTTGCTTTGGGACCCAAGATAAGATTTAAGTCTATGATAGCAAATAAAGGTGATTTCCTTTGAGATTCAAATTATTCAAAAATCAGTTTTTGTACTGACTGACTGTATTGTTTTGTGTTGTGGTTTTTGCCTATCCATATAAAAAAATAATTTTATTTAATTTGGTGGAGGATGGCATATTTTATAATGAATAGGCGTTCAGGTAACAGTGTGGTCATTTTTAAATTTTAATAAAAATGTATCCACAACTTTTCTGTTGACATAAGATGGTACCAACTGGTCCAAAAGTACTACCTATCCATTGTCTATGAACATGATTTGTATTTCAGGACTATGCTTTAAAATATACAATTAATAGGCTCTTGATTAAGTATGGTGTGTACTAGATGAGGACTTATGAAAATATTTTTGCCTGGAACCTTAGAAATCTGATCAAGAGGAAATGGAAAGAAGGAAAATATGTCTACATACCTTTGCCATGTTAGATAATAGAGAAAGGAAGAGGGAAAAGTTTAGCATAGGAGCACAGGAAAAAGAATAGCAGATGAGAGTGTCAGCAATTCACTGGAGAAATGATGTCTCCCGTGTCTCCAAATCGGTTTTTGACAATGAGCAAGACACCCACAGAGCATGTGACTTTAGATGCCTATGTACAAGTACACAAAGTCTAAGGAGTAAATAAGATGAACTGGAGATCCTAGTGCAAGGAGATCAACCTGACCTCATTGACTGAGCCTGAGTAAGATGTGAACCCTTGGGGACAAGCGCCTTTTGCTACCATGGAGGTTATCATAGAGGAGAAGAGAGCTGGGCACTGTCTGTTATGTATTAGCCTTGTATAAGAGGAGATTTTAAAGGGATTGGAGAAGCAATAGGCAGAGTTCAACTGCCTAATATTTTGGAAGGGAAGTAGACCAAAGATGGACAAGAAGTTTTAAAGAATGAAGTTCTAAAGATACAGACATCCTCTCATCCTAGATCCTCTCTCTTTCCATGACTTCTGTGGGATTTTCCCCTGGTTCTCTTACCTATATGGCTGCTCCATCTCCTGCCTTCTCCCTAAATGTGAGTATTCCTCAAAGCTCTTCTCTAGACTTTCCTCTTTTTTTCTCTCCTATGGAAAACTCATTCTTCCTAAGGGATTTAATTAAAATCTGCATAGAAATAATTCCAAAATCTGTATATCCTATTCAGACTTTCTGTGAATTTTAATTCCTTATTCCCTACTTCTTTTCTTCTACTGAAGATATTTTCCATCATCCTCCCAATCATACAGGAATAAGACTTTTAAGTCATCTTTCAAGGGCAGCTAGGTGGTGCATTGGATATAGCACCAGCCCTGGAGTCAGGAGGACCTGAGTTCAAATCTGGCCTCAGATATATAACACTTACTAGCTGTGTGACCCTGGGCAAAAAAAAAAATATATATATATATATACATCATCTTTTATTCTTCTCTTTCCTTTATTTTCCACTTTAAGGCAGCTGCAAATTTCTATAGTTTAGCTTTAAAAGATCAACTTCATAAAAACGAGACAGAGTCAGTATCATTGGACAACAGTTCCTATGAAAATAGAACTGGATGTTTTGGTGGCCTGTGAGCCCAATGCACATCAATAGTATCACATGGTTGTCACAAAAGCTAATATTACTCTAGGAATCATTAAGAGAGATATCACCTTTAAAATGAGAAAGATAATTGTTCTACCATTCTCTACAAAAGTTCAGTGCTGCACATCAGATTTTAGGAAAGACTCAAATTGGTGTGTCTCCAGAAGTGGATGACCCACAAGAGAACTAGGAAACACAATATACAAGGACCAGTTGAAAGAACTGGGGATTGTTTGCTTGGATAAGAAAAGATTTAGGAAAGGAAGATGGCCCCAGATTGATATTTTATATTCTTTTGAATATATTTTGTATTTATTTGCTTGTATATAAAGGCAATATGGCGAAGGAGACTGGGTTCAAAATTCATCTCTGACATATTAGCATATGTTCCTAGGCCAGTTATAAAACCTCTTGGTGTTCTAAGCTACTCTTTTAGAGTAAAAGTTGCACAGTTTGCTAGCCCTCTGGGCATAGTTCCAAATTCTTCTCCAGAATGGTTGGATCAATTCACAACTCCACCAACAACCACATTAGTGTCCTAGTTTTCCCACATCCTCTTCAACATTTAGCATTTTCCTTTTTTGTCATATTGACTAATCTAGGTGTGAAGTGGTGCCTCAGAGTTCTTTTGATTTGCATTTCTCTAATCAATAATGATTTAGAGCATTTTCTTCACATACCTATAGTTTTTCTTTATCTGAAAACTGCCTATTCATATTCTTTGCATATTCTTTTATCATTTATCAATTTATTTATCAATTGGGGAATGACTTGTGTTTTATAAATTTGACTCCATTCTCTATATATTTGAGATTGCTTACCATTTTAGGGAAAAGGTTGGGGTGGGAGGAAAGGATAGAATTTAGAACTCAAAACGTTAAAAAAAAAAAGCAAATGTTAAAAACATTTTAACACATAATGGTGGAAAAATAAATTACATATTATAAGAGTTTAAGTTGCACAAAATGCTCTCACCTGAATTGGTAGAAACCCTTCACCTGAACACTCTGTATACTGATAAAATCAGGTCCAGTCGCTAGCTCTTACTTTTATCTATGTTGAATTTCACCCACTCCACTATTCCCAGCCCCATTCCCCTGAATGTAAGCACTTTGAGGGCAGGTATTCTTCTGGGTTTATTCTCTACATCTCCAGTTCCTTGAACTCATTAGGTGCTTAATAAATGCTTCTTAATATGAATTGGATTAATAAGTAGTTAATTTTTGGTAGAATTGCACTGATTCTAGAACCATTTCTTGGTGGGAGGAATAATTCAAATGGAGAATTGTGCCCTTGGCTGCCATGAGAAGGAAAGGACTCCCACCTCTTTTTATTATTAAATCTCTGCACTTGACTGACATCTAGAAAGATTTGGAATTAACCGTAGGCATGGGAAATAGCAGCCCTAGCAGCAGCAGCAGCTGACATTTATATTGTGCTTGAAAGTTCACAAAGTGCTCTTCATTACAAAGCATTCTCACTCCATCACTGTGAAGTAAACAGTACAATTCTTTTCTATCCTTGTTTTACAGATGAAGACACTGAGGCTCAGAGAGGTTCCATGACTTGCCCAGGGCTGTAGGGCCTGTAAATGTCACAACTGGAGCTCAAACCCACTTTCACAAGGTTACAGATATCAGGATGGAACAAATCCTAGAGACTATCTAGCTCAGGGCTGGGGAACCTGTGGCCTTGGGGCCACATGTGGCCTTCTAGGTCCTTGGGTGCGGCCTTTTGACTGTTTCCAAGTTTTACAGAACAAATCATTTTATTAAGGGTATTTGTTCTGCGAAGTTTGGATTCAGTCAAAGTGCCACACTTGAGGACCTAGAGAGCCACATATGGTCTCAAGGCCGCAAGTTCCCTACCTCGATCTAGTCTAATCCCTTTATTTTACAGATGAAGAGACTGAAACACAGAAGGTTAAGTGACTTGCCTCTGGTCACAAGTACATTAGGAGGCAGAGGCAGAGGCAGAATTTGAACCCAGATCACCTTATTCCATATCTGGAGCTCTTTGAGCTATATCCAGCTAAATCTTTGACTCAAGTGTGGTGCTTTAATCCATTAGCCTGTAATGTGCTACCTTTCATGCATAAAAATAGTGATATGACCTGCTCTCAGCAGGGTATCCATTCTTTGAATTATTTTTCCAGCACTGGTGATAGATTTGTGTTGATTCATCCACAATCTCTCTATATTTAGGTGCTCTGTATTTAGAGAGAGAGAAAAACCCTGCCAGCCCACTTTTCTCCTTTTCAATTTGGAAAATTCTCTCAGGCAACTTTGCAAAACTCATTCAAGGAAAAAATAGACCAATGTTACCTGAATCCAGCCTACCCTAATATTAACTTAACCTGCAGAGGAAAGTAAATTAATTAAATTCCCACTGAAACCTTAGTCCCTTGTGAAAGCACATCTACACAATGGCTTGCCTTTTGGTTTCATCTCACTTGACGATAATTAATACTTTGAAATGGTAGTTTAAATCTGAGGAGAAACAAATGGTTACTGGAAAGTTTCTCCATTTGTTTTCTTGGAACAGGTACATGACTGGGTGCCAGTTCCTCTTTGTATTACTGACAAGCTTCAAGTCTCCCTTCACAGCCTAAGGGTTCTTATTCTCTAATAAATCAAACAAAGATTCCACAGTGGAAGAAGACTGAGAAAACCACTGTCCTTTCCTGAATGGAGAGGCTCCTCCTCCCCACCAAGGGTTCTGACTACAAATGGGTAAAGTCACTTTAGCTGGATGCTTAATTTCTTAGACCTCATCAGCTTTCTCTCTTATCCTGAAAACCAAACCAGCACACTAACAGGCTTTGTCATTAAAAGTAAAGTTCTTAGTGGGCTCAGCCATGCAAGTAATCAGCAGAATTACAGGACTTCAAATCCAGTCAGCATCTCATGCCTGATTTTATTTAACTAGAGATTCCTCAACCTTGGTGCTTCTAGGAAAGGCATTTTTTGCCTTTCACTTGAGTATGCCAAATGTTTTCGATGTCTTCTTCCTGACACTTGGAGGTCTGTGCTAATGGCATTTGATAAAAGATGTCATTGATTTTCATTCTACTAAGTAATTTACTCAGGCTACACATTCTCCCCCTACCATTTTCCACCAAGTCGGAGAACGAATGTAAGTGGCCCCTTTTGTCTCTCCTTTTTGTGAAGTGTCTCACATAAATATTTCAACTGCTTCTTGCAGAAGAGGTCAGAGGGAGAAATAATGAATGCAGAATGTGCATTGGTGGAAACAGCTGCTATGATTTTCCAGAAAGAGCTCCGAAGAGAAAGGACAGTCTAGACACAAGAAATGGTTGTGGGGCATGGAAGAAATGATGAGCATTGTCTCTTGGGGAGAAAACCATTTGGTTTGTTTTTAGTGAAGAATCATTGACATTCCCTGTGAAATTTCTTCACTGACTCCTGAGCATCTGGCAGTCTTTTGAAACTCTGACATATTGGGCCTTTTCTGAGCTCTCTAAGAAAGAGGTGCTTTGTAAGCTCAGGAACTAAGATTATAAACTTAAAGCTGGATGGAGCCTTAGAAATGGCCTAGTCTAATTCCAATGCAGATGGAAGAATATGAAATTTGGAGCCAAGGAATTTGGGTTCAAATCTTGACTCTGCCATATGACACCTGTATAGCCTTGGGCAAATCAATTCATATCTCTGGGCCTCCATCTTCATCTTCAAAATGGAGACATTGGACTAGATTGAAGTTCTTAACTTTTTGTGGTCACCGATCCCTTTGGTAACCTGGGAAAGCCTATGGATCTTTTCTCAGAATAATATTTTTAAATAATTAAAGGAAATTTCAATAAGAGGTGAGTACAATAAAGATATATTTTTCCTCCCATCTGAGTTTATGTCCCTCTGAAATCCATCCACAGAGTCCATGGAGCCTATCTATTTGGTCTCTAAGTCCCTTTTTTTACTCTAAATCTATAATTTCTCATTTTACAGAGGCCTAGAGAGGTGAATTAATGAGCCAAAGGACATTGGAGTAGTCAGTCAATCAACAAAAGTTTATTAAGCTCCTACTATGTGCTGCTAGTGATAGAAACAAAGGCAAAAGCAGTCCCTGCTACCAAGGAGCTCACAGTCTAATGTGGGGGACAGCATGCAAACTATGTACAAATGAGCCACATACAGGATGAGTTGGGAATAAGCAAAAGTGATGGTAAGTGGGAGATTTAGAATCCTGACCTAGATCCAGAACTTTTTCCTAAATTCCACACTGCTGCTACTGTACATTGATGACCATATTATCTCTGTACAGCAAATACATTATCAAAATGATCATCATTATCATCTTCATTATCTACCTTCTTTAAGGAAGCTAAAGCTTAAGAGAGTCTATGGTTCGGTAAACTGCTTTATCATAAGGGGAAGACCTGGTTTTTATCCTCCATGAGTATCCCTGCCTTCACTGGGAACATTGTTCTAGCAAATGTTGTTTGTGTCCTTTTACAAGAATCATCCAACTGTCATTTATTTTGACCAATGAAAAGATCTATGAAGAAATGAGAAAATCAAATATATACAGAACCTTAGAATTTGGATCATTTAGTATCCTAGTGGTCAACTGGAGATCAGAGGACCTAGTGTTAGGCGGCTTATTAGCAGTCATCCGGTCAACCCCCCTCATTTTCCATGTGAGGGAACTGAGGTTTAGAAAGGTTAAGAAACTTAACCTAGGTCCTTATCAGAGCTAGGATTTTAATCTTGGTATGATAATTCCGAATAAGTAACGTTTATGACATATAGGTCTAATGCCAAATCATATCTGTACCAATCTCTCAAATTAACAATAGCAACAAAAACAAAATTCTCTAGTGTGGTTTGGTCTATTCATTCATTCCACATTTAGCAAGCATTTTAGAGTGCCATATTAAGCACTATCTCTAATACTTCAAGAGTGCTATAGAGATACAGAGCTGAAAGCAAGCTAAAGAGGTCAGAATTGCATGGAAACCATCTTAGCAAAATCCTTAGGAAGCCTTTTTCTTACAGAGAAGCGTCTTTGCTGTTTTCTCATTCAGATTAGTCATCCTGTAATCAAGGACATGTGTCAAACACAATAGTAAATAGTAGAAGATGCACTATCTACCCCTCTCTCTCTCCACCCCCAATAACTGCATAGGTTGTAATTCTTGCTTCTGTACAGGATAAATATAGGAACATTTAGTTCAAGATCATAAGTCAGTCTCTCTGAAAGATTCATCATTTGAATAGTGGAACTCGACTATTACTCATGAACTTTAGTGAAAATTTAGAGACCATTCAGCTCCATTCTCTGACAAGGTCATAGGTTGGACTATCACAAATCTAGGGAGGGAAGCCCTCCACTGACATCTATAAGGGTAATGAAGGATAGATATTCCCTTCCCTATACCTGTTTTCTGTACCTTTAACAAAGGAGTGTTAGAGAGAGAACATTTTTCTACCCTGAAGCTGTGGGGGTTGCATAGTTATGGCCCCAGAGGGGAAGAATTCATCTGATCATTTCTTCCAACAATATTTAACGCCAGCAGTTAACATTGCCTAGGAAGGCAGAATCCCTGGATTCCACATATAATTCTATAACTAATACCTCCTGCCATCCTACTTTTCCAGCCCTATCTTATATCTTTACGTTCTTGATCTTCCGAGCAAACTAGACTATTCTCTGCCCCCCACACTCTTCCTCCATCTCTCAATGCTCCTTATGCCTGGAATACCCTCCTTCTTCTCTCAGCCTATTGAATTTGTGGCCATCCTTTCAAGATCATTTTCCCTAGGAAGTCTTCCCAGACCCTTTTGCTCACCTTTATGACCTTTAGGTGGTGCAATGGATAAGAATGTGGGGCCTGGAGTCAGGAAGATCTTGGCCTCAGACATTTACTATCTGTGTGACCCTGAGCAAGTCACTTAATCCTGTTTGCCTCAGTGTTCTCATTTGTAGAATGAGCCAGAGAAGGAAATGGCAAACCACTCCAGAATCTTTGCCAAGACAACCTCAAATGGAGTCAAGTGGAGTCAGAAATAACTGCAACGACTGAACAACTCTTCTGCCTTTGTGTACTATGTGGTATTTTATATGTATTTTGCGTATGTATCCAGTATAATTAAATATATATAATTAAATGGTAATATATATGTATGTGTATATATATATATATATATATGTAATAAATATAATTAAATGGTAAGATTTATACGAACATAGACTAGATCTTATCCAAACTTCATGTCATTTGCAATGCCTAACATGTGCTAAGGACACAGCAAGCATTTAATAAATGGCTATTGGAGTGAATTAAAATTAACTGTTTTACCTTTCTCTGCCCACCCCCCACCCAGTCCTTTGGTCGTGGGCTAGAATTATCTTCATTTGCTTGGAAATTAGTACCGCAGTCTCAGACTATTTCTTTCATGAATTGGTGCCACTGAAGCAAATACAGAAGCCACAAATCATCCATTTGCTGAGGAATATCAGCAGACTCACAAACAAGACCCCCCAAATAGGGAGGAAAGCCTGCTTCAACACTCGGGAAACAAGGAAGCCCGTTTCTAAAAGCACTTTTCTTTTTATATCAAACACAACTGTTAATTTTCAAGTATTTTAGAACAGAAAATCGGAAGAGGATCATCTACACCAGAGGCCTTGACCCGAGTTCTGTGGACCCCTAAGATTCCACAGATAGATTTCAGAAAGGCTATGAACTTGGGTGAGGAAAAAAATACATCTTTATTTTTCAGTAAACTCTAACTAAAAATTAAAATGTCCGTTAATTATTTCAAAACATTATTCTGAGAAGGGTTCTGCAGGCTTTCCCAGACAGCCAAAGAGACCATGACATAAAAAAAGTCAAGAAACCCAGTCCAGGCCAAGAATCTCATTCTACAGTTAAAGAAACTTGAGGTCAGAAGGGTTACAGGAATGGGGAACCTGCAGCCTTGAGGACACAGGTGGCCTTCTAGATCATTAAATGAGGCCTTTTGACTGAATCTAAATTTTACAGAACAAAATTTGGATTTGTTCTATAAAATTTGGATTCAGTCAAAAGGCCACATTTAAAGATCTAGACCAGGGGTGGGGAACCCGCAGCCTCGAGGCCACATATGGTGTTCTAGGTCCTTGGGTATATGACCTTTTGGCTAAGTCCAAGTTTTACACAACAAATACTTTTATTAAAGGTATTTATTCCGTAAAGTTTGGATTCAGTGAAAGGGCTGCACTTGAGGACCTAGAGGGCCACATGTGGTCTTAAGGAAGCAGGTTCCCCACCCTGGTTTACTAACGTGCCAAAGTCTCACTGAGACTAGTGTCAGGATTTAAACCTAGATCCTCTGATTCAAACGTCAGCATTTTTTCCACTGTACTACACTGAGAACATCAGTAAGGTTTGGGCAGCCGTTGAATAGTTCAGGGTCATTGAAAGCCCTGGGCTAATATATATAAAATACTATTTTGATCTTAAGTATCTTCTCATGCATTGAGGTCATTCATCCTAGGATATTGTGGACCTTTGATTAAGGTCCTAGCAATAAGCTATAAACCAGACTTGTGTAAGATTTACAACATAGGTACTGATCTAGTAGGCTATGACTTGGAGTGCTAAAAGCATGAAACTAATAATGGATCCCGGTGGTGTTAGGACAAGGTTGTAAAAGAAGACGCCGAATTCCAAGTAAGCAGCAGGACAGTTACACTGTCACATCCAGTATACATCTGACAAATCGTCCAATTTTGTGACTACAATGGCCCAACCATGTACTACACCAGCTATGCACAAAACCCATTACGTCAGGTGACAAATTATGACCTGATTTTATAAAAATAAAGCAGCCTACAACCTAAAGGCACCTCCCTCCCCCAAATGGCGCATAGCTTAAAAGTGCTCAACAAATATCAGTTGCTTTGTTCTAATTTGCCCAGCATCTCTGCGCAGGCATTGACTATGCCAGAGCAGCCAAAAAGTTTACTTTATTCCTTTGTTTCCTTCCTCTCTCCTTTGTCAGAGAACCTTGACTGAAGTTTTCCTCTGTGTTTGTGGCAAACAGGTGGGAAATTCAATTTTCTTGGTCTGTATTTGTCACATTTAATGATAATAATCACTCTGATCCATCAAAGTAATTTCATATCTAAACTGGGGCAGCTTGCCTCTTAAAATTCTGATAAATTTGTTATGATGCAATCTCAACTACTGAGCGATTAACCAGAACCGGGGCTGAGATTGGAACAGTGACCTAAACAGACAAGCAATTTAAAGTAACGGGACTGTCAGGTGGGGAAATCTCATCTGACAGTCTGGTCCTGTTTTAATATCTTACTATTGTGTTCTGGGAATAATGTAATGAAGCATAGGAGGAAAATGTTGTTTGTTTGCTGTTCTTTCCAAGAACAACATTTAGTCCTGTCATATCCAGTCATTATGCTGAAGAATTTCAAAAGGTTACAATTAACCAGTGTTTATCTTGCTTCTCCTGTGTGTGCCTTGCTGGGGTTTGGGTTCAGAAGACAAACTCATCCTCCAGAAAATCAACTTGTGTTCTGGCACAAGTGTCATGATCTGTCCATGATTGCCATGACTTACATGCAACTGACTTTTGTAAATAGCTCAAATATTTTCTGTTTGATGGTCATAGAGTAAGACTACGGAAAATAAGTTCACTCATTTGTAATCTATACTGACACTTTTCACTGAGTTCACTAAGAAACTACTTTCTCTCGAACTTGATCCAGGTAGAGGCAGCTAAGTGGTGCAGTAGAGAAGAGTGCTGGACCTGGGTCAGGAAGATTTGAGTTCAAATGCTGCCTCAGATACTTATTAGCTGTGTGAACTTGGGAAAGTCGCTTTGGTCAATTAGTCAACAAACATGTATAAAGCATGTGCCAGGTACCAATTCAAGCACTGGGGATACCAAAAAAAAAAGGCAAAAGACACTGAATTCTCTCAAGGAGTTCACAATCTAGCAGTAACATCTCAGCCTCAGTTTCCCCCTCTGCAAAAATGGGGATAGATAATAATAGCAGCTACTTTATAGGGTTGTTATGAAAATCAAATGAGATAACATGTACAGCACTTTATAAACCTTAAAGTGCTATCTGAATGTTAGCTCTTATTATTATTATCAACTAGATTTTGTGTTTTCATTGTAAAAATGCTAACTCTGAAGACCACCCTTTTACTCACTAAGCTTCCAAAGGTTAAAAACAGCAAGAATCTCTTTCAGTATCCCTCCACTTCTGACTCCTGTTAGAAAGAACTTCAGGATCTGCTATGGTATTGCTTTTGGTCAGGACCTTTTCTCTCTTTATGTGGATAAACAATCTATAATTTATCACAGGAAATTACCTGGGGTACTAAGAAGCTACATGATTTGCCCATGTTCAAACAGCAAATCTTTATCAAAAATGGGACTTGAACCCATATCATCCTGACTGCACAGCTAACAATCTATATCACACTGTGTTTAAGGTGTATTTAACACCACAAAAAGAGGCTTCAGCTGAAGGAATTCCATGGTTAGAGGCTCTTTTCCTGAAATATAAATGCACCACCCCAGCTATGCTATTCCCAAAAGAGGTATGGAGAAGTTATGGCAACATCAGCTGTACTATTAATGCAGGTCTGCAGTCACAAAAGGATCATTGGCACATTCCACAATAAAGATTTTATGCCAACAAAATCCTCCTCTTGGCTCCTGGCTGCAAGCAGCAGTCAGGACATTCTCTGATACATTTTGGATTAGTGTACCAGGAGGTGGGAAAAGGGAGGGATAAAGTAAGGCACAAAAGGTTTATCTTTACCATGGCTCTTCAGCATACACATTTCTCAAATGCTAAGGGAAATATTCTCAGAACTTTTTGTAGATATTAGTGATATTTATCCATTTGGGAACTCCACCTCTCATTGGTTGTTGGTTTGTATTTGGCAGCTGATATAAAATACTTCCCTGCATAAAAGACTGAAAAAGACATCCCATCCATTGTAAGTAATATGTTCATAGCTGTAGTTCTTGGACAACAGAAGAAAAAAAAAGAAAACCATGTGAATACCCATCAATTGGTGATTGGCAGGGGAAAATACTAGGATTTATTAATATAATGGACTCAATGACCACTAAGTACGGTGGCTCACTCCACTCCGCATCTGCTGCTCTGCCTACTTTCAACTCCATGGAGCAAGATGCCTCCCAGATTAAGTTCATCAATCACCTCTAATATCACCACCATGCTGCTTACTCAAGATTTGACTAACATTACTTCAGTCAGCCTCTTCTGTCTTCTAATTAGAGGGCTGGAGAGTGGAGTACCAAACTCCTCCCAATGCCTTCCTTTATAGAAGGCAGAAACTGGACTTTGAGGCTAACTCCCCTCTGCATCTGTCACTCGGCCTGGTTTTAATGCAACATACATAACAAGATATCTCAACATCCCCTAGTCTCTTTCCCTATCCCCACTCTCCTGCCTCCTTTTATGTATTGTCTCTCCCCCATTAGATTGTAAACTACTTGAAGGCATTGACTGTCTTTCTTTTTATTAAATGTGTCCTTTTTATTATTATTATTAATTGTATCCTCAGCACTTAGCACAATGCCTGGCACATATTAGGTGCTTAATGAAAGTTGATTGGATTGGATTGGAGTCTAGCTCTCAACTAGCAATCCTAATAGAATAGTATTTTATGGTTAAAAAAAAAGATGAAAATACAAAATTCAAGGAAGCATGGAAATATATAAACTGATATAGAGTGAAATAAGCAGAACCAACAAGAAATTAACTACAATAGTATAAGTTAAAACAATATTAAAAGACAATCTACCCCTGATTAATTGTAATAATAAATGTTGGATCCAAAGAACAGTATACACATTCTGTACATATCTTGTATGACATATGTATATACATCTACATATGCCATACAAGATATGTACAGAATATGCTATCTCCTCAGATAGAACATAAATTCCTTAAGGGCAGGGATTATTTCATTGAGTTATTTTTTTCCTTTTTATCCCTAGTACTAGTACAATTCCTTGCACACAAATTATGTGTGCTTCAATAAATGCTCATTGAATAATTAATGATGAAATACCTTTCTCAACTCTCAGAAGAGAAGTGAGGGACTGCGGTTGGATTATGTTTCATACTTTGTCAGATGTAGTTGTAGAACTTCCCAGTTTTGTTCAGATTTTTTTTCTGTTATGCTAGAAGATTTAATGTAGGGATGTATTGGGAAAGAACTGTGACACAAGAACAAAGAGCATCAATAAAGAATTTATGAAAATAAAAATAAAAATAAAATACTCTCCTACCATTGTGAATGTTGAATTCAACATCACTGGTTGATACTTGCTATTCTCTACTATTAGTTCATTTTGAGGCAAAAGTGATTTTAACTTTAAGCTGGAAAAATCTGTGGCTGAAGTGTGTAACACTAGAAGTACCAGGCATGATGATTGATGCAAAAATTTTATTATAATTTTACTTTGAAAAGAAAATGTTCTTTCTATTCTGTTTTCTTTCCATTATGGATAAAAAGAAATTGTTACAGTTTGGTCCTTTCTTATTCTTCAATTCTAATCCTTTTAGCAGATGACATTTATACAGAGTTTTTTAGGTTTGCGGAGAATAGATAAGACCATTCCTTGTGTTGGATGGGAAAACAATGGCCAACTAGAGAGGAAAAGTTGACCTCAGCTCTCATTTTGCATCTGTTTTCTCTGCCTAGGATAATGTCCTCTTCACCAGCAATAACAAAACAAAAATAGTTAACAAGAAGATCATTCTCAAGGGATACAGTACTCAAGCTAGGGAGGAAGTACCTAAATCAAAGTCATTCTGCCCAGATAAAATGCCTTCTTAGTTACTAACAGAAGCAATAGATGTGATTGCCTCAGCAATCACAAGAATTGCCATCAAAGATATTTGCAAGATGATGCAGAAGGGGGAAAATCCCACAGGTCTGGCTGGAGATGGCAGATATTGTCTTTATTTAAAAAAAAAAGGAAGAAAGAAGAGTTAACCATAAATAGGTCGGTAAGCTAGATATCACTTCCTGGAGAAATTATAGAATGGATCATTAAAGAGATGACTAGTAAGCATCTAGTAGAATAAGTAATGATGATAAAGAAGTAACTTGGTTTCTTCTTGAATAGTTATGCCAGACTAACCAAATTTTCTTTCTTATCATATTTTTCTATGCTAGTATTTTATCCCCCAACAAAATTATAAGCATGGTGAGTACACATATGATATCTGATCCCTACATAAGCAATGTAGCATAATGGATATAGTGCTGGTCTTTGAGTCAGGAGACATAGGTTCAATTCCTGCCTAAGATACGTACCATCTGTGTAACTAATTATTGTTCATACTTTGTTTCAAAGAAGACCAATGACATCATGGGTGGATGTCTTGAAGTGCACATCAATTAGATTCGTGAGGCAGTTTCACAGTCATCAGCCTTACTCTCTCTTCCAGAGTCATCAAAATCCAGTGGTAAGACAAAAGTCAAAATGTTGGCAATGGTCCAGGATGCAGTGGGTGACCTTGGCAGCTTTAATATCTGACCAAGCTGTAAGCACTCCACAGTGCTTCTTTCATCCACCTTCATGGCAGTTGGAAAAAACTGTTCTCATCTACTCATTCCATCAATGGAAATCTTCACATGTTTAGGGCAGACTTTCCCCTAACACACTAATGGGTTTGAGGCCTGTTGATTACCCACAACCTGGTTTAGCCTATCTGCTGAGAGGATTTTACTGCAGTGTGTTACAATTTCTTGGAGCTAAAACTGTGAGTTCAGTAAGAGGTGGAATCCAAAGGTGGATGAGTAGCCCTAAAAAGAGTTCAGCAAGCCCTCACACCAGAGGTGTTAGTCTTCCCTGAAGACCCCATATACCTCCTCTGTTTATCTAGTAACATGGATAAATCATTTAAACTCTTGGGGCCTCTCCACATTTACAAAATTATGAAAATGATAATACATACAATATCTCCCTGCTGTGAAGAAAGCACTTTGCAAATCTTCAAATGACACAAAAATGATTTATTATTCTCTCAACTTCGCATCTCCTCCACTTTCTTAACCCAGTGCCCTGTTCACCATAGATTAATTTTTGTTGTTGAATTGAACTGAATCTATCTGTTCTTGTGCTATGAGGAAATTATTCCTGTAGCTCCTTCCCACCTCCTGTAATGGTACCAGCAGCTAGGACTAGACTCATTTCTAAGAATATTATTCTTACCTTCTTACATAAACTTTGAGGGTGATAAAAATCTGCCAGACATCCCATGGTGGGAGGCTGTTGGGGGCAATAAGTGGGAGACTCAAGTTCTTTATTTTATAAATCCTAATGAAAAATGTTTAAATGTGTCCATGAATTAGGTCTCAGGGCATGCATAAATGCATTACAATGAATGTATTTCAGTGAATAATAAGCAGAAACCAAATCAAGTAAAGTCTTGCATACAAACATAGGCATTCTGTCCGTGTGTGTGTGTGTGTGTGTGTGTATGTATGTGTGTGTGTGTGTGTGTGGGGGTGGGAAAGATAACATTCAAAATATAGGAACAAGAGCTCTCGTGACAATTAAAATTAGGTATCTTTTGTACTGGGTATTTTTTTTCAATTCCATTTATTTCATTTTAAACAAAGACTTCTGAAGTATCTCCTATAGACAGGACACTGTTGTAGAAAGGCCTTAACTAGACTGAAGAGGCAGGAGGGGGGAAAGCAGCTCATAGAATAACCAATGACTGAGAAAACTATAGCATATATTGAGCTATTGTTGAACAAATTTAAGCAAAATTCTCTTTCTATCTATCATATACCTCTACAATGAAGGCATTGCTACTTATCCCTTTCTCACACCTCCCTAGAAAAAAACTAACAAATTATAGGTTTGGAATGGGCACATACACACATATAAATTGAATAGACAAATTCATGTAAAATGGAACTCATCATACTTATTACCCTTACCTCACACGGTTGGTAGTGAGGACTTGTTGCTTGGTCATGTCTGACTCTTCATGAGCCTGTGGACCATAGCACACCAATACTGTCCATGGGGTTTTCTTGGCAAAGATACAGGAGGGGTTTGCCATTTCCTTCTCCAACATCCTTATGAGGTCTAGGTGATACTGTATGATCTTTACTCCCTACAACAGGAATGCCTTCCCTCTTATTCTTCTTTTCTGATCCCCCTCCCTTAGAAATTACTTTATATTTAATTGTATGTGTTTTGTATTTATCTATCCATATTCCCAGCCCCCAGTAGAATATAAATTCTGTGTGGGTAAGAACTATTCCCCCCTTTTCTTATCTATACTGACTGACCCAGAGTAGGTGCATAAATGCTTACTTAATCATATTCCATTGAATATACTTATCTGCATTGAGAACTCTGGTGCATATAGACAAATATTAGGGTTAATCAGGGCTTGCCCTAGGAAAAATAGTGATGGGAAAAAGTTTAACTGTAATAGCTTTGGTTTCCCAGTTCCATCTTGCCTCCCCTTTTCATAGCCGCCTCCAGTAATTCAGGGCTAGGCTGCTGTCCTAGTGGCTTCTGTTATGGAGCAAATCACATTGATAGATGTACACAGACTATGGTGTTATTTACATAGTCTTTTTACTCAGGGCTTTTCTCATTTTAAAAGAAAATCAATCAAAAATCATATATTAACCACCTACTATGTTCCTGGTGCTGTACTCAGTGCTGGGAATACAAATACAAAGATTAAAATAATTCCTATTCATAAGGACCTGAAATTCTAATTGGGAATTAGTAGGGAAAGAGTATTCTAAAGCAAAAGAATAACTAATAGTCAGATTTCGGCTTGCTAAAATGGCTTCTTCATGGTGGAAAACTACAGAGCTACTGAGACAGTAGTGACACGTGAGGGCAGTGCTTTGGAGAGGCTGGAGCATGCATGGGCATTATTTAACTGGTTCTTTGTCCTTTTGTTCATTCCTTTCCCCTCTAAGTACTCCCCTAGAGCGCTCCCATCCTTTTTATTTTAGCAGTCTTTTGATTAAAATTATAGGATACCTGGTAAATAGATTCTTACCAACCTTTATTAATATATTCCATCCCTGGTCAGGAGTTTGTCATTTCTTTATTTTAAATTGCAGTTTGGAGGTACAAATGCTATTTTCAAATTCCTTCTTCTTGGCTAGCTCATTTCTCAAATCTTTTTTTTTCCTCTTCTGCATCCCTTACCTTCAGTGAGTAGCAATGATGAAAATATAACCTGGATTCTTATATTATTTAGTTTCTTGCACAGGTCTCTGCAAACTTAGGCAATATTTTCTTGCTTCCTTCTAGCAGTATCATTTCTGCCCATGTGAATCAAGTACAGTTAGTATTCATCTGTTCTGAAAAATTTGGGAAGATTTTCTGTTCTTCCTCATATACTTGCCTTGGGAACATTATAATAGCTCTCTATTTTTGTTACTATCTTGAAAACCAGTTCCTTTCAACAAGGAGCCATGAAATGCCACAATTCTTCTCTTCTTCCTCTGAATTGTGCCAGACAATCCCATCATATACTTTCTGGGTTTCTACTTTAGCATTCCTTGGATGACAAGCATCTGCTTCCTCCGTGGAGCAAATTGCTTTGCCTCCTCAGGTTGAATTTGAGATAACTGTTTCCAACCCTCTATGTAAAGGAATTGCCCAAAGAATGCTCCCTTATTAGCTTGAATGTCCCATATGGGCTAGACAACTGTCAAAGAGGTTTTTGTCTCCGCCAAGAAAATGCCTATCTTGCCCTTTTAATCTCTTAACATGGATAGTTTCTGAGATGAGCTAGCTAATATCTTCAGCCCTGCAGAGATTAAGTACATGATTAGTAAACTACTCTGGATGAGGGCATAGTAGAGATAAGCTTTGTTGAGGGGAAGTAGGCGGATAAATAAAATCATTTGGCCAGGAAATATAGGACTACAGCAGAGTGCCAGAAATGATCGGCATGTCAAAAAGAGGGGTCATGGGAAATGGGACAGGGAAGTGACACAAAGGCAAATGTCACCTACTTTATTTTGCCAAGGAAAAGCCCTATTTGTCTGTTCATGCACACATTTGTCACAATAGGACATTAGTGAGGCAATGTAGGATGGTCTTTATATTTATGTTTCCAAAGAAAATGTGCATGCTCATAATGGTAATCTAAAGAACAGGTGTGCCAATCAGCCTGGGATTACTATCTAGATCGTGAGCAGCCTGCACATGCCTTGATTTCTGATGTTTGGGTAAGTGAAAGAGAAAAAGGGGAAAAAAGACTAGAAAAGAAATCTATTGCAATTCATTACATGGGATTGCCAATGTTGGGCATTAAAAAATTGCATTTCAGCTAAGAATGTGGAAGTACTTATGTGAATTACAGTAGAGGTAAACGACTTTTTCAATTAATTTATCTAAGCATTTGCAATTTTAATTTCAAGACAGGAAGAACAATATGGAATACGAAATGGAAAAAAATAATCTATATGTATCAAATGTACATTAAAATATGGGGAAAGGTCAGTGCAGCCTCACAGGAAGAACTGCTTAGGCTATATTGGAAAAGAGACTGTGAGCTTTATATGTTCCATAAAACAACTAATTCACTATGTCAATTTACTTAAATACATGAAAGAATCGTCATTCTATCACTATAAGGAGCACCCAGTGTGGCACCTTCTCTCCACCAATGCAAATTGCAACCTATCTCCGAGTGGAAAATGAAGTGCTAAAAGTAATTAGAATATGAAGTAATTATGAGACTCAGAAAGGTTAAGAGACTTGTCCAGGATTACAGAGCTAGTAAATATGACAGACGGTATTTGAACTCAGTCTTCCTGACTCCAAACCCCAAACTCTTTTCATTATATCATGCCACCTCCGATAATGATGGTTTAAAAACTCTTAAAGAGCAAAAGCACTATTGATTAGAAGTTTCATTTGCCATAAATTCTTGGAATATGTCTTGGAATAGTCTTCCAAAAAGTCTAGGGATTCCTGAGATCATGAAACATGCATGCCAAGCATGGAAGATAAAGATCAAATGCTATCATTTGGACTGTGTCCTTCACCACATTTTTCAATCATTAATCATGCCTGAGCTTCAGTTCACTTATCTGTAAATTTAGTCCATCAGTCAGCCAACAAACATTTATTGAGCACCTACTATGTGCCAGGCATTATGCTAATCACTCAGAACAAAAAGAAAGTCAAAAAACAGCTCCTGCTCTCAAGGACCTTATAGTCTAATAGGAAAGATAACAGACAACTATGTACAAATCAGTTGTACAGTGGATAAATTGGAAATAATCAATGGAAGCAAGGTGCCAACATGAAGGATTAGGAAGGCCTTACCATACAAAGTGAGATTTTAGTAGATACTTGAAGGAAGCAGGAGGCAGAGATAAGGAGAGAGAGCATTCCAGGCATGGAAGACAGTCAAGGAAAATGCCTGAAGTCAGGAGTTGGGAGTGTCTTGTTTGGGGAACAGCAAGGAAACAATTGTGCCTCCTAGTTCTAAGTCCTAGGACTCAGGGATTTAGCCATATAGATTTACTTTTTGCCTTTTCCTCTTCTCATTCCATATTCTTTACCCAGGAGCAATATAGCTCAGTGACAATCTCTCTGAGAGACAGGTGGATAGGTGGTGGGCATGATTATTCTTAGGCTGCAGATGAGAAAATTGAAGCACAGAAAGCTCCAAGAATGTGTCTATCATCAGATAGACTGACAGTGAAGAAGCTAGGTGGTAGGGAGGGGAATGAAGCTCTTCTCATTTTAAGTTAAAGTCTTTATCTTCTGGACCAGAGGATCTCAAAATGGCTCTGGGTCCATGAAAATATTTGTTGTATAGGAAGGTCTCCCAAATGATCTTCAGTCCCTTCCTTTATAAAAAATAATATTTATAATCTTATGATTTTAGCAGTTTGCTTCTGACATAAATTAGTCATTTGCCTACAACTTTGCACAGCAGTACCATTTTTCCTGCTCATTATGAAGCCTTTTATTTTATTTAAGTGACAGGTAGAATCAGCTGTACTATGGGACCTGTCAAGACTTTTTGCCTCATTGAAGAGGTTTTGCTTCTAACACATAATGAATATTAATTAATGAAATGGGATCTCTTCTAACTGATAGCTAATGAGGGAATTTCTCCTGAATACATATGTGTGGTACATGTATTATAATAAGGGTCTTATGTATATGCAGAACTCCATCAGATTGCCAAGATGGAATCTTCATGGTGCTACTTCTGGGGGGAGTTGTGATGGCATTTGAGGACGTATACATAAACTACATACACACACACAAATGCGCAATAATTTGCTTGCTTCACAAATGAAATAACTTGGCTAAGTAGAACTCAGAGTTGAATGTAGAAGTATGAATATAAATGAAGGTGGTAAATGACATTCGATTCAACAATAAGCCTTTATTAAGCACCTACTATAATGTAAGCCCTGAGGTTACAAAATCAACATTTAAAAACAGTGCCTGCTTCTAAAGAAGTTTACTTTCCACTGGGAGGGTCTGATGGGAAAGGAATCCAACATACAAGCAGATAAGTAAATGCAATGTATATTCAAAGCAAAAAAAAAATGGTGGGAGGTAGAGGGAGAGCTAATATCAAGGGAGATCAAGAAAGGCCTCACGTAGCAGATGGTACCCGAGTAGCTTTGAAAGGAGCCTTAGAATGATTTCAAGAAGTCGAGGTGAGAAGGGATAGCAATATTGGCATAGGGGTAGTTTGTGAAGAGCCATAGGGTGGGGGTGGGGGTGGGAAATGACAAGAAAAGTGGCATTATTAGGCTGGAACACAGAACAAGGTGAGGCAGAATGATGGGAAATATCTTGGAGTTATACTATGAAAGTCTTCAAGTGCCAACCAGATAAGTGTCTTTTATCCTAAAGTCAGTAAGGAACTACTGAAAAATTGCTACCCATAATGAAATAAGTTGAAATTACATGAAATACAGATAGTAATTAATAATGAATACAGTTGCAACATTTCCTCTTGAACAAATTTGTCTATTTTAAAAGTCATCCTGAAAAAGTAAGAAGGGTCACCCCTGAGAAATTTGATGATTATTACTTTTGTATTTTGAATTTAGCATTTGAGAAGACATTTTAATCCTACTATGTGCCAAAGCATTTGGCATTCCTGAGGCCCCTAGAGAACTGGGAAGAGCCTTTAATCATCACAGAGAAAAATGCCACCCAGAGTTCATCATGAAAGGGACATCACAGCAAATTTCTCAGACATGTTAACTTTTGATCTTTCCTTATTATAAGAGGCAGAGGAAACATATATATGTTCATGTAACACATAGATACATGCATATATGTGTGGCATATATGTATATACATTCACATACACATACATATACGTATGTATCTTTCCATTGCTATGTGAGGTTCTGGTCATGATTCCAAAGGACAAGATTTCTTATAGTATTTCAACAGCTTCTAATATGGGTTCCATCAGAAGCTAGAAAGAAAATACCTGAAGAAGAGGAAAAAAAAGAAGAGACTTTGGTGGAAGAGGAAGGAAGAAAGATTCCACAATCAAACTTTTTGGACCTTTAAATTTTCCCAAACTTTGGATTTTGTGCAAATGCATTCCTCCATCTCCCTCCCTCTCCCTTTCCTTTTTGTTCCCCCCTCCACCATTTATCTCTCCCCACATCATGTATTTCCTCCTCTCTTTTCTCTCTCCTCCTCTCCTCAACCTCATCTTTTCCCCCCATCCCTATCATTCTGAATGTCTACTCACCTGACTGCATTTAAAAATTTTTGACATTAAAGTAAATGCAAACTGACATGAAAGAAATGTTGCCTAGAGGATTCTTTTCAGAATCAAGTAGGAATTCCTCTATCTTTTAATAGCTTCTTATTGCTTAACTATTTATTATTTGTATTATTTAAGACCTATTCTCACATTTTTCCTGTGAGTCTCCTTCTAAGTTCATTATTTTCTCTCATCAACACTATTATCATCACGATCGATTAGCAAGGTCAATAGACATTTATTAAGCACCTGCTATGTGCCAGGCATGATGCCAAACACTGGGGATACAAAAAAATATAAAAGATATTTCTTGCCTTCAAAGAGCTTACAATTTAGTAGGAGAAACAATAGGCAAACAAATTATCCAAAGCAAGTCACAAATAGGATAAATAGGAAATAATCAACAGAGTTAGAAAGAACTAGAATTAAGAGGGGTTGGAGAAGGCTTCCTATAGGAGGTGGGATTTTAATTGGAATGTAAAGGAAGCCAGGGAGGTCAGTCAGCATCATCTCACCTCTGTTTTTCCTCTGCCACATATTGGCTACGTGATCATGGACAAGTCACTTAAGCTCTCCATATCCCCAGGTAACTCTCAAAAGCTATAATTGGTAGAGGAAGTTTCTTGCCAGGAACTACCCATTCTCATAAAATTATGGCTCTAATACAGTTATCTATCTAATAAAAATGGACACATATGGTGCTTTAAAGTTTTCAAGAGGCTTTTCAGGTATGATCTTGTCTGAGCCTAACAGCAACTTTTTGAAGTAGGTATTGCAAGCTTTATTACCATCATTCACAGATGAAGAAGCTAAGGATTTGGGGTTAAAAACTAACTCAGGGTTGCCCAGCAATTAATGTCACAGACAGGATTTGAACCCAAATCTTTCTGATAACAACAAGCCCAGTGCTTGGAGCCAGGGCCATCATTTGGAAGTGTTTTCTTTTTCTTTCTTTTGCTTCTCTTATTCTTTTATTTCATTTTCTCAATTGTTCTACATTTAGAAAACATAATAATTAAATGATAATGTAAGAAATTTGAATGAAATAAAATCACATTAACATACCACTTAGAGGTTTAGAAAGTGCTTTCCCTACTTCAATATTGCAAGGCATGCAATGAAATTATTAATGTTATGATTTTAAAGATAAGGAGACTTAGTCTCTGAGAAGTTAAGTCCTAAGCTGATATAGCTAGATAGTGCCAGTTTGGATTAGACCCCGGCCTCCAGATTCCATGATTAGCACTCTTATACAGTAACTGTCGCTGACTTGATAATTGTGTCTAAGTACATAAACTAATTATGTAAAGGGGGGGAAACCCTAAGGGTGGATTCGTGTAGGTTGGGTTTTTTAAGTGAACTGAACTTTTGTTTTGGTTTTGGTTTTTTTCAAACACTCAGCTGAATTTCATCAAATAACCATTCAGGATACCTTGAGCATTCTAATATGTTGAGCTTTCATTCTAGTTAGAATCAAGAACGTCTTCAAACTAGAACTTCTAACAAAACCTAAGAGAATGTAATGTTATTCTGCTTTTTTAAAATGAAGCTTACACATGAGAAGAAATGCAACAAGATGAGCCTATAGCTAGGGAGGTAGGGCAGGGAAGGATGATAACCATGTGAAACATGTAAGTAAATTAAAGGTTAATATTCTTTTTCAAAAATGGAATTCCTGACTAACTTCACCATTCTATAATATAGAAGACAGCATATAAATTTCTTCTCTAGTAATAAGGAATTCAAATGAGTGTGCTAAAATGTGTAAACCCAAACAAGCACATATGATAGCAACAATAATGACAATGATGATGACGTAGTAGAGAACTGGCCTTGAAAACAAGAAGACCTGTAATAATAGCAAGAGTCCTGGATTTGGTTCAGAGCACACAGATTCAAAGCCCTGCTCTGCTACTTATTGTCTGGATTGTCAACTTTCACTGGACCTTGGTTTTCCCATCTATAAAATGGAGTTACCACTAAGGCCTATATTTACCTCTAAGGCCCCTAAAACTATAATGCTATGATAAGTTCTACCTCAATATATGCTAACCCCATGTGATCATGGGCTAATCACTCTCAGTGCCTCTAGGCAATATTCTAAGTCCTCCATCTGTATCAGTAGAGTTTCCCCTTTAGATGTTCCCCCCACTAAAGAAACTGCTGGACCAATGATGATATTGGCATATAACAATGAAAACAATTAATAACAATAAAACTTATGTTGATGACTGCTGTTGCTCATCCTTCATTTTCAAAGAGCACCAATGACATCATGAGGCGATGTCTTGACTTGCACTTGAATTGGACTTTAACTGAGGCAGTGTTGCAAAAAGTCATCAGTCTCACTTTCCCTTCCAGCATAATCGAAGTCCAGTGCAAGGCAAAAATCAAAATGACTGGCAATGGCCCAGGGTGCATTGAGGACTTTGGTGCCTGATATCTGACCAAGCTCTAAGTGCTCCACAAAGCCTGCTTCAGAGGCCTTCATTGTTATTGAAATAAATTGTTCTCATCCACCCGTTCTGCCAGAAGAAGTCTTCACATGCTTGGGGTAGACATACCCCTGACTCACCGATGGTTTTGAGGCCTGTTGATTACCCTCAACGTGGTTTAGTCCATTTGCCAAGACAGTTTTACTGGCATGTGGCCACTGCACATGCTGCAGCTTCTTGGAACAACAGGTGAGAGCGGGGTGAATCAGGTAGACACTAAAGGTGGATGAGCAGCCCTGAAAAGGGTTCAGTAAGCCTTCACACTAGAGATGCTAGTCCTCCTTGAAAAACTCATAAAGCCCAATGATGATCATGATGATAACAATAGCTTACATTCTAATATTTGTATTCAACAATCACCAAAAAGAAGTTATCTTATCTACATTTTTAAAATTCCATTTTTTTTGGGGGGGCAGCTAGGTGAAACAGTGGATAAAGCACCAGCCCTGAAGTCAGGAGAGCCTGAGTTCAAATCCGGCCTCAGACCAAACACTTGACACTTACTAGCTGTGTGATTCTGGGCAAGTCACTTAGCCCCATTTGCCTAAAATAAAAAGTAAAATTCCGTAGAATATTGCCTATATGTGAGGTACTGGACCTGTGATTTAATTGAAGTGGGGGTTAAGGGGATTGTGTTATTCTATTAATTATTAATCTATTAATATTTATATTCATAAACATCGAATAGAATAAACATTTCTTCTTAAGTGACTTGTCCAGGGTCACAGAGCTAGTAAGTCTCTGAAGAGATATTTGAACTCAGGTCTTTCTCATCCAGGCCTAGCAGTATATACACTGCTCTACCTCCCAGCAGATAAAGGAATCACTTCTACTGGTGCAGCTGGGCACTTTCTCTACAACTTTCTGTCTTAGAAGCTGTCCAGAATATGAAATATAACAAAATAATAGCCAGATAGCTGTTTGTGCCAGAACCATCTCTATCTGAACCCCACTGGAAATGATGAAAATAATGAGTTAATAATAGTAACCAGGTAATCATTAGAGACAAAACTATTGCCTACAACTACCCAGACATACTATTGATTCTCAAGAGTTGAATAACAAGATTTTTAATGCAAATGCCCATAATTTCCAAACTGCATTGGATGAAAAGCTTTGAAAATATAGCAATATAGCAGGGAAAAAATGAAAAGCAGATAGGAACAGAACAAATTCCATGTCATCTCTGTTGTCCTGTGTGCTACTAGAATTATCTTAAAGGTATATTTAGCTTATTCACTGTGTAATAGTACATAGACTATTAAATATGAAAAAATAGTAGAATACTGACTTGTCCCAGGACCATTTCTGTCTAAACCCCATCAAAAAAAAAGATGAGAATGAGTTAATAATATTGCCTATTGATCAAATCCTTTTCTCCAAATAATATGTTTTCATTTCTATCTACTTATATTTCCCAATATTTCTGTTGGAAACAGACATATAAACATAAGATATAAAATAATAAAACATAACAGAACATAATATAAAATAATACATAACATGATATGATATGATATGACATAATGAAAACAACATAATTAATAAAATATTAAGCATATTGGGACTTTGTGTTTATTGAAGCCCTTATAAAGTGTAAGGTCCTTTTTTCCAGTAGAATTGAAGCTGCTTGAGAACAAGGGCTGCCATTTTGTCTTTTTGTCACCAGGGTTAAGAACAGCGCCTGGAAAGTATTGAATTGACTTGAACTGAACTATAAAAGTTCAGCAATGTAACATTATTTGATATCTACTCCTTGAAACAGTGATAATATAGGAATCCAGATCAGACAGCTGAAATAATCTAACTTATGGACAAACACTCAAGCATGAATAAGTCCATTCCACTCTTGAATTGATATGAAATTACCAAATAGATCTAGTATGTCAGTGATTTCCAAAAGAAGTTAGCAATCTTTGGAAATCTTAATCTTTTAGTAAAAGGATCATCATATCCCACCCTTACAAAATATGCATATGTACTTAAAATATAGAATTGAATCAAATTGAATTGAATTGAAATGTAAATTCATTGAGGTGGCCTATTTCTTAATATATTGGATAGCTATGTACTCACTGGAACAGTCATAATGAAGCATGAAGATCAGATAACTAAAATTATTTAGATTATGAATGAACATTTAGGCATGAATAACCCCATTCTATCATAGGTTACATTGATATGATATTACCTAATAGATCTAGCATATAATTTTTTTCCAAAAACATTTAGAAAGCATTGAGAATATTACTTTCTTAGAGAAAGGACAATTACATCCCACCCTTGCAAAGCACGCATGCATTGCATGACTTAAGAGCATTGCTTAGCCTAGCCAAGCAGAAATATGATTGAATTAAAACATTGGTCTTCTCACCAGAATTCAGCTAGTCAAGCTGCTAATAGGAATGCCTGCTCAGTTATACTACTCTTACTGAAAGAAAGTTTAAAAGCTAATATTCTGACCCTGAGGTGAACCAAAAAGCTAGGGAGGAGAGGGAGACCTCTGTTTCTAATTACAACGCCAAAGCTGTTTCAATTTGAGTCTATTTTAGAAGCTTTCCATATTTGAACTCTTTGCCAAATTGCTCCCTTTTTGTGTACTGGCTGAAATTTGTATTTGGGATACTCATCAGAAACACTTCACAGATAAATACAATCTGGACATACAGTCTCTGAGCCTAACAAATAGTCATGGTTTTTATATCCCAGGACAGAAGTCACATTCTCACTCTGGCTGATAATACGGTGTATAGACAGGACTGTCTTAATTTTGCCACATCGTTAAGTAGGGGTGGGGAGAAAGGGAAAGGGAGAGGAGAAAGAGAGGAGAGAGATGGAGTGAAGCAGGGAAGAGAGAGATGGAAAGGGAGAAGAGAGAGAGAGAGAGACAGAGAGAGAGAGAGAGAGAGGGAGGGAGGGAGAGAGAGAGAGAGAGGGAGGAAGGGAGAGAGAGAGAGAGAGAGAGAGAGAGAGAGAGAGAGAGAGAGAGAGGGAGAGAGAGAGAGAGAGAGAGAGAGAGATTCCCACAATGATAAAAGCTAATGAGGTTTTGTGAAGAGATCAGCCCAAAAAGACAGTGGGCCAAATACAAAGCACCCTAGCTGCGTATTCACCCTATATATTTCCTTTTTTCCAGGCAAATTCCTAAAAAGGTCTGTCTCTACTTGTTACCTCCTTTTCCTTAAGTTCCATTTACTCCCTTATTCCTTGCAACCCATCTTCTGACCTCTAGCAAATATTTTAACTGCTAAATCCAATGGCCTTTTCTAAATCCTCATCTATCCTGACATCTCCTCCGCTTTTTGTATCATCACCCACCTCCTCTTTAATCATTAAACATTAATTATTTGCTTTTTAAATGCCAAGCACTCTTCTTGATAGGTGCTGGGAATATCAAGGCAAAAATTAAAGTCACTATTATCCAGGAATATGTATATATTATCTTTCTATCTAAGTGTAGATAGATAAATAGGCAGATAGATATGAAAGAGACAAAATAAAATATAAAATAATTGGATCAGGGGAGGCACTAGTATCTGGGTGGATAAGGAAAGACCTCCCGTAGAAGGCAGAGCTTCTGCTGAATGTTGAATGAAATGTGGGAATTCAAGAGATAAAAGTGAAGAAGGGGAGCATTCTATGCATGGCATAGGGGAGGACAACCTATACAAAGTCATGGAGATAGGAGTTGAGTGTCCTCCTAGGTAATCTCTCCTCCCTTGGCTTCTATGATACTGCTTTCTGCTTCTTGGTTCTCTTTTATCTTGTCCAACCACTTTGCAGTCTCCTTTGCCAAGTCATTTTCCTCCTTCCACCCACTAAATATGATTATCCCCATTCTTAAGGTCCTGTCTGGGGCCCTCATTTTATTTTATTTGTAAATAAATTTGTTTTATATGGATATATGGCATATGAACATATATGCTATATATGTATGTATATACATATGTGTGCATATAAACTCTCCTTTGGTGATTTCAGCAGCTTCCTTGGATCTAATTATCATCTTTATGCACATCACTTTTAAATCTATCCTGCCCCAAAAGATCTCCTGCACTCCAATCACATATTAACAACTCCCTTTTGGATATCCTCATCAGTGAAATGTTATCTTTTTTTCTGTTTTTTGGATTTTTTTATTTTGTGTTGTTTTGTTGGTTTTGGGGGGTTTTTGGGGAGGCAGTTGGAGTTAAGTGACATGCTCAGGGTCGCACAACTAGTGAGTATCATGTATCTAAGGCCACATTTGAACTCAGGTCCTCCTGAGTCTAGGGCTGATGCTCTACCCACTTCTGGTTTTGTTTTGTTCTTGTTTTTGGTTTTGTTTATTTTTAATTTACTGTGCTACAAGAAATGATGAACTCATTGATTGTAGACAAACATGGATAGACTTGCACAAAATAGCAGAATGAAATGAGTAGAACCAAGAGAACATTGTATTTAGTAACAGTAATACTGTTTTAAAAACAACTTTGAGCGATTAAGTCATTATGACTATTATAAATACCCAAATTAACTACAAAGGACATATGAAGGAAAATAGAATCTGTATCCAGAAAAAGAACGGATAAATAGAAGTATTCATAGAATGATTTTACATAGATAAACGTATTTTTATCTCATGACAGCCATCTCTAGGGCCGGGGGGGTCGGGGGAAGGAGGGAGCAAAAAATTTGTTATCTTTCAAAGGAGTAACAAATTTCAAATAGATAGTACCAACCACATGTATGTAGATGGACAACAGGTAAATAATTGCCTAAATAAATTATTCTCCAAGTTGAATTTGTTCTTTGTTTCAATATAAAGCTAGGAAATTTGGATGACAGATGACACTATATTATTGGGAAGACAGGATTTAGCTTTTCTGTGCAGTTCTAAAAACATTTAAAAGCTAAACAATTAAAGATAAATGCCAAGGTCCTCCAATGTTCCAGAGAGGTTTTCTTAAGAGTGACCTAAGTAGCTGTGAACCTTTCACCCCATAACTTCACTTATTTCCACTTCCCTTCAGACACTTTTATGCTCCCCCCAAAACACACTCAAAATTTAAACTGTGAAGAATATTTAGCTTCAAGGGAAAAGAAATATGAGGAACTATATGCTGGTTCAGTGAGAAATAGAAAGCAAAGGATTGCTTTGCCCACAAACCCAAAAGATAACCACAATAAGATGCTTTTAGAAAATAATAGGAGACATCAAAAAAGAAGGTTCCAGATGGTTTCTAGATGGAAAGGAACTGAAAAACTAAATTTCAAGAATCCAGTAGAATTTATTAATCCAGTCAAGAATCTCATGTAAACTTCAGGCCCACACCACCAAATGCCAGTTGGGCATTTCAAACTGGATGTCCCAGTGACATGTCAAATTTACCATTTCCAAAACTGAACGCATTATCTTTCCCCAGAAAACCTTTTCCTTTCCCCAAAATTCACTATTTCTGTCGAAAATAATACCATCCTTACAATCTCCCAAGTTTTTTCTCAACATTATTTTCATTCTCCTTCACCCCATGTATCCAACCTGTTGTCAAATCTTACTTTTCTTACCTTCACACCTCTTGCATCTGACACCTTCCTGTTACCTACACAGCTGCTACCTTAGTTTAGGCCCTCACCACCTGTTGCCTAGATTATTGCACCAGCCTCCTATTGATCCCTCTGACTCAGTTCTTTCAGCTCTCTAGTTCAGCCTACACACTGCTGGCAAAGTGATTTTCCTTAAGCACATATCTGACCATGTCACTCCTCCGCTCAATCTACCTGAGAGGCTCACCATTGCCTCTGGTTTAAAATATAAACTTCACTGCTTATCCTTTAAAGTCCTTCGCACTCTGGCTTCAACTTATTTTTCCTGCATCACTGAAAAGTACTGTCCCTGTTGCTTTCTGCTATCCAGTCAAATTTCCCTTCTCTTTGTCCCTCACACTTAACATTTTATCATCCTTCCTCATTCCTTTGCACTGACCCACCTTTTGACCGGGGTGTACTCTTTTCTCACTTCTACCTCAGACAGCCTCTCTCTTTCATTAGGATTCATGGATACCACCTTCTACACGAAGGTTTTCCTGATTTCCCTCAACTGCTAGTGCCCTCTCTCCTAAACTATCTTATACTTAACTATTTTGTATTTTATTGTATATATTGTCTTTATTATATATATGCATATTATGTGAGTACACATGGATGTGAGTATGTGTGTGTATGTGTGTGTGTGTAATCCTCATTAGAAAAAAAAATTGGTAGTATATGCCTTGTCTGGGCTATGAATCATCTCAATATGAAAGAGAATGAAAGCTAAGTCAAAATTGTGATTAATTTATCTACTAAATTAGATGAAAGGGGGATATACATTCAATTTTATAGCATGATTTGTGTTTGTAATCCATATGTCCATCCCCTAGAGAGCAAAGGGGAAAGAAGATAAACCTGCATGTTCAGGACAAAGTATAATTTTGATCCAAAGAACTACTTCGTGGGCAGATGGAAGTGAGTATACAAGGTTGTTGGAGTTTAAGTAAACAATTTGCAGCTCCATTCAATTTGCACTATTCTTAATAGTCTGTTGTTAGATGATATTTTGCATGGCTTTAGTTATTTCATCATATTCCTCTAGAGTGTGAAACAGTGTCAGCCATGATATATTGATATGCAGGGAAATCTGCTCAGGGAAAAAAATGTAGGAGTAGAGGTGAAATAATGATATTTTAACATGGCTTCTAAAGGATGACATTTTTGGAAAAGAAAACTCTAAGACACATTAGAGATGAAGACTTAATTAACCCCAAGTGCTCTATAATACCTTTCCCAGTGCTTTGTCTATGATGTGATTGGCAGAAGATGAGTCACTACTTCCAAGACTTACATCAGAGTAAGTGCCTCCAACACTATGGTCTCGTTCCTGGAATTCTTTGTTAAGGTTTATGGGTGATATTTCTGGGAAGAATGTACTGTTCCAAAATTATAAGAACTCCTATTCAATCCATGGATTAAGTCAGAGGCAGATAACTGAAATAAACAAATATCTCACTTTGAGAGATCTGCTTTCTCGAGCTATAACTAAGGAACTCCACTTAAGGATTTGTACCATCTTCATCCCCCTCTCACATTGCTCCCTGACTAATCTCAAGCCAAGCCAGAAAAAAAAAAAAACAGAGGTTTCCTTACTTTTACTTTAACACCAAGAATGTATTATGGCTAAGGTCAAAGCATAGAATAATTTCAATCTTAGCAAGATGAACTTAACATTGGCCAAAACAAAAATCTTTAGTCAATACTAAATCTTAGAAGAAAAAAATAGATAATCCAATATTGTTATTGCTACTTAATACCATAAATTCAATTTTTATTTATTTCACTTTATTAGTATGGATACTCTACTACAACAGCCTTAATATTAATAGAATGTAAGCCCCTTGAAGAAAGGGAGGTTATATTCTATTTTTCATTTTACATTCTATTCCTCCTTTTTTTTATTCTTAGTGCCTAGTATAGTGTCTAACACATAGTAGGTGCTTAAGTTATGTTTGTTGATTAATGAAGCATATTGACTTTATGAGTTGCTATGTCTAAGAAATTCATTACCCCAAAACCAACCAAATGATGATGTTCTATGAATTTAGGTAGGTTGATCCTCTGATGATTAAAATCAAATTCAGTTTCAGTTACATAAACTTCATTAAAGATACATAATTTTAGAGACTTCAGATGACTGTTTGAGTGGCATTCCTTCAAGTTCAATTATTGAGCAAACTCTGTCTATCCTTCAAAAACTTTAGCTTTAGCCAGAATATTGTAGGAGGACATATAATCAAAACCACTTTAAAAAATCATCAGGTTTAAAGCCCTAACTTCAAAGATAAAAGAAAAGTAGGGCTAATGGGTCAATCGGTGTAATTGAATAGGAGAAAGTGTGATTTGATGGGGAAATCACAGGATTTGGAGTCTGAGGATGGATTGAAATCCCAGTATTGCCACTTACTACTTACCTGACCTCAAGCAGTTCATTCCAGCTCTCAGTGCCTTGCTTTCCTCATATGTAAAAGAAGGAAGTTGGTCTACTTTTGTATTTGAAATCACATAACCTGAGTTGAAATCTCACTTCTGTCACTTGCTACCTTTGTGACTTGGGGCAAGCCATCTAAACTCTCTGGACCTCAACTTTATCATCTGTGAAATGAGGGGGTCAAACTAGACAACATCTGAGGTCACTTGCAATTCTAAATCAATGGTCCAATGGCCTTCTGGTACTAAAAATGGCTAAATTTCTTTCTAAATTACTAAGGCAATATTTTAGCATTACCTTAAAGTAATTTACTTCAAGTCAGCAGCAAATGCAGGGCTACAACATAGAGGTCACTTTCCTAACTACTGGCTTAATACTGTGGTTAGTAAACTAGTTGTATCACCCAGAATAAAAGAGGATTCATCAACCTTCTTAAAGCCTACAATGTTTATGAGCCTTTTTTAAAGTCTAGCATCTAGTTTAGTTTTCTATCTAAGGATAAATCAAGAAACTGGTATGCCACCAAGAAGTGCAAATAGAAATAATTTAAAAATTTGAAAACAGTAATTTCAACCAAAGGTTTCAGGAATTGTAGAGATCAAAGAAATGAAGCTAGATAGTTAATGACTGTCCTCAAGTATGTGAATGATTATTGTCAGGAGGAAGAAGATACAAAGAATGAAATGGACTTACCCTGAACCACAGGTTTGGAATTTCATTTAGTCAGAGGGAAGAATTTTTATCCTCTATCAGTTGCTAGATAATAATCACAGATAATAGAATTGGATCTGGAGGGGAACTTAAAGTCAACTACTCTATACCCATATATTACAAATTAGGAAATAGAGACCCCAAGAAGTTAAGTACCTAAACTGTTAGTGTGTAAATGGAAGAACCAAGATTAGAACTGAGGTTTTCTGGCTCCAAATGTAGCACTTTTTCTACTCTACCACATTTTTTCATTCATCTTTTTTTTTATTATTATTTAGGTCTGGAACTGGGGTTTCATTAGTAGGAAACTCCTACTGAAGAAATTCCTTCTAATGATGCTGAAAAACAACTATTCTGAAATTTACAAATTTAGTTTCCTGAGGTACTGAAAGATGAATTGATGTGCCCAGGATAATACAAAGTATGTCAGTGGCTGGAGTTGAATCCAGGCCCTCCTAATTGAGAGGCTGGCCTTTTGCTTATCATGTCATGCTGTTTCTGATTATTTATACCTCTATATATAAACTGTGATGTCATAGGCATAATTCTAAGGAACTGGGTTAGGAAAGCTTAAACTGTGGAATTCTTGTAAACTGATACCCCTTTTCATTTTATTTATAAAATACCAATTCTGTGTAATACATTTGATGTTTTTGCCCTTAAATATGGTGTTATCTGACATGATCTCTGGTAAAGTAATTATTTAAGAAGATTCATAACCTCAAAGTTATCCATCCTTGCTTCTTCACCCTTCATCATCTCCTACATTCAATGAGTTGCCAAATTATATGTCTACTTCCACAACATCTCTTCATATGTCCACTTTGGTCCATCTTTCACTTAGATTATTTTAATAAGGTTCTAATTAGTTTCTCTACTTCCCTCTCTTAATCAATCTTTTACATCACTGCCAAAATATTTTTCTAAGGTAGGGGTCTGATCACATCACCACCCTGCTTGATAAACTTCATTGATTCTCTATTGCCACCAGAATCAAATATAAACTCCAATTTTTGACATGGAAACTCTTCATAACCTTGCCCCTTTGCATTTTTCCAATCATCACACATTTCACCCTTCTTACACATTCTATGATCTAGCTAGTCTCCCAACTTGCTGTTATTGGCAAAATACATTCCATCTCCAATCTCTGTGCTATTCCCCTGTGACCAGAATGATCTGTTCCCTCATTTCCACCTCTTAGTATCTATCTCTTCCCACAAGACTTTGTTCAAATATTACTTTCTTTTGCTGTTGTTGCTGTTGTTTTATCTGATATTTTTATTTTATTTTTATTAATTAATTATTTATTTATTTTTAGTTTACAACATCACTTCCATAAGATTTTGAGTTTTAAATTTTCTTCTCTTTCTTCTCCTCCATCTTCCCCAAGATGGCATGCAATCTGACATAATGGGCTCTACTTATCCATTCATATTAAACATATTTTCACATTAGTCATGATGTAAAGAAGAATTAGAACTAATGGGAGGAACCATGAGAAAGAAGAAACAAAAGAAAACAACAAAAGAAAAGGAGAACAAATAGTATGCTTCAATCTTCATTCAGACTCCAAAGTTCTTTTTCTGGATGTGGATAGCATTTTCCATCATGAGTCTTTTGGAGTTGTTTAAGATGCTTGCATTGCTGAGAAGAATTAAGTCTATCCAAGTCAGTCATCACACAATGTGACTGTTAGTATGTATAATGTTCCCTTGGTTCTGCTCGTTTCACTCAGCATCAGTTGTGTAAGTTTTTCCATGTTTTTAAACAACATATTGTAGTATTATGGTTCTTAATCCACTGCTATCTTTTTCCATTTTATGGGAGAGTTCATCTCATTCACATTCACAGTTATGATTACTATCTGTGTCTTTCTCTCCATCCTATTTTCCCCCCATTTATGCTTTTTTCTCTCCTTACTCCCTTTCCCTCCTCACTAGTGTTCTGCTTTTGAACACTGCCTCCCTCAGTCTGCCCTCCCTTCTATGCACCCCTCCCTTTTCTTTCCCATTTCCCCTTCTACTTCTTATAGAATAAATTAGATTTCTATACCTAACTGATTATGTTATTCCCTCTTTGGGCCAAATCTGATGAGAGTAAGGTTCAAACAATGCTCATCTCTCTCCCTTCTTTCCCTTTACTGTATTAGGTTTTTGTGCCTTTTCATATGATGTAATTTATCCTTGTCTGCCTCCTCATTTCCTCTTCTCCCAGAACAATCCTTTTTCACCACTTAATTTGATTTTTTATCATCACATCAAAGTCAAGTTATATCCATTCCCACTTTTAAATGTCATAATAATGATACAGTTCTCAGGAGTTACAAGTGTCATCATCCCTTGTAGGGACATAAACAGTTTGCTTTTGTTAATAACATGTTGTCATTTTTTTTCTTTCCTGTTTACTTTTTTATGCCTCTCTTCAGTATTGTATTGGAAGATCAAATTTTCTGTTGAGTTCTGGTCTTTTCATCAGGAAGGTTTGAAAGTCCCCTATTTCACTGAATGCCCATCTCCTTCCCTGAAATATTATGTTCAATTTTGGTGGGTAGTTGATCTTTGGTTGTAATCCAAGCTCGTTTGCTATATGGAATATTGTATTCCATGCCCTCTGCTTTTTTAATGTAGAAGCTGCAAGGTACTGTGTAATGCTGCCTACAGTTCCATGATATTTAAACTGTTTCTTTCTGGCTGCTTGCAGTATTTTCTCTTTGACCTGGTGATTTTGGAATTTGGCTACTACGTTTCTTGGTGTTTTCAATTTGGGGTCTCTTTCAGGAGGTCATTGGTGGATTTTTTCTATGGCTATTTTACCCTCTGGTTCTAGGACCTCAGGGCAGTTTTCCTTGATGATTTCCTGAAAGATGCTGTCCAGGCTCTTTTTCTCATCATGGTTTTCAGGTAGACCAATAACTTTTAAATTGCCTCTCCTGAATCTACTTTCCAGGTCGGTTGTTTTACCAATGAGGTATTTTATGTTTTCATCTATTTTTTTCATTCTTTTGTTTTTGTTTGACTGAGTCTCCCTCTCTCACAGAGTCATTAGCTTCCACTTGCCTAATTCTAATTTTTAACAAATTGTTTTCTTCTTTTAGATTTTGTACCTCCTTCTCCATTTCACCCATTTTACTTTTTAAGGAGTTCTCTTCAGTGATTTTTTTGTGCCTCCATTTCCATTCCAATTCTGCTTTTTAAGGAGTTATTTTCTTCAGTGTACTTTTTTTTCCCATTTGACCAATTGTATTTTTTAAGAACTTGTTTTCTCCAGTCAATTTTTGTCCTTCTTTTTCCAAGCTATTGACTCTCTCTTAGCATACCTCTCATTTCCTTTCCCAATTTTTTTTCCTACCTCTCTTATTTGATTTTTAAAATACTTCTTAAGCTCTTCCAAGGAGGCTTTTTGGGCTTGAGACCAGTCCATATTCCCTTTTGAGGTTTTGGATGTGGGTATATTGACAATGTTGTCCTCTTCTGAATTTGTGCCTTGATCTTCCCTGTTCCCATAATAAGAATCTATAGTCATTGTCCATTTCTGCTTTCTGTTCATATTTCCTGGCTTTTAAAATTGAGCTCTCCTGCTGGAATTCAGGGGGCACTGACTGGGAGCCCAGGACATGGTCAATGGCTTTGTTTACTGAGGCCTCAGTTGTTGTCAGCTAGAGGCTGTAGGGGTCTGGCAGCTTACCTGGTACTGAGCTGTGGTCAGCAGTACTGGAGTTCTAGGGGTGGAGTTGGGGAGTCTGGCCCCTGGAGGACACCTGCTCACCCAGGATTCTTTAAAGTACTCAATTGTTTGGCTGTTGGAGGATGTCTGCTGGCCTGGAGTTGTGCTGAAGCTCCAGGAGATTTGGCTGGTGGAGAACACCAGCGCATATGGTAATTTTCTGATCTGGTGTTTATTGGTTGCCCTGTGTGTGCTGAGGCACTGGGGGGGGGGGGTTCCCTGGTGTTGGCATTTGCCTGCTCCATGACTCTGGGGCTCAGGATCTCCCCCTGGTTTGCTGAGGTGAGGCTTGCCACTGGCTTGCTGGGCCACTTTCCATTCTGTACTGCTCCCCCTCCCCCAGAGTGAGAGGGGCTTTTCCTGTTAATCTCCTAAGCTTCTTGGATTACAAGACTACTGTACCTTATCTTTCTTCTGGCTCAGCTATTCCAATGTTTTTCTGGGGTGATATTTTCTGGGCTTTCAGAGGTCACTAAGGGAGGGTGAGCGCAACTTACTTCTTATTCTACCATATTCCAAATACTACTTTCTGCAATAGATCTTTTCTGGTCCCTCCTGCTTCTCATGACTTCCACTCCAAGGTAGTTTTCCATCTACTTGGTATAGTTATTGTGTGGATCTAATTATTTACATCCTCTCCCACCTCATTAAAATATATTCTCTTTGAGGGCAGGATTTTTTCTTTGTATTCTCAATACTTCACACAGTACCTAGCACATAGTAAGCACTTCAAAATGCTTGCTGACTAATTAACTCTGAGACACATTCTGTATCACAATATCAACTCTTTTGTCCTGTATGACACCAACAAATGAATGCCTGAGGATGGCAAAAATACCAGTCTCTAAAATTTTGCTTCCAAATTCTCTTCATTGGGAACAGAAGGTGGTACTGGCAGCTTTTTCTACCCCTAAATATTGAGCCACTGTTTCATTCCAACTTCATGGCTGCCATGAACAAGTGTTTGGTAGTGGCTATATGGGCCAAGACTGGGGAAAGTTATGACTAAAAATCCAAACAAAAGGATACAGTTGAACAAGGGCTGGGTAATATGAAAATAGACATACTGAAATCAGCCAGTTATTCTAGGGCATTCAGAAATACGATTTCAGGAGGTAGGTTTAGAATTAGGATATCAGTCCAAAGAAACAGGGATGGTAGGAAAATGAGGTCCACTAGCCAAGTACAAAGTACAAGAGCCAAGGTCAAGCAGAAAGAAATCAGTGATGGAAAGCAAGTGAGAAAACACTTCTTTCACTGGTAGAGACAGAGAGGTCAATTAATAGAGATGTAGTCACAGAATTGTTTTAATTGTGTTTTCCGGTTTAAATGGGAAGGCTTAGTTATGAAAGAGGGAAATTGTGATATAAAGACAAAAGGCATCAATAAAACAAAAATTTTAAATGCCACAATAACAAAAAGAGCAAGAAAGGTAATTGGTCAGGATCTAATAAGCAGATATTGGCATTAAGAAAGGATTGTAGAAGGTGTCAGGGACCTAGTCTCTGAAAAATGGGGCTTTGTGGGTAGGAAACCTATCCAAAAAAGCAAAAACAAGCCTTGCTCTGAAGGAGCATGCCTTCTAATTTGGGGGGTGGGGGGAAGACATGGAGCCAAGTGTATTGAAGATATAAACAAAAAGATGAAAGTAATCTAAAAGGGGAAGGGACATCTTCTGGGACACCAAAAATGTCTCCTCTAGAAGGTAGGATTTGAGCTGAGTACTGAAGGAAACTAAGAGGTGACTTGAGGGGGCAGAGCATTATGGGCCTGGGGGACAACCAATCCAAAAATATGGATAGATGAGATGGAGTGTCATATATTAGAAACAGCAGGTACATCAGTTAGTTGGAGTATAGGGTTCATAGGAAGACTAGAGACTATATGAAGAGCTGTAAATACCAAACAGAGGAATTTATATTTGATCCTAAAGATAGGGAGCCATGGCACTCAATGAGCAAGAAGGTGATATGAACAGATCTACACTTTAGGAAAAAAAACACCCCTTGATAATTGAGTGGAGGATGGTTTAAAGAAGGAAGAGACTGAGACTAGGAGATCAATTAGTAACCCAGTCAAGCTGTGATGAGTATCTTAGAAAGAGATATGGCTATATGAGTGCAGAATGGGCTTACAGTAATAGAAATAAAAAGATTTGACCATGGATTACACATATGGAATAAATGAGAGTGAGGAGTCAAGGATAATACTGAGGTTATAGGTCTGAGTGACTAGGAGGAGAAGAGGATTGAATATAAAAATCTGAAAATCATCTACATAGAGATAACTAACAGGATCAAATAAGATGATATTTGTACAGTACTTTGCAAACCTTAAAGCATTAGGTAAATGCCAGTAATGATGATAATGATGAAAAGGAGGAGGAGGAGGAGGATGTGGATGATGATGATGGGAGCTTAACCAAGTAAAATAGAATAAAGTGAAAAGAGAAGGAAGTGTAGAACAGAGCTTTGGAGGAATGCCCGTAGTTAGTGGACATAACATAAATGAAACACCAGCAAAGGAACCTGAAGAATAGATAGGAAGAAAACCAAGAGAAAACTAAGCCACCAAAACCTGGAAAGAAGAGAATAACCAGCCCTAATCTTTCTCCTAGATGCCCCATCGGCATCTTAAATGCAACTTGTTCAGAACAAAACTCATTATCTTTCATACCAAACCCTTCATACTTCAAGACTTCCCATTATTTTCCCTTAAAGAAAAAGGATGTTGTTTTTCTTCCTTTGAGGAAACATCTCAAAGGGCTGTGTATATTGCAGCTGTTAATGTTGAAGACCATGGACATTACTATGGAATTGTTTGGATTTACTGCTTTGGTTATGACAGGGGTAGCTGGAACTCATGTAGGATTATGGTGATTGGATTAAGTCTTTTGAATTTAAGATGTGCTAGTTTGAACATAGTGCGTAACTTACAGTTGTTTCCACCAGGAAAGAAAAAAGAGCAAGAAGTATGCATTCATGAGGCATTTTGAAGTATAATTCAGCAAAATTATAAATAAAATTATAAATAAATTATAAACAAATTATAATTATAATTTATATAATTTATACACTATAGTATATATTATATATCATTACATATCATATAATTTACAAAATTATAAATAAAAATTAAACATATAGTGCGAGGACAGTGGATGGTAAAAAAAAATTATTTAGGACTCTTATTTGAGAGGTTCATGAAAAAAATGAGCAGCTCTCTTCAGTCACATCTAATTTAAGTTGGTGATAAGTTCTCCAGTTCATAGAATCTTCTGAGCAAAGGATTAAATGGAAGGAGTATTCTAGAAGAGACATTTTGTTTTATAATGGGGTATGGATTGCCCTCCCAAGCCCTTCAACTACTTGCCTCCCACAAAAATTGGTTATGCATCCAGTTCTTCCCACAAATTCCCTTAACAAACTTCTATTTTTATCTTCACCGAAGCCTCACTCTTTTTATTTTCTAAGCTGCTAATGCATTTCAAGTTTTTAAGGACCATGGCACAAACATGTTAGCCCATTTTCCTATGTATAAATTCAATAAACAAAACATCTTTTCATTTCTTTGGATTAATATGCTATCTGAATTTCCCAGCTGGATGATGAGAGTTGACATACTCTGAATCTGAAACAAATGCCTACACACACACACACACACACACACACACACACACACACACACACACACACACCACATATTCTAAGAAGCAGAAAGAAAAAACCATTAGCAGACTAATGTGCTGCTGAAAACAGAAATCAAGCTGAAAGCTCATAAAACAAGGCAAGGAGAGGGTAAAATGTGAGTGACAATATAAAAAGACAATGGGTAATTGCCAGTTCAAAAAAGATTTCCTTTCTTAAACTTATTTTCCAGATTTATACTATGATATTAGGAGGGAAAGGGGGAAAAGATTATGGACTGGGGAAATGGATAACCACAATTTGAGAATCACCAATGTTTTGACACATGTCACCATGTTTCTGTTATCTCTTGGGGCTGCCTTGTCATCACACTCAAAAATATGAGCATACAAATATGCAATGCATTTTTGGGAAACAGTGGTTGGGCATGGAGAGCATTCAGAGGAGGACAACTGACATGATGAAGGACTTCTAATTTGTGTCATATGGAGATTGTCTGACTAACAGGATATTAAGAATGAGAAAGAGAAAAGATTTGAGGTAAGGACAAGGCATGATGGCTGTTTTCAAGTGTTTGAAGGAAGAGAGAGAGACAGAAACATTTATTAAGCCTGTACTATGTGTAAGGCACATTGCTAACCTCTCTGAAGATACAAAAATAAGAAAACAAGATGGTCTCTACCTCCAAGAAGCTTACATTAAAGTGGAAGAAAACAATACATACAAGGGCTGTGGAATGCAACAAGGGGAGGCAGAGGGTACCTGCACAAGGAGCAAGACAGCCAGTGCATAGAGAGAACCAAGAGGGAAGTGCAAAGTTTGGCGGTGACCTCTAGTGACATGGTGGTTTCAGCCAAGGACCGACCAGTCAAAAGGTATTAGGGTTTTTGAGCTTTACTCCAGAGGCCCCAATTAAAAGTAATGAGAAGTTGTGGAGAGGTAAATTTAAGCATAATGTATATAACAACTTATTAGCACTATGAACTATCTGAGAGTAAAAGAAGCTACTTCTGGAAGTAGTAAGGTCCCCATAATTGGAGAGCTTCAAATAAAGGTAGAATGTTGTAAAAGGGTTTCTTTTTATGTACAGATTAGACTACATGGGCACTGAATTCTCTCCTAGCTCCAAAATCCTGTTATACTCATTCTATGTTTCTGAAAATAGCTATATGTTTTTCATTGATGGTGTATTTGTATTTAAAGTGGCAATTTAATTCACTATATATGTACTTTCAGGTATTAATGCACACTTCTGGAGAAAATGAAAAACTTCCAAGTTCAAAGCAATCATAACTGCTTAAACACAAAATTTTGCTATTACCCACACCAGTGATTCTCCAGTTAGAGTAAACCTGGAATATTGCTAAGAAGGTTTATTGGAAAATGAAGAAAAATCCATTCTTTGTATTCCAAAATAAAAGCCACTTTCTACTGTCCTCTTTATAAATCTTAACTGAATTTTCCATACTCTTATGACCATAATCAGAATTTGAGTGCCACTAGTATAAACCAGAGAGGGGTGTTGAAACTTAAACTGAGATTCCAAGAAGGATCATGGGGATGGAAGGGGCAGAGCCAAGATGGCAGAATAAAAGCAGTGACTTGCTTGAGCTCTCCCCCAAACCACTCCAAATACCTCTAAAAAATTACTCTAAACAAATTCTAGAGCAGCAGAACCCACAAAAAGACAGAATGAAAATAAATTTCCAGCCCAAGACAACCTGGATGGTGGACAGGAAAGGTCTGCTGTGCTGGGCTGGGATTCAACATGGGCCATACAGTCAAAGATGTGGCCCCAGCAAACCCAGAGCAGACCTCTGGGGACTGAATCACAGGAAATTGTGGCAGTTCCAGACTTCTTAACCCACAAACACCAATTACAGCTTAGAAGGTAAGTGGAAAAGGTCTGTCAGACCTGGGTGAGAGAGGAGCATGGTCCAGCCCTGGCCCTAGCTTGGCCCTGGGGCAATGGCCACAGTGGCAACAGCTGCTTTTAGAGCTCTCAGCTCGCAAAATGGTGGGGGGATCAAGTAGCTGATTAGAAGGAGATTGCAGGAATCTCTTTGCTAGCACTGAGGCAGGATTCTCTTGCTTTTCCCATGCTTGAATCTGGGTCACAGTCCTGGATGGCAGTCCTGGGGTGAGGAGGAGCAGTGGAGGCTGGTGTGGTATAGCTTGCAGTGGCAATACAGAGAAAATCCTCCTCACAGTTCCAAGGCAGAAAAGAGTGATTGTGGTCACTCATAGACCAGAGCACAGTCCAGAAAAGGAGTAAACATCTCTCCTTTGATCATACCACCTTGGAAAAACTGAAAATTTACAGGTCCCTAGAAGTATCTCTGAAAACTGCACAAAACCTCTGAAACTTGGAACAGTACACTCTCCACCCTGGAAGCAGAGCCCTACCTTAATAAAGAGTTAAAAAATCAAGTAATTGGCTGGGAACATGAGCAAACAGTGGAAAAAACTCAGACTACAGAATCTTACTTTGATGACAAAGAAGATCAAAACATACAACCAGAAGACAACAGAGTCAAAGCTCCTACATCCAAAGCTTCCAAGAAAAATATGAATTGGTCTCAGGCTATGGAAGAGCTCAAAAAGGACTTTGAAAAGCAAGTAAGAGAATTTGAGGAAAATTGGGAAGAGAAATGAGAGCGATACAAGAAACTCATGAAAAATGAGGCTACAGCTTGCTAAAGGAGACCCAAAAAATACTGAAGAAAATAACATCTTTAAAAAATAGACTAATCCAAACGGCAAAAGAGGTCTAGAAAGCCAATGAAAATAAGAATGCCTTAAAAAGCAGAATTTCCAAATGGAAAAGCAGGACCAAAAGCTCACTGAAAAAAATAATTCCTTAAAAATTAGAATGGAGCAAATGGAAGCTAATGACTATGAGAAATCAAGAAACTATAAAACAAAGCCAAAAGAATGAAAAAAATTTGAAGACAATGTAAAATATCTCACTGGAAAAACAACTGGCCTGGAAAATATATCCAGGAGAGATAATAAAAAAAATTATTGGGCTACCTGAAAGTCACGATAAAAGAAAAAGAGCCTAGACATCATCTTTTAAGAAACTGTCAAGTAAAACTGCCCTGATATTCTTGAACCAGAGGGCAAAATAGAAATTCAAAGACTCCACTGACAACCTCCTGAAAAAGATCCCAAAAGGAATATTTTAGCCAAATTCTAGAGTTCCAAGGTCAAGGAGAAAATATCACAAGCAATCAGAAAGAAAAAAAAAGCAAGTATTGTGGAAACACAATTAAGATAACACAAGATTTAGCATCTTCTACATTAAGGAATCAGAGGGTTTGGAAAATGATATTCCAGATATATATATATACACACAACAGGGTTAGTTGAATATGAAGGGATGATATCTAAAATGCAATTGAAGAGGTGAGAGAGGATTATACTGGGAGAAGGAGAAAGGGAGAGGTAGAATAGGGTAAATTATCTCACACAAAAGAGTCAAGAAAAAGCTTTTACAGTGGAAGAGGTAGAATGGGGTAAATTATCTCACATAAAACAGATAAGAAAAGGCTTTTAGAGTGGAGGGGAAGTAGGGGAAAGTCAGAGGGAATGAGTGAATCTTACTTTCATCAGATTTGGCTTAAGAAGGGAATAATGTCCACACTCAATTTGGTACGGAAATCCATCTTACCCTACAGGAAAATAGGGGGGGGAAGGGGATAAGAGGGGGGAGATGATAAAAGAGAGGGCAGATTGGGGAATGGGGTAAGCAGAAGCAAACACTTTTGAGGAGGGACAAGATCAAAGGAGAGAGTACAAAAAACAGGGGGCAGGGTAGGATGGAGGGAGATATAGTTAGTCTTTCACAACTTGACTATTATGGAAGTGTTTTGCATGACCACACATGTATAACCTATATCAAATTGCTTGCCTTCTCCATGAGGGTAGGTGGGGAGGGAAGAAAGGAGAGAATTTGGAACTCAGATTTTAAAAATGAATGTTAAAAATTGTTTTTCATGCAACTGGGAAATAAGATATACTGGCAAAGGGGTATAGAAACCTATCCTACTCTACAGGAAAATAGAAGGGGAAGGAGATAAGAGAAGGGGGGGGTGATAGAAGGAAGGGCAGATTGGGGGAAAGATATTCAGAATACATGCCATCTTGGGGTAGGGGAAAGGGAGAGACGGGGAGAAAATTTGGAACTCAAAATCTTGTGGAAGTGAATGTTGAAAACTAAAAATAAATTAATAAAAAAATTTTTTTTAAGAAAAGAATCATAGGGATGGACAAAGGTAAAGTGTTACATCATATACAGTAGCCCAAAAGTTGTTTTGTTGGTTTGTTGGTTTTGGTTTTGGTTTGTTTTTGTCTTTTGAGAAACATTCAGAGATATTAATCCAAATTTAGTTTCCAAACCAGGAGAATAGTTCCTGGGATGAAAGGACAGATAGGACACACATACCATTAGCCAGAAGTCCCATTTCCAAGTTGTAATGTGTCTACCCAGGGGTCTTGGAGGGGAACAGCCAGTAATTCCGGGGAAGCCAAGTACTCAATAGTCAGGCACCAAAGGTATAGCAAAATAGGCTGCCAGCATCAGAGAGATCAGGCCCCAGATACTGGGAATCCAGCCAGTGAAACGCTGAGATTTAGGGACGGGGAATTCAGCTTTGCAAGAGACAGCAGTAACAAGATCAGAGTGGGACTCCTAACAAGACTGACTCAGTGTTGAGTCACTGAAGTACAGACTGAGAGCTCCAAATACTCCCCCTGCCCGAGGATTAATTAAAGGTAAATCTACAGACAGGCTTTAAATATACCCAGTGGAAAAGATTAGAGGGATTCAGGAACAGGAACCAAGTAGGCCATTACGTACCTATGCCCAGCTCATACAGATCTACAATCTTCATACAAAATAGAATCTAGTCTCCAAAGTAAATTTCAACAAATTACAGAGTCGTAAACACCTACTAGACATCCCTGGCATCAATGTAACAAAGGCATTCCAACATTATCACTTTCTTAGTGATATAGAGACAGAGATGTCATTTTTGCTTCTCTTGAGCACAAATCAGAATCGGGGCTAGAGCCAATAAGGAAGCATGTGGGTCAAAAAACTTAATCAAGCTGTGTTCTGCTGCAACACACCATGACTGTTATTTTAGCATGAGACAGACATTTATCATTTTAATTGTGCATTCACAGTGGCCTCCCATTAAATAAACTCTTCAGCCTCCACTGTGCCCTCTAAATAATCAGCATTTAGACTCCTTGCTGCTCCCATCAAAGGGCCTATATTTTATTCAACACATAATTCATTCAATAAAATTTTTATTGAGCACCTACTATGGGCAAGGCATTATGTTTAGTGCTGGGAGAGAGAGAATAAGATAGCAGGTATGAAAATGACTGCAAGGCAAGAATGAGAGCTACAAAGCATGATGGGAATACAAAGGAAGAGGGCTTCATAGACGAGATGACAAGCTAGGCCTTGAAAAGTGAGGAAGAATTGGACAAGTAGAGTGGTATTAAGGAAACTGAAGAAAGAGCAATGAGCAAGAATATGGAGATTGAACAGGACAACTTGCCACAGTCATGGGCATCATGCTTCCTTTCTGTCCCCTCAGGCAAAGAAAGCCAGCATGTCTTCCATCAACATGTAATTATCCTCATTTCTTTTTTGATGTGATTATCAAACTGATAGGTCAGGGGAATCTTATATCTATACCATAGCTTACTCAGGTGCCAGTAAAGTAATAGAAAAAGTCTTTCATATCAACCATAAGGTCAAAATAAAGAGAAGTGAGCTAGGTGATAACCCAGTTTGGAGGATTCAAACTGATTGAACAAATTCAAAAAGGTAGTCACAAATGGGTCAATATCAACAAAAAAACAAGTCACTAGTAGAATGTCACAGGGATCTGTCCTTGACACTGCTTTGTTTAATGTTTTTTGTCAATATCTTGAAAGCATATAGTGCACATATATCAAATTTGCAGGTGACACAAAACTAGCGGGGATAAATAGCTTGCTGTCTGATATGGATAAAATATCAAAAGCTCTCAATGATTGAATGAATAAAAAATCATTTATTGTAAGTGCCTTCTATGTGTGCTGAGAATACAAATGCAAGCAAGATAGATAGTCCCTGACCTCAAGGAGCTTATACTCTAATGGAGAAAACAATACATATAAGGGAGCTAAAAAAGAGGAAGGAGGAACATGCCAGGGTGGTTTGGAAATTGCTAGAGGACTAGTTTCAGGTAAGATAAAGTGAAAGCTTACCTATTAGAGTATAAGTTTCAATGGGATGGGGATGAGTAAGATGGCTGGAGTGTCAGTGGAATGATTTAGAAATGGCTGAGAAAAATATTGAACTGAATCCAGTAAGGTAAAATATAATTGGAAAAATCTAAAGTCCTTCACTTGAGCACTTCCTAAGCACAAGGTGGGGTAGATACAAGGAGAGTAGTTTATCTGGAAAAAAAAATCTGGAGTTTTAGTGGCTAGAAAGCTCAAGGTAAAACAAAAAACTAATGTTGTCCTAGGTGCATTCAATTCAGTAAGCATTTACGAAGGCCCTTCAGCTTCTAGGATCAAATACAAACTCTTCTGTTTGGTTTTGAAAGCCCTTCAGAACCTGGCCCCTTCCTACTTTCCTAGTCTTCATGTACCTTATTCCCCTCAGCACACTCTGTGATACAGTGACTCTGGCGGGAGTGTCCTCTCTCCTCAACTCCACCTCCCAGCTTTCCAGATTTCCTTCAAGTCTCAGCTAAAATCTCACCTTCTGCAATAAGACATTTCCAACCTTTCTTAATGTTATAGTACCTTGCCCCTGAGATTATCCCCACTTTATCCTGTATGTATCTTGTTCTGTCCTTTCCAGTCCAGTAGTAATTCTCCGTGGTGGAGAAAAACAAACAAACAAAAAGAGTTAAGTGCTCTACCTTCCCTTTTTCATCTGCTATCATCATCTGATACATTCACCATTTATATCCTTTATATATTAGCATTCATCCATACCTCATGAATCTTGCACACCTTAATTAGTCTTTGTGAAACACTTGAGATGCTCAGGATCAGAAAGCAGTTAGAAATCAAAGAAATGTTATTAAATGACATTATTATTCTGACTCGTGGGAAAATGAAAGAATAAAAATTCTGAGGATGCAAGACAATTAGAGATTGTAATCAGAAATTAAAAGACCACCTAGTCCCTGAAAATTAGAAGTTGTTTCAAGAGCAGTTTCAAGTACGGATGTGTAGGACAGGGACATTGTCATGGGGTCCCATGCTCTTTAGAAACATTCTATTAATGATTGGGATGGGGGAAAGTATGCTTATATCCTGAAAGGACCTTAACCTCAGCAACAAAGAGGACTATCCTATTCAGTCAGAGGAAAAATAGTTTCATAAAGACACACCTCTCTAAAACAGGGATACCCCACAGATATGGAAATCTTTTGAAGAGAACCATTCTAACAATAGGAAGACCGCTGAAGCACCAGATCTGATACCCCTCATATCAGCAAGAAATGAGCAAATGACTCATTCTGTGCTATTTGCCTGTTAGAAGCTGCCAAATGTAGAGAGTGAATCAGTGTGACTCTGTATGTACATGAGTGGTGGGTGTTCTGAAACGAACTTCAGGAGAGAGGGGGAAATGCTTCTCATTTGATTGGTGCATCTTTTGCAGCAACGCTATGTCAGGATTAATTCCTATGGTGCCACATCACTTCATAGAAAGGTCAGACAAAGACACACTTAAACGATAATGATGAAGGAACAGGTCATCTCCTAAGAATTAATGACTGGATAGAAGGAATTGATGGCCTTTGGCTGTACCATCAGCCATTAACCTCAGCTAGTCATTAATCCTTAGAAAATGCCCTGTGCTGAGGTCATTATTGCTGTTATAAACTGCAAATGACAAAAACCACATGTGCACATGCAGAGACACAAAGATGCAGTTTCTTTAAAAATCCTTTTAAATGAATGATACAATTTTGAAATGGCATGTCTAGGATATTTCAATAGAGCTGCTACTTTCCACTTAGCTTATCACTTGGTGCTCTTTATCCCTCCTTTTACAGCTTAAAACTAAAACCCAGGCCAGTGAGGTTAGACTGACAACTGACTTGTTCTGCTTGCAAGACCACTCTGATTGATTTTCAGTGCTCCTCTTTAGTGGAATATAAGTACTGGCTTTATTGCTTATGTCAGTAGAATTAGAGAGAAGATATTAGCAACTAGCAGAGGGGTTTGTGGGCATTTCCAAAGGTTCATTCAACCACCGATTGGTTCACAGAAAGAGTTGGTATTTTGCTATCAGCCAAACTATTTGCAAAGGGGAGCCATGCTATCCTTTTCTCCTTGCTGACTGACATTTCCGTAACTATCATCCTTATGCCTGAGGTGATAATTCCCCAAATTGGGTTTTCATGCTAGAAAAACTAATCCTCATAGGCTGCCTGAAATGTCATCTCTGCAGGGAATCTTCTTCAGGCCAGGTTTGCAGAAGTGACTTCGAAGGATTAAGAGGTAAATAAAGGAAACGGGTAATCCCCAAAGTCAATTCAGCCAAACATCTACTTGGAGGGAAAAACATAAACAAAAAAAAGTTAAAATATTGAAAACTAAAACTGTTGGAGGCTTTTAGAGGGCATAATTGAGCTCTGGAAAAGATCCTAGAACCAATATCATAGTACATAAGATTATACAATTAGACCTGAAAAGAACATGAATAACCCTAGAGTTCATTCCTTTCATTTTACAAATGAGGAAATTGAGACCCAGCATCATTTTTACTTGCTTTGGGTCATAAGGCTATTAAGATTCTGAGCAGGGATCTGAACTTGGGTCTTCCTGACTCCCACACCAATGCTTTATGTACTATATTAAGTTATTATCAGATATTGGCTACACTAGAAATGCCTGCAAACATTGGTCTGCTGAAAGATTCCATTTTCTAGGCATTTCTTTGTACTATTGAATGATGATGAAGATGGGGATTCATATTTTAAAATTGGATTCTAATGTTTATAAAGTCATTGCCTCACAACAATCCCATGAGGTAGATTTTGCAAGCATTATTATCCTATTTTGTAGATAAGAAAACTGAGGCTCCAAGCAATGAAGATCAGGATTTTTTTTCATTTTTTTTGTTTGTGTATATCCGCAGTGCAATATCTGTCACATGTTAAGTACTGAATAAATGTTTATTGATTTACTGATTGACCTGCTCCATGATTTGGCTTATGCTCATATAGATAAATCTGGTCAATTCTCTGCCTCTTAGGACTAAGGATGTTTAGAGAAACTATGACTATGCTTTCTATGAATGAATAGCATCTTTCATTTCCTGATTTTTTTTCCCTTCTTAGTAAGACTGTTTTGCAAAAAAAGAAAGAAAAAAAAAGGAAATCTGTATGCCATATGCCCTTTTTGTCAGTCAACTTTAGATATGATTACTTCTAACCTGATTTTATACTATTCCTCTACAAACACCCTATATTCTTACCAAGGCAGAGCACTCCCCATGCCCAAACACAACTGACCTTTTCTCAGACTCTTCCTCTCCCTGGGATCTTACCTCCCAATCCTCCTTATCACCTGCAATGTTCCTACCCCACTCCCAATCTCAATCTCTTGATAACTTATCTATTCTTAAATGTCCAACTCAAACTCATTCTAAGGCTTTCTGGAAATATTAGCTATAGGGGCTTAACTTGTGATTTCTTCTGAACAAAGAACTCCCAGGTAAGACACTCCCTCTACCAAGGTGGATTGGCACCTTCTATGCAATTTATAGTCCTAGATCACTAAGAGATGAGGTGACTTTTCCAGGGTCCCACAGCCAAGATGTCAGAGATCTGGCTTAAGCCAAGGTCTTCCTGGCTTTGAGCCCAGTTCTCTATCCACTATGCAATGATGGCTGTCATTTCAAGTTCGTTCACTCACCTGTGACCTTGGACAGTACCTTTCCCCTACTCTTAGCCTTAGCTCCCTTACTTTTAAAATTAGGTGAGTTGGACAAACTGATCACTATGATCTTTCCCAACTCTAAATCCTATGATACCCAATCAGTTCAAGTGAAAATTATCAGAACAGACTTGACACTGAGTATGCAGGTGTAGACTCAGCCTCAGTGATCTTAAATGAGCCCCTCAGCTTCTTATGAGTTAATTAGTCTCATCTCTGAGATGTAGATATCTTCCAGTTGCATGTACCAAAAGTAATTCTGGTGGATATTGGGAAGAGTGCTTTTGCCAACCAGGGGTCAGAGAAGAAAGTATCTAGATGAGTGTTTTCCAAACTGATTTATCCATGGTGTTTCTGAGGTCTTGAACTATCCTGACAAAATCTATAAATACTCTTCTGGGAGATTAGGGGATATGCCTTTTTTTTTTGGTCCAGACTTGTAATTTCATCACTGCAGAGACATCCTTAATGTATATGGAAATTTCTTTTACAGATGTAGATTGAAAACCCATCTGTAACTTAGAGTCCCAGATTCGCTGGGACAAATAAAAAGTTAAGTGAGTTTGCCCACTAGTCACACAGCTGCTATAGATTAAAAATGACACTTGAATCCAGGTGTTTCTTACTCGAAAACTGGCTTTCTAGCCAGTAGGCCCTGATCTACCAGTAGGATAAAGTGGAAGTCTGAGATAATAATAATGGCAATTAAGCCTATTCTGAAAAAACTAGTGCAGATGACACTTTGTACTGATAATATTTTGCTGGGCCTGGAGTCAGGAAGACCCCTCTAACCTTGTTCAAATCTAGCCTCAGACATTTGCTAGCTGTGTGACCTTGGGCCAAACATCTGATCTTTAAAAAGAAGGAAAAAGTAGAGGAAAAGAAAGAGAAAACAGTTAACAGTACCAGAACAAAATAGAAAGGCTACAAAAACAATTACATCACTTCATTCATCCTTTAGGTTAATTTTGTTCAGGGACATGACAACTGATGATTAGAATTATGATCTGCTTTATGATTACAAAGTATTTCACAAACTTTATTTCATTTGACTATTCTATTTTCTAGAGTCACAAAGTGTGGGGATAGGGAATGGTGGAACAGTGAAATAAGGTAGTGTTCGGGAAAGGGGGAGAGGCAGAGAATCACATAACTATGGATCAAAGTCGGGAGCACTCAGGAGCATGGACACATTGGAAATGGATGAATTATCAAGGGACAGGAGTGTGAGGTCTCATTTTTATAGGGGCTTTGGGGAAAAACATACCAGTTCCTATCTGCGGCTTCTTGGAGTTAGTTCATTAACATATCCAAATCATCTCAAAGCTATCAGCACCTTTTTGATGTTCTGCTGGTTCTGGAGCTGTGAGGGTCTGGATTTTGTCTGGAATTTATATATCATAGTCCAGAAACCTTGACAAGCACATATTACAAAGATGTAAATTTTAGTTAATATATGACATAATTTGTAAATTATGCTCCCTTTGACCCTTGAGACAGTTTGTGCTCAACTTCCAGGTTACTCTTTACAATCCTATTTTCTGCTATTGCCCCTTTATACTGGCTACTTATAGACTTATTATACTGACTAGAAGTCAGGGATGTGAAAGGTGGTCAGGGGAACCAGAACAAGATACAATTTTAACACACTAAAACATGATGCCGTGAACCGAAGACAATACTTCAAACATTACATAACCAGGGCATAGGACCTTAAAATGATATTAGCTATCCTTAGTGAATAAAAAGGCCTGAGGCAAGCCACTTTGGATGCATGGTATTCCTCTGATACTCACCTCCTTCAGATGAACGAGCTAACAGCCACCCCTCCAAATCACTGCCCATAAGCAAGGCATTTCCCAAGCTCAGGCCCCAAGGCAATCACCCTGGTTCATTATACTCTACATAGCCAGCTTTTTTCCCCATAATTCCTACTGTCTTTTGACATGGACCAGGTTCTATAAATGCCAGGGCACCAGATGCCAGTTTTCTTCATCATTCTAGCAAAGAAAGGAAAGATCACTTGTGTGTATAATACTATGCTCCCCAACCTAATCCCCTTCCCCCATACTCATATCACATAGGATTAGCTCAACTGGTAAAAACAATGGTATCAAACTCAAACAGAAAAGGAAGCCACTAAATGATACATAACGATCCCTGCTGGCCACATATTGACTTAGTTTTAAAATGTAATATTGTCTGTTTTATCGTACTTTTATTTATTTTGTTAAATATTTTCCAATTACATTTTAGTCTGGTTCAGGTTACATTTGGGCATGTTGTGGGTATAGGCTCAAGACCATATCTGACAACCTTGGGTTAGAGCACTGTTTAATAATGCCAGGACCATGGATCCATTCTCAGTGTGAACCATGTTAGCTTCAATATGTTCTGCAGCCACAGGTGACACCTAATGTAGGCCAACTGTCCTAAAATGCATTAAATTGGTTCACAGAGGGGATTGGACAAAGGAATATGAATGGATCTATCCAGGGCCCCAGCCTAGAGTAGTAAATGAAATATAGTTCAACAATGTCTCTGTGATGTCGTTGATGTGATATTCCTTATATTGACATAGACCACAACCTATTCATGCCTTCCATCTTGTGTGATTTTTGTCCATATGTATGAACATGAGTGCACTCATAAAAATATACGCTAACATAACACGGATGGAATGGAACACAGATCCCCATTTATGGGCTCTCCCATTCTCCCCCTGGACTTAGTGGTCAATCAAACGGCACAAGAGTCATACACACAAACACACACACCCTCTACTGTCTATGAGTTCTTTCCCACGTAACCTCATCCTTTCTCTCAAAGTGCTGCTCCTGCCTGATCCCACAACAGGAATGGAGTCAGCAGCTCTGGCTTATGTTTTCTAATTGCTCCCTTGCTTCCAACATGTCTATTAAGTTGGCAAGGTCAGCTACTCATGTCCTCATTTTACTCATGAGAACAATCATAGTCTGGATCATGGAGTAGAAAGAGCATCGGTCAAAGAGTTACAAAACCTGACTTTGATGCTAGTCCCAATGCCTCCTAGCTTGGCAATTCACTTAAATCTCTTTATGACTTTATGAAAGCTCTGTGTAATTTCTTATATATATATATATATATATATATACATATATATGTGTGTATATATATATATATGTATATATGTATATATATACGTATATATATATATACACACATATATATGTGTGTGTATATATATATATATATATATATATATATATAATGGAGATAATGTTATTTGCAAATATGTTCCTCACATGACTGCAACGAGAAAAGCATCTTGTAAACTTTTGACCACTATACACATGCATTGCGTCTCAGAATCAGAAGTTATGGAACTAATGTCCTTTGGAGGAAAGAGGTTCATTTTGTTGGGAGGTTTTGTCCAGAAGAAAATGCCCTCCGAATATCCCTGTCTGTTTTAATGTTTTCAAGTCTTCACTTTGGGGAAAGAATTTTTTTACCTTCAAAGTACCTTCCACACAACAGTCCCAAAGGCACCTGTCATTAAAATGACAAACCAGATTCATTCTGTACCAAGAAGGTGAGTGCTGAGAGAGATGTTATGTTTAGAGGCCATGAGGTGAAGTGTATGATGGTACTCTTGAGCCAGCTGGACTCATTAGAGGTCACGGTGTCTAAGCTGAGAACTATCCCCTGGGCCTGATGAAAAGATTGTCAAAGGCATACATTGGATCTCTATTTATAACTGGAAGAGGTCAGAGGGCTGGGGAGTTGAATGCCAGGATCCTGGAGATATATCACAATTGGAAAGGAACAACCTAAAAGGAATTTAATTTTAAGGATTCTAGGAAGAAAGAATTGTGTTCACCACACAGAAATGTAATCTTCCAAACACTCCGGATGGTTATGTTTGCATGGTGCCCTACGCGAATGCAGAAAGCTGTAGTAGAAGTAGTGCCGGACCTGGAAGCAGGAAAAAAGGGTTCAGATCCCATCTCCAACACCTTACCCATCATATGACTCTGGGAAAGATGTTTACCTAAGCCTCACTTTCTTTATCTGTAAGTTGAAAATAAAATTTGTGGTACTTAACTCACAGGAACTCTTGCAAGGATCAAATGATTTGAGCAAAATGTTTTGGAAATCTTCGAGTACAATACAAATAACTAATTATGCATTAAAAGAACTTCAGTGATTAGAATAGGTTTTAGCAAAATTTTCTTCACAGGATAATACATTTAGACCTATAAAGGACCTTGGAAAGCATCCAGCCCAACACTCTCATTTTTCAGATAAGGAAATTGAGGCTGGTTAAGCAACTTATCCAAGGGTGACATATTTAGTAAGTGGCTGAACTGGGATTTGAACCCAGGTCATCTGATTCCAAATCCAGCCCACTTTCAACTATACCTTTTAACTGTAAAAAGACTATGGTTTTATATTATAGTCAATATATTGCATATATATTTATATATAGCCATTTATTCACTAATTAATTAATTATATAATCATAAAATCATAGATTTGGAGTTTGAAAAGATCTTAGGTCATCCAGAACAGCAACCTCAATTTATATAAGAAACTGAGGCCAAGTAAAGTTAGGTGACTTGTCTAATACATAAACAGCAAGAAACAGAATCAGAAGTTGAACTGAGGTCCTAAAATGAATAATCACATGAGCATAGACTCAGAGTTTTCGAAGAACAAATTGTCAGAATAAGCCCATAATCTCCCAAGGTAACTACTTTGAAGAATAACACTCATTTCTACATATAAAATGGGGATGATGTATATGCAGAACACCCATATGAAGAGACTAAGGAACCTACTTCAGGAGAGTTCTGATGACATAGAAATCCTTGGAGAGACTGTAAAGCATAAATAGGCATTGTATAGCTACTTCCAGTCTGCTAACTACATGGGTTGGAGATGCTTTAAAAAATAGTTATGTGGACAGAGCTAGGGATAGGAATCAGTCCTGACCTTGTCTCTCCACCTTAGTCCCATTTGCTACTTCACTCATGGTTGGACCCCCACTCAAGGAATCCAGTGGGAGACAATGATATAGGGGGAGAGGTCTTGGGGCCTTCTAATTTTTATGGTAAAATGGGACTGGAGTGAGTCATTGGCACCTAACAACATGGGGTCCAGAGCTCATGGTGGCTCCAGCTGATGATATTAGAGAAGACATACCCTAAACTTGACCCTTAGGGAAAGGTATAGCCTGCCTCTCTCTAGAACAATGAGAATACTCTCCAATTATGTGTCCAATATTAGGAATAGTGCTTTCCTCATTCCTCGCCTTAGACATTCCTTTCCCTTGGTCAAGTTGCCCATAAGCCTGTATTTAGATCCTTCATTTACAAAATGAGAGCACTGCACTGATCCCTTCTAGCTCTAAGTCCTGTGATTCCCCATGACTGTCTTAGCTTTTCTCTCTCATGCAGCAGTTGCCTATAGCAAGAAGAAGCAAGACTTGTCATATTGCCGTTCCAGACTGGACCTTATGGAAATGCTTGGGCTAAGACATGTGTCTGAGGTAGATTATAATCCTAAGGGCCAATAAGTCACTCTGTCCCATATCCATTTATTGATATCCTGATGGAATTCTTCATACCTTATAGCAAATTTAATTTCCTTTGTGAAGCTATCCCTAATCCCTCACTCTGAAATAATCTTTTCTACTTTGGATTTTTGAATATGGTCTTTGGACTTCTCTGATATTTTGCATCATATTCTATCCAGCATTATATTGTTATTCTCTATTTAAAATTTGTGTCATAACACCTCCCCCCGAGTATTAAGTTTTGAACCTTGTTCATAGCGTGTGTTTGTTTTTCAATACCGTAAGAACTGCATTTCAATAGAATGGATTTCATTTGTAATCCTATGTCTCATATTTTATGCATTTAAAACATTCCGAGAAGGTATCCATAGGCTTCACCTGACTGCCAAAGAGGTACAAGACACATGAAAAGGTTAACAAACCCCTGTCCTAGAGTATGAGCTCCACACAAGCAGAGACCATGTTTAATCATCTTTTTTTTATCATCTTCATTGCCTAATAGATTAGTCACTTAAAATGTTTGCCAAATAAATGGCTAGCAGCCAAAGATGTGGAAGAGAACAGAAGGTGGCAAGGAGGCCAATCCTACAAAGAAAGAACATTAAAGAGGCAGGGGAAAGAGGAATTACCAGTGATACATTGAAGTCCTAAGTCTAGAATAAAAATTTCATATGTCAAACTGCCAAAAGGTGGAGGGGAAGGTGAGAGGGAGGAAAACAAAGAAAGAAACAAAACTAGATAGATCTTAGCTTTGCAAACAAATCCACCCATTGGCATTGCCTCAATCAGACTGAGACCTGTTAAAGACTTTAGCTTAAAAAGGCCAAGGTCTCCCACTGCATCCAAGGCCATCTCCAGTCATCCTGATCTATATCTCACCAGTGGACCCAGATGGCTCCAGAGGAGAAAGTGAGGCTGGTGACTTTGCACAGCCCTCTGTCACTTAAATCCAATTCATTTGCATGTCATGTCATCTCCATAGTATCATGGCCTTTTTCTAGAATGAAAGACAAACAACAACAAGAATAAAAATTTCTTATGGTCAAACTGCCAAAAGGTGGAGGGGAAGGTGGAAGGGAGGGGAATAAAGAAAGAAACAAAACTAGATAGGCTTTGGCTTTGTGAACAAATCCACCTCATCTCACCCACAAAAGGAGATCGCCTTCAGGTAACAGTAATAGCCAAAGGAAGGATGTAGGTGAAAATAATTCAAGATGTGTTTAGCTAGGACCCTGTAAAGCTTTCCATGTAAACCAGTGTATTCTGTTTCAACTGCCACATGCTTACATCTTCCATTATCCTTTCCCAGTCTTCTCCACACAAAGCCACCTATGTAGAACTGGTAAACAGAGAAAGAAAAAAATATATATTCTTGCTTAATACCTGTCCTCCCAAAAAAAAAAGTGAGGACCATATGGTGATTACTATAAAGAGCAGGGCAGGTAGAATGGAGAGGAGCTATCTAGCTACAACAAGTTTAGAGGGGGCTGGAGAAGAAGAATAATCTCATATGAAGGTACTTGAAAGACAGATGAATGCAGCAAATTTTAAAAATTCTTGGTTGAATTCTTATTTCTTTTATCTATCGCAATTTGAACACTTGTAGGGTGACCCTATACAATACGTCTTCATTTACCTTTTGCACTCTTTTCTTAATTATTGTCACTGACTTTCTTGAATTTTTTTTTAATTTTTAGGCAATTGGGGTTAAGTGACTTGCCCAGGGTCACACAGCTAGTAAGTGTCAAGTGTTTGGTCTGAGGCTAGATTTGAATTCAGGTCCTCCTGACTCCAAGGCCAGTGCTCTATCCACTGCACCACCTAGCTGCCCCTTGCATTTTTGACACTATTTTCTGCCTCTCCTATCTCAGCCAATAAATGTATTCAGAGTTTTAATGATGTTTATGGTCTTTCCCTAAATAGGAAAATTCTAATCATTTCCTTCCTGAACTGTTCCATAAAAGCTGCTCAACTTCAGCCCATGGCAGTTCTTATTTCCCTCCTTTCCCCTACATGGGAGCAATACCAAGACAAAACAACAACAAAAAAAGTGTAAAAAAAGTCACCAGCTATTTTTTCTACCTGAATAAATTTACACAGTCATCTTACCTCATTGCTCCATTGTAAATGCAGGAAGTATGGTTTACCAAGTTCACCCAGAAGCAATTAACCCATTAATTGTTTTAGGGTAAGGGTAACTGGAAGGGAAACTTGACTATCTCTGACACCACAAAGACCAGGGAAGACAAAGCAGCAGCATGTAAAATATAGTTGAGGCTGAAAAAGAAAAAAAAAATGAAAGCAAATACAAAAATGTCACTAGCTGCGGACATGGAAATCTATTCTGCCTGACTAGCTGGACGTCAAATAATCAATGCCTGGGCCAAGTGATGAGTATAAACCAACACGTGAAGAACCGCATGTTCGAAGATTATTAAGACTGCTGAGCCATAATTCACAAAACACTGAGCCTGGCTTCCCTTCACAGTGTTTAGAGCAGTGAAGAGTACATGGGCTTTGCCATGCTGGTTCCTGTCTCTATTCTTATCACTCAGATGCCTAACTCTGGCCATGGATGATGGGTAATACTTTAGAGGAAGGTGAAAAGTCCCATAGTGTCCCTAACATGCTAGCACCCTATGAAAATGTATGACTAGCTAAGAAATGAGCCTTAGTTTGAAATCTCAGGGCAAAGCAGCACATTTTACGGTATTTGGCACTTTGAAAACATGTCTTAGCATTTTATCACATTTTGCAAAAAAGCATTTTACAGGCTACCTTTTGTTCTAGCTACAGGTTTTCTACCAACTCAGTATGAATCAAAAAAATCAGACCGTAACTGCTACATGGAATAAAGCTACAAACAGTCAATAAGAAAAGAAACACAAACATTGAAAGGACAGTAATAGTAGAAATGAAAAGCAGTCTGTTCTAACAGAGAGAGGGCCTCCCTTTCAGTCTGGAAGGCCTGGGTTTAAGTCTAGCTGTGTGAACATGAGAAAGTCAAACTCTGAAAGTAGCAGATGACTCTCTAAGATTTTAAGTAATGGATAAAGGAAAGGACATTGGCTCTGTAGTTAGAGAACCTGGGTTCAAATTCTGCCTTTGATTCTACCTGTATGAGCCTGTGCAAGGCTTTTAAACTTCCCTGGGATTCATTTTCCTCACCTGTGAAATGAGGGGTTCGAACTAGGTTTTATAATTCTGGAGTACATTGTAGCTCTAAATCTATGATGTTATAAGTTGCAACCATATATTACTGGAAGGAGTTTCCTCACAGATGCTGCTGAAATGTCCTGAGAAAGCAGACTTCCCATTTGCAAGCAATAGGCCAGATGGACCCAAGGCTGTTGGATTTGTAAAGTTTTTACTTCAAGTCCTACAAATTGGGGGCTTTGGGGTCATTTAAAATGTCATGACATTATTTGTTTCTTCTTGATGATATGATTGCACTTCATACTTTGATATTTTTCCAACCTAGGAGATTTGAAAATTTATTTCTGTAAACCTACCAAGGAGAAAACAAATTAGGAACATGGAAATATAACAACGTATCACACAAAGCCAGGTCTACCTCAAACCCAGAAAAATCAGACTTTTCTAAAAAAAGCTTAAAAAGCTAGAAACAGGTAGATCATAAACTCTGAGTATCTTGGAAGGAACTCACTCATAGAAGGCACAAAAATAATTCCATTGATTAGTACAAACATACTGGCCAATGTTCTCAAGCTCAATGTGGTAATATGGCTCAGAGATTGCATTCCCAGCAAAGTCAAACTGAATCAAGTGACATTCTTCAATAAGATGTAACTCTCCTAGGTCCACAATAGATCCCTGCTGTTCTGTGGGTTAGAAACTTTGGCTGAGAGACCAGGAATCCAAGACTAGCTTTCACTCTCATTTTGAATTATAATTACTTTGAGACAAGTAACTATCCCATAATAACCTTGGCTTGTAAGGTTCAAGGTCTTACAAAAAATTATGTCTTTATCTGAAACTGCAGCCTGACTGTGAATTATTATCTCCTTCAAGATTTCAAGAGGGTGAGGAAGGGTCAGAGTAGTAGTAGAGAAGGGGGAGGAGGAAGAGGTAGAGGAGGAAGAAGAATAATTCTTGTTGTTTCTCCAAGAGAGCCCAGTAAAAGCCTAAGGCACTAGGTCAGTGAAGAGTTTTCATAAAAGAAGGCTTTTCAGCCATGAGGAATAAAATAAAATCTTGGACAAAAACATAATAGTTCACCCCATCTTACCTCCAAAAAAGAAAAAGTGAGCTTCAAGATACCTGGGCATTTCTCCATTTTCCCACTGGGCTAGTCTGAAATTGAGTCATATAGGTTTTTGTGGTTTTCTACAGGATGAAATGAGATAACCAAAGTTAATTAATTTTCCCCTATAAAGGGAGCCTCTTCAAAGCCATAACCAGCAAGGGCAAATGGAGGTTTACTCCAGGGTGCTAATATGGAGTTGGAGAGGATTTCTTCCTCAGAAAATGTACTTCTTCCCCTACAGGGCATGCATCCTGCTCATGGCGCCTGCCATCCTGGTCCTTCACGATTCTCCACTATAGACTCTGGAGAATGAGGCATCTCTTTCCCAGAACCCAGAACCAAACTGCCTTTTGGGTTGTTCCTACTAACCCCCCAACTACTTATGCACCAAGAAGAAAAATCTCTACTATTCTCTGGGAAGCTTCTATTAACTTTTCAGCAATTTGTTGCCCCTTGGGAGAAATTACTAGTTAAGGTTCTAGACTATCTATTATTTTGGGGAAAGTTGAATTCTCTCCTATTCCTTTATGTGCTGTCATCCAGAGACATGAACATGTCAGTGATGTCAATTTGTTCATGCTGTTTGTGCTAGGTAATACCAGCTGATGATTTATTAGCTGCCAAATTGTCAGTGAGAACAGTTGAATCTCAATTTGTCTTAAGTTTGATTTCTTTGAAGACTTAGCTAGTACTCCAATACAGTCTTTTGTGATTACACATGATGGCAACAGCTAGCCATGGGCACATAACCTCAATATGCTCAGCAAAGCAGAGAACACATAAAATATGAGTCCTGTGGAGATGAGAAAAGAACATAATCTTTGGCAAGTCTGGGATTCCCTAACGAGTAGGAATGGAAATGTGAAATTTGCAATGCAAAGAGATAAAGACAAATGTATAAATGCTATTAGTAAAGATTTCAAAACAAAGAAGTCTCTACATTAGGAGAGTAAAGGGGTGTTTCGAGCAGTGTTTATACTGCTAAGAGATCTCAGAAGTCAACTAGACTAAACCTTTCATTTTACAAACCTAAGCTTTGAGAAAAGTATAAAGAAAAGAAGGGAAAGCATTAAATTTTCATGGCATGAAACTCAGAGTAAACTTTCTGGGAAATATAAGACATAGTATTCACTATATTTAATGTGTTTTTGTCCTATTTCAGCTCCCCTCTAAATCACTCCCCATCATTCCTTCTGCCTCCCACTACCTTTTTATTTTGAGAGCTTGGGTAAGGAAATTCCCTGTACCCATTGCAGCAACTCTTCTGCAACTTATTGAGAGAACCAGTCATTTTCCCAAGGTCACACAACCTGCAGCCAGGTTTTCCAGACTCTAAGACTGGCTCACTTTCCACAATGCTAAGTTGTCTCTCTCCCTAATCAAATTAAACACTTTTTCAGGTGAAGGAATATGCATACTATTCCTTGTACAATAATCAGTACTTAGATGCCTAATAAATTCTAGCCAACTGATTTTGTCAGGGAACTCTAGGCATGGTATCTCCTTCCACCAATGGTCTATGACTTAGAAAAATCCCACAGAGTTGTCTAGGGCATGTCAAGGTTAAATGACTTGTCATGGGTCACACATCTAATAAGTTATTTCCTTCCTCCAAACCTGGCACTACCATCCACCATAACCGCTGACACTTGATTGATTACTGGTACTGAATTAGATATATTACTTGGAAGTCATTTTCTTCCTAAGATCATAGGATCATGGATTTATAGCCAGAAGGGACCTTAGAGGGCATCTAGTCCAATCCCCTTATTTTATGGATTATGAGAGAAATTGAGTCCCAAAGTCTTAAATGACTTTCCCATGGTTATACAGTATGTAAATGGCAAAGTCAGGATTTGAACCCAGACCCTCTGTATAATCTGTAGTTCTTTTTATACTACCTCTACTACAATGGCCTAGAACAACAACATTAAATAGGCATAAAATTTTAGTACTTTCAGGGACTTAGAAATTATTTAGCCTTCCTTTAGTGATCACTCTCTCTCATCCTTTATATCCAAAAGAACAAGGCACCCCATTAATTCTGTCTGAGTAATATTTCACCAATCTGACCCTTCCTGCCACAACACTATTTTCATTACCTTTCACCTAGACTTTTGCAATAGCCTCCCAACTTGTTCCTCCACCATTGTTTTTTCCCCTCTTCCTACTCTTCTGTCACATTGATACCAAATATATTTTCTTATACATGTCTGATAATGTCACTATACCACTCAAAAGCCTTCAGTGACTCTCCTTTGCCCACCAAATAAATTCCAAACTGCTTTGAATGTCATTCAAGGAAATCCACAATCTGGATTCAACTTACCATTATGTCCTTTATGCTAAACTCTTCATGTGCTCCTGCCAAACTGGACAATTCAGCATTACACATTTTCTTGGGTTCTAGCAGACTTGACTTTTAGTCCCTTTGCACACATGCTTTTCCATACCTGGAATGTCCTCCTCCCCCATATCCTCATGTTAATACTCTACTAATTTTTTAAGGCTCACTGCAAATACCTCTTCCTTCAGAATGAAAAATTCCCTGATTCCACTCAAAGTCCATCTCTCCTTCATCTGATCTCGAAGACTTTTATATTTCTCTTAGATACTTATGATATTCTAATTTATATTAAATTTATCTGAGTAGTATGATAGTGACAGATTTGGAGTCAAAAGTCTTGGGCTCCAATCCTGACTCTGCCAGTTACTACCTAGGTGACCTTGACAAGCTCTCAGGGCCTTACTTTCCTCATTTTAAAATGAAAGGATTAGGCTAGTTGACTTCTGAGGTCTTTACCAGCTGTCAGTCTCTTTCTGGATGATGCATTCTAGGTTATAAAACAGTCTCTCCAAAGACTACCACACTGTGGTATACTTAACAGGAACTTAATAAATGTTTGTTGAGTGACTCTTATCTGATTTTTTAAATGAGGAAAATGCCCAAAACAAAGAAGTCACATCACAGGGCTAGCCGTGGCCTCATGCCCAGCCTCAATAACTGCTAGATGTTAAGAATCACTTCCTTAAGAATCAATAGCCTCAAATTAAAAACCATTTCCTTCCTTGATCATTCCAAAATAACAGAGTGAGAGAGGCTTTAGGTCCCTTTCATAGTGAAAGATGAGGCTCAGATCCTCATAGAGTATATTGTTTTGGGCCTGACATTTACTTCCTATATAATAACTTGGGTAATTTCTTAGTGCTGAATTTTTTGCATGAGGCACTGTGGTCTTTGAGATCTGGAGGCCACAAAATAACTTGACTCAATTCAACTGAAGACTGCTGGCAAACTCATTTTGGTGAATATTTTAAAATATATTTTATTTACAGAACCTAATTTTCCCATGAAGGGAAAAGTTACAGTTTAGATATACGTATTTGCCAGGGGAAAAAAATGCTACTCTGGTGCTCCACTTTGGTGTCAAAGTGACCCTTGGTTCTTGAAGGTCATGGCAGCAGAGTACAAATTCTAGTACATTCAATCTAGCTAGAAAGGCTTTGATAATGGTTGAGGACTAACTCTGCTAAGTTCAGAGAGTCTCATCACCAGAAGGTCACTCACTAGGTTATCAATTTCTTTCCCTCCATGACAACCTATTAAAAATAAAATAACAGAACAGCCTTCAATCCTGCAAGAGCCCTTCTCTTCTCTTCCTTAGGGATGATAGAAAAGGGAACGTAGAGAATGAATAATCAAAGAGTTTCAGACTGCCTGAAAATAGCCGTTTAATTGATGGCATTGTCAAAGTGTGATATATCTCCAGTAACCAACAAGTATATATAATACAAGAAAAGATGAACCACATCCAAATAGATATTCTTACTATAAATGAAACCAGAAGACATAAAGACAGTTCACCTAAACAAAAAAGATTACTTAAAGATTCTCTTCAGAGAAACAAAGGAGTTAATAGCATTATGGGACTGCAGGTATAGAACCAGAAGGGGCCTTAGAGGTTATTCTAATCCAACCCCCACATTTTAAAGATAAACTTTTTTTTTCATCTAAGTCTCCACCAACAAAGGTCTATTGGAGTCCTCCTGCCAACATTGCCAGGGCCTCTGCTAATGGATATGAACCTTCCACCCCCTTGTCTCATTCCACCACTGTGGTGAAGCTCAGGAAGGCTGCTAAAAATTAAGGTTAGTCAAAAAAAAAAGTCTCCTTCCCCAAAGGAGATGGCAAGAATGAGGACATGTCAGAAGATGAAGAAGAAGAAGACAGTAGAGACAATGTCACGGCCTTTCAGAAGAGCAAGAAGGTTGGGGCTACACCAGCAAAGATAGTACCACCACGTAAAAAAGCCCCTGTTGTCACCACACTTTCCAAGAAAGCAGTCCTGACTCCCAGTAAGAAGACAGCTGTGGTCAAGGCCAAGAAAGTGACTACCCCAAAAAAGCTGTCATCTCACCAGGAAAGAAGAGAGCCACCCCAGCTAAAGCAGCAGCCCCTTAAACAAAAAGGCAATGAAGTGGGGAAAAAAGCCAAGAAAGAGGTCAGTGAATCTGAAGAAGAAGACAATGAAGATAAGGAGGATGAAGATTTTGAGCCACCCAAAGTCACAAAAATGTGAGCATCTCTATTAAACAAGACTATGAGAAGGGAGAGGATGAGGAGGAAGATAATAATGATGTGAATTAAGAGGATATGGATGATTCTGAAGAAGAATCTAGGGATTCTACACCTTCCAGAGGGAAAAATGATTCTGTGAAAGCTGCCCCTGGAACAACTGGAAAAGCCAAGGAATCAGAGGAGAAAGAGGAGGAGGAGGAAGATGAAGATAAAGAGGAGGAAGTGCCTATCAAAGCACCAGGAAAGAGTAAAAGGAAATGGGAAATAGAAAGACCCCAAAACCAATAAAAAGAAATTGGAAGCTAAAGCTTCCAAATTTCAGTTTCAGCCTCTTCACTTGTAACCTGACCTTTAACAAAACTGTTTCTGAGCTTAAAATTGGTATCGTAGACTTATTTGCAAAACAAACAAACAAAAAAACTTATCAGTGTGGACATCCCCATTGGTGCCACCATAAAGTTTGGCTATCTGGAATTTGAATTCACTAAAGACATGGGTAAAAGCTCTGGAACTCGGTAGCTCCAAAGTCCTTGACTGTTAAATGAAACTGAAAGACGCAAAGATAAATAGAAAAGAGGGAGATTCAAGGACACTCTTCATCATGAATGTGCCTTATAAAGTAACTCAGGAGGAATTCAAGGAAGTGTTTGAAGATGCTGCTGAGTTTAGACTGGCTACACCAAGGATGGGAGACCCAAAGGAATTGCTTACATTGAATTCAAGAAAGAAGCAGAAATGGACAAGGCCTTGTGAGAGAAAGAGGGATCCTAAATTGATAGTCACAGGCTCATTCTGGCCTACACAAGGAGAAAAAGTCAAGGACAAGAGAATTCAAGAGGTAGGAAAAATAATTCCTAGAGCAGGAATTCCAGCTGACTCAAAGACGGTGGTGCTGAATAACCACTGAAGAAAATCTGCAGTAAGTGTTTGAGAAGGTGACATCGATCAGCTTGCTCCAGAACGACCAAGGCTGACCTAAAGCTTAAGCATTCATTGAATTTGCCTTTGTGGAAGGCAGGGGAAAAAAAGCTTTGAATTCTTGTAACAGTATAGAAATTGAAGGCAGAGCATTCAGGTTGGAGCTAAAGCACAGAAGATAATTAGGGCAGCTCCAAGGATCCAGTCTTACAAAACTTTGTTCATCAAAAGTCTATCCAAAGATGCAACAGAAGAAACGATGAAAGATTCACTTCACAGCTTTGTAGCTGCCAGCAGAGTCAGGAAGTGAGGAGGACAGGGCCATCTAAAGGGATCAGTTTTATGGACTTCACCTTGGAAGAAGATAGTAAAACTGTGAAAGAGGCCACAGAAGATGGGAAGATTGATTGAAACAAGGAAACTCTGGACTGGGCCAAGCTCAGTGGTTTTGGAGGTGATGGTTGTGGCAGCACTGGTCATGGAGTATTTGGTGGCCAAGGAGGTGAGAAAACAGGCCAAGGGGGGGTTTGTGGCAGAGTCTGAGAAAACTTTGATCAAAGGGGATTATATTAGACAATCTCTAAGTGCCTTCTCAGGTGTGAAATATAAACCATAAAGTGATCATCTGACAAACTAAAAATAGTCCATCTAATAGTTTCAGAGAGATATAGCTATGGAGTACCCAGCCTTCAATCTGAGGGAATATGTCTATCAGAAGTGCAAAACGAAAAGGGTTGAGACCTTTTCCCAAGGTCAATAGTCTAAAAGAGCAAAGGAAGCTTTTATCAGACAATTAGATTACCAGCAAATTCAATGACTGATTCTACATCAGATTCCTTGGGGAAATTCAACCCAGAAATGATTCTCTGTAAGTCTTCAAGGGCATAATCAAAAAGAAAACAAGGTGAAATTCTGTGGTTTAAAATCTCCTTTGACCAACCGCAAAAGTTATTGATGCATAATTTAAAGAAAATATAGCAGTTCCTTTTTCATATTTCCTAAGGAAACCAGCAAGTCTATTGTTTGACTTTTAGGCTAAATGCATTAGCTTAATTATGCAAGGTAGAATAAGATATTTTTGATGCTATTTCCCGACTTTTCCTGTGGTTAATTTAGAGCTACAAAGTGAGATAAGTGGTTCTTTTACTTCTAGGTTCCTTTTTTCTCCTATAAATAAAAAATATTAAATATCAAAATGTCCAGCTACTACAGAACAAAGTCAAGTTAAAAAAGAATAATATTCTTGGTGCTTAGAAGGGCTATGGGCTCCTGGTATAGGAAGAGATTATTCACATACCTGCAACCATACCAAAATAGTATTTCTCAGGAATATGATGTCTAAATTTTCTTTTTTTAATTTTTTACTCCATATTTTTAGCCATGAGCAACACACTTATTTTTCTATTTTTCTCTGGTATCATCACTATAAATATGTGTTGTGTGTTGATTGGAAACTATTTCACACACTGAAAGGAAAGATTTGCTCTTTTGAAGCTTATTACGGATAGAGTGATAACTATAGAATGAAGACACTTGTTTAATTAGTGGTTTGCTCCAAAAACAGAAGAGTATATTTATGGTATGAGAGGTCTGAGGAGACAGAGACAGGAAGATAAAGAATATATAACTACTAAAATTGATAGAGCTATGGTCACTTGGATAAGATTTGAGAAAAGTAGATTTGCCTAGTCTCCTCCCTGTCAAAACATTCGGCAGCATTAGATTATATAGATACCGTATGCTGGGAAAAGCACTTTGTTCTTCTATAACTGTCTCTTCCTTTAGTTAGGGGCATTTTATTTTGTTTGTGAAGGCATGTGTGTATGATTAAAGTGAAACTGGTTATTTTTGTCTTAAACTTCTAATTTTTGGATATCTTACTAAGCCATTACATGAAGCTTTGAACTAGACATAGCTCTGTTTATTCAATTTATTAATAATATTTATTATTTCCATTCTGTTCTGTTTCTATGTCTTTCTATTCTATTCTGTTCTATCCTACCCCTTCCCATAGAAAATAGTGGTACAAAGATCTGATTTCTTCATAGACAATGTAGCCAAAATATGATACAGAACCTTCTAAGATTCTTCAGACCTGATAACTATGACTCACTTTTGGTGTTCCACATGATAAAACACATTCAGGAATCTAGAAAGCATTGATAAAGATTATAAAGTGTTGGTAAGAACTTAAAGCCTTAGAGACACAGGGGGTATTTTAATCACTGCTATCAAGCAAAGGCAAGGAAGAGTTTCAGAAAAGGCAGATTTGGGAAATTAACAATTAGTTGAAAAGATAACATAAGAATTGTATTTGGATTTCTGGACCATGACTTAAAAGACCAATGAATGAATCATACACAAAAGACTTTCAAAAGGATTATGGGAGTTGAAGGAGAGTGAAAACTGCATATGTGTATATGTGTGTACATATATTCATATATGTGTGTATATATATATCTCTGTGTATATATACATATATACATATACACACATATATTCATATATGTGTGTATATATATCTCTGTGTATATATACATATATACATATACACATACATACATATATAAATGCACATGTATACATATGCACATACACACATACATACATATATACGTGTGTGTGTGTGTGTGTGTGTGTGTGTGTGTGTGTGTGTGTGCCAAGCTAGGTACCATAGCAAGCTACTCAAGAAAGTAAGTCCAAGAACCAGAGACAGAAGAGAGAAATGCAGTACATAGACTTTGGTCTCAGGGTTGCAGGAGTCTCCTTGGCTAGGTCTTTTCTCATAAAATTACTTGACTTTCTAGGGTAATATGATGACATTATGCCTTGCTCAGTTGCTATTTGATCCGCAATTAGCAGATTCCTCTCAACACTAAATAAACAAAAGATGCCCTCATTCATTGCCTGACATAATAATAACTTGACATTCACTTTAAAATGTACAAAGCATTTTATATATATTTTCTCATTTATGGCCATGAGGTTAAAATTACAGGTCTTGTCATTCTCACTTTTCAGATGAAGAAAGGAAGCTCAGTAAGGTTAAGAGCTTTGCACAAGGTCACATAGCTAGTAAATAGCTTTCAGACATGAAGATCAACCTAGGTCTTCCTGACTCCAAGCTTAGCAGTCTATCCATATTACCACTCAGCAACTTCTTGTCCATTCCTTTCTTTTTAGGACCACAGCCCGAGAGCTGGAAGAGTCCTCAGAGTGTCTCTAACACAACTCCCTCATCTTGCAGATGAGAAAACTGAGACCCAATAAGGTAAAGTGACTTGTTCAAGTTTCACAAGTACAAGAAAGAAATAAGATCCAAAATCAGGTCTCTGATTCCAAAAATAATTCTACTGTGCCATGTAACTTTCTCTATATATATAGCTAACTGTTCTCTTATCACCGCAGATCAGACTCCAGACATCTAGTTGCATCATGCAATTTGGCTCTTTCAACATGTCCTATTATCTGATTTCTATAGTCTCAGTTAATCATTTTTCAATTGTGATCCCATTTGGGGTTTTCTTGACGAAGATATAGAAGTAGTTTGCCATTTCCTTCTCCAACTGAGATAAATAAGGTTAATTGACTTGCCTAGGGTCTAGTAAGTATCTGAGATTGGATTTGAACTCAGGAAAATAAGTCTTCCTGACTCCCAGCACAACACTCTATCCATTGCACCTCCTAGCTGCCCGTTTCTATATTTTTTTGGACACATATTCATTAATGGAGGTAACACAAATTTTGATAAGCTTAACAACATAATTGATATAGGCAGTAAAGGACACAATAATTATTAATCTTTTAAAATAATGCAAGATTAGAATATAGTGTGATTTAGTGGAAGAGTTCAATAAGTCAGAAGAACTAGTTTATAATCTCCTCTCTGCTGCTATTGCTAACCAAATTATTGTCTGGTTCTTGGATATGGCATTTCACTTCTGTAGACCTGTAAAATGGGAGTGTTGGATTAGACAGCTTCTAACTTACTTGCAAGTACTATGATCCTGCTTATGTGTTTTAATCACATAAATACATTGAGAGCACAACCTTTTGTGGAATAACAGGAAACTAAGTGTTGTTCTACAGTGTACCAGAAAATACATAATTGTGATGGAACTGGTTGAATCACAGCTTAAATGCAAGTGTCTGAAGATATTTGATGTGGAGTGTCAGATTATTTTATTCCAATGACTTGGCATCTTTAGCCCACAGAATTGTAAAATAAAGTACCATCTCTTACAATGAAATAGATCTAGGACTGCCTTATAAAAAAAAAAGATAGGACTCTGTCTATTACTCATGAAACCACACATGTATTGCTTTTATAAAGGACTTTCTAATGGGAACCACATATTGCAGAATCTCAAACACTGCAGCTTAGATTAGCTTGTACCAAGCATAATTTGGGGACATTTCCTATGGAACTGTGACACGTATTGCTTAATTCTGAAGGTAAAAGACTTTAAAATGTGCTGCTTGTATGAAATGAACTGTCAGAAAATTATGATTTAGTCTAGACTTTCTGCCAATAGAACAAATAAATAGTATTCACTTGGCATTAGAGGGGACCAAAAAGTAATGAGCTATGTTTCCACATTCTGACATCACCCATAATGGGTGATGAAGACAATATACAGAAAATGTGAAATCGAACTCTGTTCTGTGTGATTTATTGCAAGATAAATAAATAAAACAGCTATGAGATTAAAATTATATGATCCCAGCAGCTGACAATTTGGAAAATGTACATATATATTCAGGTAAGAGAATTGCAAAAACCACAGGCCTGATCTATCACATTTATTCCTTGAACATCTCTAGTTCACAGAAAATTAATTGTTATACAAGTGCATCAGATTTTTGTATCCATTTGAGGTCTTAGAGGCATTTACAAAATAGTTACTCTGGCAAATAATGTGTGAAAAGAAAAAAAGTCAACAAATATTTAAAAAGCGTGTAAAATCTTTATTTCATTTTCATTCAAACTCATACAATAGAAGCCTTTAAGCCTAAGTTAAACTCTCTGGGACAGGCAAAGAGGAACAGGAGAAAAGCAAAAGGGGTTTGGGACAAATGATAGCATAAGGTCCCCATAGCCAGATAAGGGAGGCTCTAACCTAGGCTCACTTGCATATCCTCCCTTCAGTGTGACAATTTTTTAGGCCACAACAAGGAGAAGGTCAATGATTTTGCTGAAACAAGCAGTCTTGAGGCTCCATCACCCAGCACACCCATGCCACATCAAGTTCTCATCATTCTTCCTGTACAATGGTTAGAACATCTGAGTTCTTCCTCATCCACACCCAGATAGCTCAGCCCAGCTGGCCAGAGTCTATGGTTTTAATAAAAAGGAATGAGGGCTCACTTAGGTACGTATAATTTGCTTCCCATCTGTGATGTCAGAAGTAGGGAGAAGTTAGGGATTAGTCAGGAAGTCCCTACTCTAGATGTACAGGGCATGGAAATTTCCAGACACAGGCGCAGAAGGAGGCTGCCTATTGCAAGTAACCATTATAGTTCTAAAGATGTAAAACTAATAAACATATAGATATAATTTTTAAGCCAGAAATTTTTTCAGACTACCCCAACAAGGAATGACCAAAGTTTACCATAGTCTGGCAGGATCCACAATCAGTGAGGGGCTAGATATATTAAGGGGAAGTTAAACATTCCTCTTAGCCACGAGAAACAGAATTGGAACCAATGGAAAATAGAGGAACACAGGTAAGATCAATATTAAAAAGACAGTTCTAATCATTAGAACTGTACAGAAATAGAACAAATGTCTTCCTAAGGTAGTAAGCTCCCTTCAGTGGAGGTGTTCAAGCAGACACTATAAAACCACTTGTCAGTGGATTATCCATGTGTCAGGTAAAATGGAATACATAATCCTTAAAGTCCATCCCAATGCTCAGATTCTACAATTTTGTGCCTTTGAATGCATCTTCCTGTGAAAATTCAGTTTGTCATTATTTCAGCCTTATCAGCATTAAGAGTCTTAGAGATCTTCAGGAATAGACTTATATTATAAACACTTTGCTTTTCAGTTAGAAATGTTTTATTATTGTTGTTATTTTTAATATTAGCCAGTATTTGTTTAATGCTTTAAAGTTTGCTAAGAACTTTATTATTTCTTTTGATTCTCACAACAAATCTGGGACACAGGTACTATTATTTTCCCTGTTTTACAGTGAGGAAACTGTGACAGATAGATATGTGACTTACCCAGCATTACACAAAGGGTAAGTGTCTGAGGTCATATGTTAATTCAGGCTTTTCTAACTCCAGGACCAGTGATTTATCCTCTCTAAGGAACTAGCTTTCAACATTGTTACTGTTTTGCTTTGTTTCTGTTTGGGTGTGGGACTACATTTTTAGAGGCCTTATCTTTTTTTTTTAATCACTTTTTTTATTAACTGATTTTTGTACTTTTGACCTATTCCTTATAAGCCCCCCATCTGAATCTCTCATCCAGCACTTCATTCCTCCATATTGATTAAGTGGCTTAAAAGGAATTCACTGAAAAACAGTTATGCAGGTTATCATCGATTGGCCTTGCATTGATGCTGCAAGAGCCCATCAACAATATTCTTTCAGTCTGATAAAGGATTAAATCCTGAAAGTACATTACTAATGCTTAAACAATTAAATTTCAAATAAATGCAACAAATCAGTTCTAAACAAGTTTGTCACAAAAGCAGCTGTTTATCCAGTCCCTTTCGCTACAACTTGTTGAATGACATACACACAAAGTATTTGTTGTGTGTGACACCCTTTGTCCCAAAGCAGGGCACTGTCAAGGATATATTTATTACTTTCTCTTGTATTGGTCCACAGTAGGGAGCCCAATGAATAAAACTGTGTTTTATGTCACTTCCAATTTGGGACCAGGTGGCAGGATTAATTGTTTGTTTTCACTCCTTCAACATCTTGCTTGATAAAGGGTTTGATGATATCCTGGCTGAACATGTTTATTCCTGGATGCTGTAAGAAGACTGCAACCGCATTTGTCACTGTACAGAAGTAGTTTTTATTAATGAAGGTGGCTGGTGTCCAGAACATGTCAGTGATCTGATTAATTTAATTTTGTGTTAAGGATGATAGTATGCTCTAAGCATACTTGTAGAAATTATTTTATTTCACTGTGTTAACTGTTGTTTACTGACTGCACGACCTCGGATCTTTCTGAGCCTCAGTTTCCTCACTTATAAAATGAGGGAGTTGGACTAAATGAACCACTGAGGTATGTTCCAAGTAACTAGACATGACACAAAATGGATTAGATAATGTAAAGCAAGATAATAAGATGAAAATGATAGGAACAAAAGGGCCTCAACCAATAAATTGGAGGGAACCCAATGGCCTTTTTTCAAATTAAATGGAAAAAAAACTTAAATAACTATCAGATATTGAATATTAATTATGTGCATGGTCTTATATTATATTAGGCATCTCTAGGTGCCAGCAGAAGGTGGAGAAAATATTAACCCTTGCCCTCATATATTTTATAAACTAAAAAAGATCTACAGATATGAAGCAAGTGGCCACAGGAACCACTGGTGACAGCAAAGAAAAGGCTCAAACTTCACGAATGTTCCCTAGAAATCACAAAGTGGATCCAGCTGCCTGCCACTGCCTGTCAAAGCATATCTTTTTCCCAACCTATCTCCTCACTTATAAGGTGAGCACAGAGCATTAGCCCTGGAAAAAGAACCATTTAAGGTCATCTAGTCTGACTCCTTTATTATGCAAATGGAGCCACTCTGTTTTGATCTCTTTGTTTTTGTATTTTTTGGTGGAGAAGACACCCCATGGGTGTTTTCATTGGTGTGTAACTCTCCATGAAGAGTCTCCCTCTACCAATTCGAAGCAGCAACTCTCTACAAAGTGTGGTCTTGGAGATTTGCATGGGGGCACTGAGTTGTTAAAGCAGGGCTGGGAAACCTGTGGCCTCAAAGACACATGTGGCCCTGTGGGTACTTGGGCAAGGCCCTTTGACTGTGAAGTAACAGAACAATTGGACTCAGTCAAAGGGCCACACCCAAGGACCTAGAGGGCCACGTGCTTTGAGGCCACAGGTTCCCCAGCCCTGAGTTAAAGGTTACTCAGCTAGCATATGCCAGACATAGAACTTGAACCCAGGCCTTCCTGACTTGGAAGAAGACATTTTGTCTATTATAGAATGCTATTTCTCTGTTGTTGTTGTTGTTGTTTTGTTTTTTTGTTTATTTTTTGGTTTTGTTGTTTTTTGTATCTACAGAGCTTAATGTTTCCATAAAAAGGACTCTGGAAGCTTCTTCTGCTCTTCATTCCAACCTTATCAAGAAAGGGCCAAGTATTTGTATTCCTACTTGAGAGATGGAAGAATCTGAACCACCAAGGATTTATGTAGGTTGTTCAATATTTTAGAGTACTTTGTTAGAAAGATGAATATAACCCAGACTTCCTGATACCCCTGTGTGCAATATTACTGTAGTTGAGATCAGAGACTGTTTTAGAAAGTTTGTTTGCTTTTTCATGAAAAAGGGCACAGCCTCCAAGACACCCAGAATAGCAAGTGAAGAAGCGTGCTCAAGTTACAGAGAACAAAGTTTATATACCATTCTGAGACCCCGCACCTCTTCTCTTCTCTACACTCCCTCTACTCCTGATTAGTCAGTAAGTATGGTGCACAATCTATTCTAAAGGATCTGTCTAGGAATAACAGAATTCTGTCTGTTTTGTCCAGATACAGAGTTTTACAACATTCTTTTAACAGTCAGAGTGTGAAAGCGGAAAAAGGTCAAGCAGAGCAGGATGTCTTAGATAGCAAGATGACTTAGATTGTAGAATGTCTAGGACTTCGATAATAGGATGTGCTGGGGTGCCGCCCCGGGCAAACATTTGCTTAACAAGCAGATGGTCAGGCTAATTTCAAGTTCTTTGTTCCCCCTATTCCTTAACCCTTGAGTAGACTTCACTCATCCCTCACACTCCTACAGAGAATTGTCCATGCAAAAACATAGTCTGCTCAAATGGATGACTTAAGCTCAAGAATTATGTCCTACGTGATGCACTCAGCTGTGGGGGTACCAACTTGTCAATCTCTCATGCGTTTTAACTATGTTTTATTTTCAACAAAATCCATTGTAGGTAATTTTTTTTTCTTAACTTTCAAAAGAGGTATGTGAAAGAAAATGCCTCAGCAGGCTCTCAGCACTGTCCTGTCATTTTACCTTTAACCAACTTGTCCACCATCCTAAAGTTCAACTCCATTTGACACACACAGGGATCCTGTCACCATTCATGAGGGGTGCAGACTTCACCGTCCTAACATGCATCAATGTGGAATTAATTCAAATCAAGAAGTCAGATACCCTTTTAATCCTGTAAAGTCATAAGGTGACTTTCCTTGTTGCATCAGGGGTTCTTACAACATGCTGAATTAGCAGGAGGACTCAAGGAAGATTAAGGGAGTTTGACACTAGCCATGGAACAACTTCTCCATATTCCCTCACTTCAAATACCATCCAATATGGACTAGACAAAAGGGGATGGAAGGCATAACCTTTCTGACAGCTCTGAGTCTGTGTGTGGAGAGGCCAAAATTGTTCTTTATTCTTAATGCCAATGATATTGCTAGGGATCAGAGTCCTTGATGTGTGTGTGTGTGTGTGTGTGTGTGTGTGTGTGTGTGTGTGTGTACACGTGTATGTGTATTTCCCCTCCTTAGAGTTGAGACCTGACAAAATACTAACAGCTTATTGAGTTTCATATGACAATGACTCACTGACTATTTTCATCTACTACTATTCCTTATATTTCTGTGACTGGTCAAATAAAACTGGTCCCACAAAATAATTATACGACAACCATTATATATTTTTAATTATTTAAAGTATGTAAGCTTAAAGGTTCATTATGCATATCACCTTCATATTGTATAGTCAGTCATTTAAAATTTAATAAGCATTTTTAAGTGCCTAATACATGCAGGGAACCATGGTAGGCACTGCGATAGGAAGACTAAAATGAAAGGGTACCTTCCCTCAAGGGGCTTACATTCTACTGGAGGGCAGTAACCTGTGCATGAGAAGTAAATATAAAATGTATCTGCAAAATAAATTCAAAGCAATTTTGGAAACGAGAGCACCAATAATCATGGGTATCCAGAAAGGCTGCTTGGAAGTAGCTCTTCAACTGAGCTGTGATGGGAACTAAGGATCTCGAGAGATCAGGATAAGAAGGGAAAGCATTTCCAGGAATGGGGTCAGTTTTGCAAAGGTAGGGAGACAGGGGAAGGGACCAGCTTATACAGAAAAAAACAGCAAGCAATCCAGTTTGCTTGGAACATAACATGCAAGAGGAGAAGTGATGTGATAAAAAGGAGACGTGAAACTCAAAATGTTTAAAACTGATATGTGATTTTCTCCTTCTATTACTTATAACTTATCTGGAATCTTCAGGTCCAGGGAAACCCCAACAGATGTATCAAATCTGCTTTGATTTGCAAACCACAGGGGATATAGAAAATAGATAAGACATGGTTCTTCTCAAAAAGTTCTCTATTATGTGGCACAGACAATTGGGCTATAGTAATGCAAAGGAGAGGTTAGGATCAGTGAGGGGTGGAGAAGTTAAGGGAGGTATAATGCTGGAGGCAGGAGATGAACTAGAGCTTGAAGGATAAGTAGGAAAGGAGGAGAACAAGGCATTCCAGGCAAAGTATCACAGGAGCAAATGAAAAAAAGCAGGAATGAATCTGGTGAATCAAACTCGCAAAAATATTTTGTTTCTTTTATAGATAGTTTCTTTGTATTAACTAGCTTAAGGACAGGGATAGGTACTGCACTTGTGAACTCACTGGTATAGAGAAGTCCTGGAGCTCTGCAATTTATAGTCTTATAGAACTGCTGTGAGCCCTCAGTGGCCTGTCCAGAGCTACGTAGTCAGTATGAGTCAGAACTCAGTTGTTGTGACGGTTATTGTGTTGGTTTTTGTTGTGTCTGACTCTTTATGACCCAACTGGGATTTTCTTGGCAAAGATACTGGTCCAGGTTTGCCATTTCCTTCCGCAGATCATATTACAGATAAGGAAACTGAGGCAAACCGGGTTAAATGACTTGCCCAGGATCTCTCAGTTTTGTTTTGTTCTGTTTTTTGAAAGAGCAGAAGGCTTTACTGATGAATAACGCAAATATTTCTGTACACAAGGACCCACCATGGGAAAGACAACCAGCTTGGAGACAGCCATGTAAGGGTTCCATCTGGAAAGATGAGTTTGTCCAGAAGTATTCTGGAAGGATTCAGGCTACATCTTTGCCATACACCCCCATCTTTGCCAATTGTGCTGGGGCAAGGAAAGAGGTGATGGCCCTCACCGGCTCTCACCACTCCCTGGAACTCACTGTTGGTACGGTACCTTCACTATTGGGGAACTGGCACCCTGCCTACAACACAGCTGGGTGCATAAGAAAGGCAGAAGCTGCTTCCAGCCCTGAGGAAAAAGCTGGTTGTGAGCAGAGCCTATAGCACCAGACTAGATATGTCTGGGGCCCAAATGGGCCATGGGTTGCTGCGACCCTTTAGCCAGTGTTTTGCCCTACCCTACCATGGGAGAGCTGTAGCTAGAAAGCCACTTTGTTAACACAGAAGAGAGGAAATATCTGAGACATGATTTGAAATCATCTTCCTGACTCCAGGCCCAACACTCTCCTGTGCCATCTAGCTATCCCCTAAGAAGTAGGACTTAAACTCAAATCTTGACTCAGAGGTCAACAATCATCATCATCACCATCATCATCACCATCATCATCATCACCATCATCATCTAACATTTACATAGTGCTACTCTGTGCCAGGAACTGTGCTAAGGCTTTACAAATGTTATCTCATTAATCCTCACAACAACCTAAAAAGGTAGATATTATTACTATCCTTAATTTACAGTTGGAGAGACTGAGGCAAAGAGAGGCTAAGTGACTTGCCCAGGGTCACACAGCTAGTAAGTGCCTGATAACTTGATCTGAACTCAGGTCTTCCTCACTCCAGGCCCAGCACTCTAGCCACTTGTCACCTAGCTTCCATGCTGCCTTCTTAAAAAGCTTGTGGCTGTGTGTGTGGTTTGTCCTTCATTCTTGAAGAGGACCATGACTTCAGGGAGATAATGACATGATTTGCAATTGACTTTGATCTGAGGGAGTGAGGGCTGTGCAATGTCACCAGCCTCACTTTCTCTTCCAGAGCTATCTGAGTCCAGTGGCCAGATATCAATCAGGACGACTGGAGATGGCCCAGGATGCAATGGGAGGCCCTGAAAAGACTTTAAATAACTTAGTCACAGTGGACAGACAAACCTCTATTTGTGTTACTGAATGAAATCATGTATTTGTTCATGTATCAGTACTGTATACATTACTTAAGGCCAGCCTTCCATATGGGTGGAAGTTGAGAAGTATCTTCTGTCCCCAAATACTTCCTGCCTGGTCAGTATTGGTGCTTGAAATTCACCATTGAAGATTCAGTCCTTTTGATCAGGGCAAATTCTCATTTTAATGCAAATGCACTTGAAAGGAGTAACGCATTCAGCTGTTATTAATTATTATAGGTGAGAGTTAGTTTACCCATTTGCCCCACTCTGGCAGCTAGCTAAAGTTTTAATGAGGAGAAGCAGGAAATCATAAATTGAGAACATAAAAGACTGACAGAAGCAGTATGAGGCCATTGGCCTCCTGTTGGTAGAAAGGAGAGAAAGAAAGAGCTAATAGATTTTAGAGCTGGAAGGGATCTTTGGAGATCATCTACTCCAATCCCTTTCATTTTACAATTAGAGAAACAAGCCCCCAAAGCTTAAGTGACTTGCCCACAGTCATACAGAGCTCGGTGGACAAGAAAATGAAATGGTAAGGAAGGCTCAAGAAAATTATATCTATTTTTGGACTTTTCCTGGGGCTGGTGTTGGATTACTTCAGAGTTAGAATTTCTTTTTAACAGTATCTTTCTACAAGCTGAATTTCAAGCTACTTGAAAAAAAAAAAAGCTTCAGCCTTTCAAAAGAGAAAAGGTGTTTTTGTTTTGTTTTGTTTTCTTTCTTTTGAGAGAGGGTTTGAGTCCAAGATTATGAATCAGAAACACCTGACATTGCTTCCTAAGCAGTAGAAAAGAACTTGGCATCTCAGCTTATTTCTTCAAAAATAAAACTTCATGTGTTTTAATTTAAAGGAAAATAATAAGAGCCCATAAAGAAAAGGTAAAGATGAGCTAGTTCCTGTTTGACTGGTGTTTAAAAGATGAAGAGCACAATGGAGTTAACAGCCTCCTTTGAATGTTTTCTTTGTCCTCCCCCTTCCTTTATTATGCCAGCCTCCACCCCTTGACTCTGAATTCCGTTTCCTTGATCATCATACAGCCAGCTAAGCAATGCTACTCAAAAATCTGAAATGCCTTTTCTCATTTCTATTTATTAAAAGAATGGTATATACTCTTTAAATGTTTTCGATGTAGCTCTTCTGCAGCAATGAAGCAGTTTGCAGTTCTGCAAGATTTCCTATTAGCTTTTTGAAGGGATTTGGATTCTACTTTGTGGGTTTCAGATTTGTTTACATTTAGTACCAATAATAATCCCTGGTTCTCACAGGCAAACTTTGCAGTGAAACTGTTCACCTAACCCATCACATTTTTGGGGGAGAGAGTTGTTTGAGGTCCCCAAAGCCCCCTCGGATCATTTTTTTAGCAAGCCCTTTAAAAATGTATTGCTCTGAAGTCATGTGTTACCAAGAACAAATGATGTCAAACCTCTAAAGATCTGAGGTGTGCTCAAAAGGCATAACTCATAAAGTTTAACTTTGTTCCAAAGTTAATGTTTAAAATGTGGGTTAAAAAAACCCAGAAAGTGAAAAAACAAAGATACCATATACCTTTCCCATGAATGTTATTATAAAAAAAATTGGAACTTGTATCACATGATACAAATAAGTAATAACAATAATAACAATTATTATTATAACTGACATATACATAGCATATAGTCTTGCAAAATACTTTACAAATATTATCTCGTTTGATCCTCACAACCCTGGCAAGTAGGTACTATTATTATCCCCATTTTACACATGAGAAATTGAGGTAGACAGAAGGTAAATGACTTGCCTAGGGTCACAGCTAGGAAGTAGCTGAGGAGGATTTGAATTTATGTCTTCATAACTCCAGGCCCAGCTCTCTATCCACTGGGCCACCCAGCTGCCACAAGCAGATATTATGCCAGCTTAACAGTCGATTTTTTATGTAGCTCATCTATCAGAGGGCTCAGGTGTAATTTACTGCAAGAAAAACAAATTTATTAGAGTGTAGAGTGGGACTTATTGTACTAGGGATAAGGGTGGTTGGCAAGAATATGCTTGGGGTAAAAGATCCCATACTTCGGCGAAATTGCTAACCAAATGTAACATTCCTGAACTGAGTTGCATATAATATTAACATCCAGGTTTTTTTTTCCTTTCAGAGATGACTAGTAGACTCTGAAATGATATTTCAGGTGAATGTGTGGCTTCTGTCAGAAGTGAAGTGAACAGTGCTGATCATGGCTTATGCTAAGTGTTAAACTCGTCCAAGAATGTCAGAAGGGAGGCATTCACCTGGAGAGCTACTACTTTTGCTTCACCTTGTATATACAGCTGAACGCTACAAGGATCTAAGTTGAGAGGAATGGTGACAGGCTATTAGTGCTGATATTTATTTATTAAACATCTACAAACATGAAATAATTCACCCATTATTCTTTCCATGAATTCAGTCCATTATGTCAATTTGCTTTTCCTAATTGCTTTTAGTTTCATTTCTAGGATTTTTTTCTTAAGCTATTGACAGTATAAAGTGATATTTGAGGATTTTGGAACCTTAAATAATTCCCATTTTTCGCTTGCTTAAACACTTGGAAGCAGAAAAAAAAATGTAAGGTGGAAAAAAACTTTAAGAGGTTAGCTAAAACACTGTAACTCAATCATTTTAAAAAGTGAAACTACAGGATTTAAATCTGGAAAGGAACTTGGAAATCATCTAATCCAATCTTTTCATTTTACAGATGAGGAAACTGAGGCTCAGAGACATTAAGTGACTTACCCAATGTCACACAGGTAATAAGAAGCAACACTAGGATTATGAAGGACAAAGATTATGACTCCAAGTATTGTGCTATATCTGTCCTCTCTAAATTTCCACAACACTGCTCTCTCCTGGTTCTTCTCCTACCTACCTGACCACCTAGTCTCCTTTGCTGGATTGTCATCCAGGTTATACCTGCACTAACAATGGGTACCCCACAAGGGTCTGTCTTGGGTCCTTTTCTCGTCTGCCTTTATATCATCTTCCTTGATGATCTCCTCAACTAGTATCAATTCAATTATCTTCTCTTTGCAAATGATTCTCAGGTCTATTACTCCAGCCTTTACCTCTCTCTGGACCTCCAGTCTTCCATCGCCAACTGTATTTTGGACATCTCTAACTGGATGTCTCATAGATATCTCAAACTCAACATGTCAAAAACAGAACTCATTATCTTTCCACCAAAACTCTGCCTTCTTCCCAATTTCCTTACTACTGTTTAGGACACCACCATCCTCTCAGTCATCCAAGCTTACAACCTAGTGTTATCCTTAACTCCTCACTCACAGTCACCACTCACATCCAATATGTCCTCAAGTCTTTTTGTTTCTACATTCACGTCTCTCATATATATTCCCTTCTTTCCACTTAGATATCCAACACCCTGGTGTAAACTCTCACCACCTATTTAAATCATTTTCAGTCATGTCCAACTCTTCGTGACCCCATTTGGGGTTTTATTGGCAAAGATACTGGAGTAGTTTGCTATTTCCTTCTCCAACTCATTTTACAGATAAGGAAATGGAGGCAAAGAAAATTAAGTGACTTACCAACTTGCCAAGGGTCACACAGCTAGTGTCTGAGGCTGTATTTGAATTCAGGAAGATGAGTTTTCCTAACTCTAAGCCCAGCGCTCTACCCTCTGTGACACCTAGCTGCCACTCATCACCTCACATTTAGACTATTGCATCAGACTTCTAATTGGTTTCCTGCAGTCAAGTTTCTCCCCACTCCAATCTATCCTCTACTCAGCTCTTAAAGTGATCTTCCTAAAACACATCTGACTCCATCACCTCCTATTCAACAAATTCCAGTGGTTCCATATTACCTCCAGGGTCATATGTAAAATCCTCTTTGGCTTTTAAAGCCCTTCATAACTTAGCCCCTTCCTACTTTTTCTCTCTTCTTACATTTTACTCCCATCCATACACTCTACGATCTAACCACACAGGTTTTCTTGCTGTTCCTTATACATAACACTCCATCTACCAACTCCATGCCTTTTCAATGACTGTCCCCAGTTCCTGGAATTCATTTTCTACTGATTGCTGCTTCCTAGTTTCTTTTGTTGTTGTTGTTTTGTTTTTGTTTGTGGTTTTTTTGGTGTGTGTGTGTGTTTTTAGTGAGGCAATTGGGGTTAAGTGACTTTCCCAGAGTCACACAGCTAGGAAGCATTATGTGTCTGAGGTCAGATTTGAACTCAGGTCCTCCCGACTCCAGAGCTAGTGCTCTATCCACTGCACCACCTAGCTGCCCCTTGCTTCCTAGTTTCCAAGGGCTTCCTTGAAGATTTATCTCAAATCTTACCTACTGCAAGAAGCCTGTTCTGGCCTACCTCCCTCTTCCAGCTTACCTTCCCCCTCAATGGCTAGCATCTTCCCTCTGAGATTACCTGACATTTGCAATGTGTACATTTTGTATGTGCGTAATTGTTGGCATGTTTCCTCCAGTAGACTGTAAACAAGCACTGTTTTTGCTTCTTTTTATAGCCCCAGCACTTGGCACAGTGACTGGCACAAAGTAATTGTTTAATAAATGCTTGTTGCTGTTGTCATTGATGATGGCGTTGAGGACAATGATGCTATACAGAAGGGAGGTGTAATAAATGCCCCATGGATTGACCAGACTCCATCTAAGATCGAAACAATATTAAGGAAAACCAGGCTTCACAGAAGTATGCAAGGAAAGTAACTCCCAGATCACAATCTAACAGAACACAGTACACAAAAATATGCCAGTTTGGGGGAGGAAAGGACTGTTTTGTTTTTCTTTTCACATCAATGCCATATGATATGCTTAAGGGTTTTTTAATTTAGATTGAGTTACCTATATAAGGACAAGGGCACCTTCATTAAAAATATCCAAGGTTTTTTCTTTTCTTCGATGTTTCATTTTTATTATAAGTTCTAATAAGGTGTTAGATTTGGATACTAGTAATAATTACACTTTATTTCTCTCAGTTTTTTAGTGATGGCTATTGTATAAAAGCAATATTAAGTGTAATTACAAGCAAAGTTCTAGGGGAAAAAATGATTTATTTTTACCAACTGAGAATATTTTCAATTATTGTAGTATTAATGGTCTGGAGTTTTTTCTTCTCCCAATCTAATCATTCTTCTTCATCCACATGACAACCTTTCAAATACCTGAACATAGCTATTATCCATCTGTCCCCACCCTCAGTCTTATTTTCTACCCTGTTTTCTTAATACAAACCATTTTGAAATGAGCATTCTACCCTCAGTAGTGTATCTGGAATATCTTTCTGCCCTCATCTTTCGATCACATTCTAAATAAATAAACTCAGCTTGTAACTCTACCACCATTGCAACATCCCACACACACTATAGAATTTTGATGTTTTTTATTTTTTAATTTATGGAATAAAACAAGCAGTTCCATAACACACTATGATAAAAAAAAAAGATGGTTGTATATGAAACTGCAAATCTACTGTGCACAAGTTGCTATTCCTTTCAAATATACAACAAAATTATCATGTAAATTTTTTTCTTTCCTCTCCCCCATCTTAGAGATGGCTACCATTAGACACAAATAGGTATATATATGTAAAAATTTTATTCCAAAAATCTAGTGACCATGTCCTAGTTAATCATTATGCCTCTTCAACCTCTAACAGAATGCTTAGCATGGAGTGAGCACTTAACAGATGTTTGTCAAGTGCTTTCTTTTGATACGAGGATGAAAAATTACTCCAAGAAAAAAAAATCCCATTTGGTTATCCTCCTGCTTAAAACAGATTCACAAAACTTAAAGTGCTGGAAGGGATGCAAGTAGCCACCTGGTATATATGTGCGTGTGTGCGTGTGTGTGTGTGTGTGTGTGTGTGTGTGTGTGTGTGTGTGTAGGCATGTGTGTGTATCTGGAGAGAGAGAGAGAGAGAGAGAGAGAGAGAGAGATGGATGAATGGATGAAAAGCATCCCTACCCCAATATAACCACAGTGGTTATCTTGCCTCTGCTCAAACATCTCCAAGGAGAGGAAATCCACCATCTCTCAAAGCAGTCCATGACATTTTTAAATAGCTCTAATGGTTAGGAAGTCTTTCCCGACATCAAGCCTACACTATTGCTTTGCAACTTCCATTTATTGTTCCTGGTTTTGCCCTCTGGGGCCAAATAGAATGAGTCTAATCCTTCTTCTTCATCCCCATGACAGCCCTTAAACATAGCCATTATCTTCCATTCTCTACTTCCAATCTTCTCTTCCCCAAGCTAAATATTCCCAGTCCTTTTAACTGAGCCTCACATGACATGGACTTAAGGACCTCCAAAATGTCAATTGCCCTCCTTTGGACATTTTCTAGCTTGTCGATGTCTGTCCTAGATGATGGTTCCCAAAAATAAACACAATATTCTAGATGTTGTCTAACAACAGCAAAGTACAGTAAACCTATAACTTCTTTAATCATACAAACTATGTCTCTGTTAATTCAGCCTAAAATCTCATTAGTTTCTTTAGATGTCACATGATAATACTGACTCATATTGAGCTTTGAAACAAACCGCTAACTATACTTCCCCTATCTCACACTTGTGAAGTTGATTTTTTGCACCCAAGTAAAATACTTTTACATTTATCCCTAATACATTTCATCTTATTTGATTCAGCCCAATGTTCTAACTTGTCAAGAACCTTTTGAACCTTGACTCTGTCATCCAGTGTGGAGCTATTCCTCCCAGCCTTTCGTCATCTATAAATGTGATTAGCAATTCATCTAAGTCCTTATCCAAATCATTGATAAAAATGTTAAATGATGCAGGGAGTAGCACAAATCCCTGGAAATTCATTAAAGGCCTCCAACTGCATTGCAATTGAGCCCTTAGTTAATTTTTGAATCCAACCAATTCAATCAGTTCAGATCACCTACATTATGATCTAATTCATATCTGTTTCTCTTTTCCATAAGAATAAGACAATATATATTTACCAAAAGCTTACTAAAATCTAAACTATATTCACATTATCTACCAGATGAGTAAAAAGAAGGAAAATAAGGTTATTCTGGCATGTCCAATTCTTAACAAAACTATGGTAGTTCTTTGTTATTACCTTCCCTTTTTAGATATTTACCATCTTTTTAATGATCCTAAGATTTTCCCGACTCAAGATTAAGTTCTATGGCCTAGAGCTAGAAAATGCTGTTCTCTCTCCTTTTTAAAATCAGAACACCCTTCTCCAATCTTACACCGACTCTACCATTTTTCATGATCTTTCAAATACTCCTAAGAGTGGCTCAGCAATTGCAGGTGCCAATTACTTCACCATGATAGAAAGTAGTTGATCTGTGCCAAGTGACTTGAATTCATCATAAGCAACTATATACTCTCGGGTATACACTCCCTATTAGTCATTTTTGTTCTGTCATTTCCAGTGCAAACATCAATCTCCTTTGGCAGAGAAGCAAATTAAAATTGAGAACCACTTATCTCTTTAGTGTTGGTTGAGATCATTCTATCTAGCCTAAGCAAAAGCACTATCTTTTCCTTAATCTTCTTTTTTCCTCTCTGCATAGTTTCAAAAATTAAAAGCCTTTTTTGTTGTCTTTGGCTTCTCTTATCAAACTCAACTCGTTCTGAGCTAATTTTTAGCGCTCTGACAGCATTTGAGAGCATCATCCTCAGATTTCACCTTTTCTTCTTCCTATTTTGTACTTTTGCTTATGTACCATGTCTTCACATGTGCTCTTGCTTGCTTTCTTCCCAATTAGAATTGAGATTTTTTTTTTAAATTATCCTCTCAGCCCTGGAGTTTTAAAAGTCAAACCAATTAGCTAGTGACTTCTATAGTGATTTTTAAATATCTTCTCCATCATCAACTTTCTTAGGGGAGATAACGGAATGTTCAGTGTATTTGTGAATTCCTCCAAACGTAGTTTCCTGTGAATGTAATAACTTCTGAAAGATGTCTGTCAAATTTCTACAGACAATCCATCACAATTTGACATGCTGTATTCATCACATCTTATTATATTGTACCCCAAGTTTCTAGTACTTAATATTAACACAATGTTGCCAGGATTTTGCTTCAGCTATTTTAAAAGAAAGTAAACAGTAAGCCAAAAGAGAAATGACTATTTTTTTTAAATACACATCTTCATCTCTAGAGTTGCCTTGCATGTGGTCAGGATAGAGATAAGCAAAATTTAACAACCAATAACTCAGGATTCCTGTTCTCTTTCTGAAACATAACTGTCATAAAAATATACTCTCCACTTAGGGTTACTGTGAGTAATCAGTTATAAATGACAAAGAAGAAAATGAATATACTCCCCAATGAAACATTTTCCATCATTAACAATAATAGAAATGTTGCTTCCAACAAGCCCTAGGGCATTGCTAGTACATTGAATCTGAGAGAAACTGTTGATAGATGAGGCTGGCCTGGCAGGAAAGCCGCCAGGATTTTTTCCTTGTATAATGATTACCTAAAAATGGTTCAAATATCCCTCAATGACGCATTTTCAAAGGAACCAGTTATATTTCATGGAACAGTGAAAACTACTTAAGACCACCTGTTGTTTCATTGGAACATAGTCTTTTGGACAAGTAACCTAAGAGATCAAGGTGTTCAGTGACTAAGGAACTCAACCAGGAGTAAGAAGACCTGGGTTCCCTTAACATCTCTTAATCATATGATTTAGGTAAGTCATGTACTGTTTAGGAGACTCAGTTGACTAATCTTTAAGGATCATAATACCAATTCTTTCTAACTTATGGGATCATTGAGATGGCCAAACATGGGGAAAGGAAAATGAAAAGTAAGAGAAAGGAAGAAAAGGGGAAGGGAGAGAGAGAGAGAGAGAGAGAGAGAGAGAGAGAGAGGAGAGAGAGAGAGAGAGAGGAGAGGAGAGAGAGAGAGAGAGAGAGAGAGAGAGGAAAGGAGAGGAAAAGGGGAAAAAAAGAAAAATAAAGGGAAGAGGAAGGGAGGAAAACCAGGGGAGGAAAGGGATGTGGAGGGGCAGAAAGGAAAGAGAAAGAAAGGAAAGGGAAGAGGAGGAGAGGAGGGAAGGAAAAAGGGAAAAGAAAGAGCAGAGTAGGGGAGCAAAAGAAAAGGGAAGGTCTGAAACAACGAACATACTTCAGTGGCAAATGTTGGCACCAACAAAAGCCAATAATTAGAGCTTTTACCTGAAGGATGATGTTGTAGAGAAGCAGGGTTGCCAGTGACACAGAAAATAGACAGTGGTAGGGTGGTGGCAGTATTGACATGGAGAAGAATTGAGGGTGGCAGTGTAGATAACCATTCCATCCATGAAGGACAAAAATGTTCAGTGGCCATGGTACAGAGGACTGTACAACCACAAATACAGCCCTTCCTCCAGAGGGATACACTAATATGCTCATAGGGATAGGTGAAGGGAAATGGGCCTGGTCAGAGGGGTACTATGGCAAAAGGAACCTGGGAGTGAGTGTAGGAGAGAGAGTGAGATTGTGCTTCATGGTACAGGGTGGAAAAGGACTAAATGAAAAAGTGGTAGTTATGAGGTGGAGAGTATGGCCTCCAAATTGCTATGGAATAAATGTACACACACGTGCACACACAAACACCTGAATATCAGTGCCCTATGACAAAGCTGTGATGGCCCTGACCTACTTAGGACTCTGCCAACAATTTTTTGTTTTTATGTAGTCTACCTTCTAAACAGTGATCATCTGAATTTTTAAAGGACTACTGTCCCTCTGATGAAGGACACCGATTTTCATTACCCAAACTTCTGACCCAGAGAATAGTTTTAACATTTACTTTCAGGACCATTTTTGAGGTTTTAAATTAAACTCTTTGTCTTAATTTAAGGTAATAGAGGAATTTAATCCTGTTTTGTCAAAGGTCTTGATTTTAATAGACCTAATCAGCTGGCTGACTTAAATCCAAGAAATAAAGGTCAAGCTTTGGAGATTTGTCTATCTTATTCTATTACAGATAGTAAGAAACCAATGTAACACACTATGAAAGAGAGATGTACTTTTGAAAAGCACTCCCTTTGAAATTAAAGAAATCAAAATAACAAATAATCACCTAAATCCCTGGGAGCCCATCATACAGAGGGTTATTAATTCAATGAGAAAGAGATCCAGTATATAGTATACATCAATTATCCCAGATAATGAAACCAAGGTACTATATTTTAGAGAATCAAAGACTTGCTTAATAAGGAAATACTGCTATTTTGCATGCTTTGCTTCTTCAGAAAATATGATGATTGCAGTTTTATTCAGGTTCTAGAATTTCATAATTCTGAGGACCATTAACATAAAATCTTGAAATATAAGTTTTAGATTTGAAATATGCTTCACCTTTTTTTGCCAAAATTTGATCAAATGAAATAACATATATAAAACACATGAAAGCCTTAAAGTATTATATGTTAACTTTTATTATTAATATTACAATAATTTTAAGAGTAATAGTACAGAATTATCAGCATTTGAGGCTTTTCTGTAGCAATTAAAAACTATTGGTTACAGATTATCAACATAAAAATGAGCATTTAATACTTCAAGTAATTCTGAATTTCTAGTTGGGGCTTTATCCTTTCAAAGGAAACAGATGTATTAGGGAAGCTCTGAGAAAAATAGAATTTAGATATTTCATTTAGAAGTTATAACAGCCATTTCAGTGGAAATGTGGTCTCAGTGATGCCAGGTGGAGGTAGCCTGCCTCAGGATAGGGTTCCATCAGCTCTGAGAAGTTTCTGAGAATTAGGTAGGGTGTCCTTCACATACTTCTCAGGTCATTCATACCTAGAGGATGATTGCTCACCCAAAAACCTGAGTCTATAGCTTAGATCATCTTTCAGAGCTGAGGGTGTCAGCCAATCATGGAACCAAACATTTTTGAAGTGTTTATTATGTATAAATTTTGTGGACACAAAGATAAAATAGTCCCTGCTTTTGAGGAGATTACATTCTAATAGAGGATATATGCACAACTGAGAACACCCCTTCTCACAAGATTTCAAAGACTAAAGTCATTTGGGGAGGGGGTATCCTAGTAGCTGGGGAGAATCAAGAAAGGCTTCTCACACACACACACACACACACACACACACACACACACACACACACAAAGATGGCAGCAGTCTTGAAAAAAATCAAAGATTCTGAGAGGCAAAGGTGAAGAGAGAAGGCATTCCAGGAATGAGACAGACAGTGTCAAGGGAAGGAGGCAGGAGATAGGGAAGTACGTACACAGATCAATGAGTAGATCAGGTTGCAACATAGAATATACAGAAAGGAATAAAGTATAAGAGACAGGGAAAGTAGGATTTGTTGTTGTTTGGTTATTTCAGTCATGTCTGACTCTTTGTGATCCCATTTGGAGTTCTCGTGGTGAAAATACTGGAGTGGTTTGCCATTTCCTTCTCCAGCTCATTTCACAGATGAGCAAACTGAGGCAAACAGGGTTAAGTAACTTGCCCAGGGTCACACAGCTAATAAGTGTCTGAGGCCAAATTTTAACTCAAGAATATGAGTTTTCCTGATTCCAGGCCTAGTATTCTATTCACTGTGCCACCCAGCTGCCCAGAAAGGTAGACAGGACCAGGTAATGAAGAGCTTTCAATGTCAGAAAAGTTTATGTTGGATCCTATGGGTAATAAGGAGCTAGGGGAATTTGTTCAGCGTGGGGGAGCTGACATGATCAGACCCCCGACTTAGGAAAATCATCTTGCTTGCTGTGTATATTAGAAAGAGAAAATGATGGTAGTTTCAGGAAGTTCTTTATCCCACTCAACCTGATTCCTTCAGCTTTTTTGTTATAATAGCTTGTATGCATACCACTGTCTCTGACTGACACTGATGAACCCACATAGTCTTGAGCAGTAGCCACTACACTACCCTTACTTCTAGCTGAGCCTCCCCTGCTGAGCCATGGACTGAATGATACACAAGCTCCCACCAATTACCCGGCTTCTTTATTTTATTAAATTTCACTTCAGAATGTAGAGATTTCCTTTTTTTGGATATGTTAGTAACAGCAGTATTGCTATTACATCAACCTCAATTAGGGTTGTGTTTTGCCTCATGAATGGAATAAAGGAAGAAAGAAGGGGAGACATTCTTCTGAGGTGGCTGAAAACAAAGAAGGAGAATAAAGAGGATATATAAAAGAAAGAAGCTGCCTGAGCTGAAATTAACTGAGCTACCAAAAGTGACAAAGGAAAAGAAGTATAGCATGCATACATAGTCTCTCTGAGGAGAAGGAAAAGACTAGGCAGGGTCCTAGAGCTCCCTGTTCTGAGCACCAGGTAATAGTACTGTTGGCTCCAAACAACATGGTTGCTTTCTAGAGGGGTAGAAATGGAAACCTTCTAGAGGAAACCTTCCATTAGGGATCAATTGAGATAATATTTGTAAATCACTTAGCATAGCTCCTGGCACATAGTAGGAGCTTAATAAATGCTTGTTTCTTCCATTCCCAGAAGGGTGGGGGCAATAACAAATAATACATTTACACAAATGGGATATTCAAATTTGGGATTTAAATTCTTACATTTTATTATCTTCATTTATATCTCAATCCTATATGACAGGTTGGCATAAACTCTGTGTTTTTACCTAACCATTCTGACTTGGTTACTGGCTTTATTTGAAACTGCTAAATCCCAATTCTCCTCTCTCCCCAGCTGCCAGCACCCATTCAGAACTTTTCTCTGAGTCTTCAGTCTCTCATTTGCAATTCTGTATTTTTGCATTCCACTCTCATCTTTTGCAAACTCCCCTGAGTCTCATAGATATATCAGATCATTTTTTTTTTCCTTTCATGAGAGGCACAGAAAGGTTTGGGCTATTCTATAGGAACACTACTGGCACACATAAGTTAGGTGTCATGATAGAATGTCAGAGCCCAAGTCAGACACTAATGTCAATTTACTAATGTTCAATATAGTAGCTGAAAGCATGCCAAACTTTGATTTATAAACAGAAGGAAATATCTGTCTCTCGATATTGGTGTGTAACACTCCTTAATTTCCAGAAGAGATAGAGCTTTTCTTTTATATCAAGGTAATATCTCACCACATTTAACATATTTTTTAATTGATAGAACATTTTCTCATTTTGAATTGCCCACTTCCAAAAGGAAACCAGAAAAAAAAAATGACAGTAAGAAATCTAATGATGATAACTGAACATTTAAGGACCAAAAATGCCTAGTTATTATATTTGTTAAATACATGAAGATTTCCAAGTGAGTGTACCTTCTCATGTAGCTAAGATAACAAAATGGAACAGAAAATTATAAAATTGCTTTATTGCAACATTGTTTCCAATCTAGGTATTTAGCTAGCTTCTTTCTGAGTTGACATTCTATGTGGGACTAGGTACAATTTTCATTAAAATCTAGATTCTAAAGGCCTGAATTTTTTAAGTGAGGTCAAGAAAAATAGGCACATATATTGACAAATCAATCCTGTGAACAATTAAGCATTTAGCTGTTGACTGGGCCTCCTAATTTAGCCACCTCTCTTCGCTTAGTAAGGGCTCTGAGACAAGGGGTTGAGAGAGACAACTTACATAGATAGCTACTGATCCCATTCTTTGCTTCTTCTATGGCATAAGTATGTCATATGCCAATCATGCTATTCTGAAACTACATACTGCCCAGACAACAGTACTAGCTTTGCCCACTTCTTCGCATGGTTAGATATCAGAGTGCAGCTAACAGAGAAAGGAATGGAAAAGAACAGTCCACAGAGGAGGCAACAGAGAGTTCCAATTAGTGAATGTACAGTAGAAATTTGGATGTTGAATTAGGAAGTAGTTTGACTGCAGGCTGCATGAGACCAGAACTTTAAAAGTTAGAAGGTGAATGGGATAGGGATTTAAATAGAAATCCCAATCTATAAACCCAGACACTTTTCTTAACTGATTCCCTCTTTTAACCGTCAAAGAATTAAAAAATGAACTGCAAAAGTCAGAAGCCATAGAGCTCTGCTCATGAGGAGATGAGAAAAGTAAGGATTCCTTTTAAAATAGTTACACATTTAAATCTGATAAGAGCTCACTGTAAATATCAAAAGAAGCTCTATTGCTATTTGAACTTTGGAATTCCTGTGTTACATTTTTTTAAAAGTGAGCACTGATGGAACTTGGATCAATGGAGAAACAACGGTGGATGAAAGAACTTGGAGAAAAGCGTTTGGGGGCTTTAAAGAGTTGTCCGCTTCTTATTATTACTTACAGAAATGTAGTTAACACTTTAAAAAAATCTAATCACAGGTTTTAGAGCTAAAGGTGTAAAATTGAAATCAAACTGAATCCACATATTGACTTAGAAAACCACAAATTAACATTTCCTATGTAGTGCTGTATTTTTCTTTATTTTAACGTTTCCCAATTACATTTAAATCTGGGTCTACAGCACTGGGAAGTTTGAACCACTGGGAGTTTGTGACCTCTGATGTTTGGTCCAATTCTCTAATTTTGCAGAGGAAGAAACTAAAGCCCAAAGTGAGAAACTTAGTTGCCCAAGATCATAAAGGTGGTTAACAGTTGAGCTGTAATTTTTACCTGGAGTTCTTTGACTCTAGCTGCAAAGTGGTTACCTGTACCATATTTCCTTTACCTCTTCTCTATTTAAAACCTTAATCATTCTTCAAGATACTAATTAAGATGGAGGAAAGGGGAGAGGCTTGAGGTGGATTGAATAATTAAAAGGTTATCACAAATATCTATGAGGGAGATGATGATGTTCTTAACTAGAATAGCAGTTATATAAGTGGTGAAAAGGGGGTGGATTCAAGAAATGATGTGGAAATGTAACTGACAAGATCTGGCGACCAGTTGTATATGTGGAATGAAGGAAGGTGAGTGTCAAAGTCAAAGTTTGTTCCAAAGTTGTAAACCTATGTGATTTGAGGAATGATGATGCCTTTCAACAGAATAGGGACGTTTGGAGGAGAAATAGGTTCTGGAACAAAGATAATGAGTTCTGGTTTGTAAATGAGGCTGAAAGAGGCATCTTGTTGGAAAGGTTTAATAGATGATGATATAAAACTGTAGTTTAGACTACAAACCAGGGCTGGGTGTATAGATCTAAGAGTCATGAGTACAAAGATACAGTATAAACCCATGTGAGCTGATGGTGTCACCAAAAGAGAAAAGAAAAGAGGGTTCATGATAGAGCCTTTGATTATACCCATTTTTAAAGGGCACAGCAATTCAGCAAAGGAGACTGAGAAGGAGCTGTCCAACAGGTGAAAGTGGAACAAAGAGAACAGTCCAGAAACTCAGAGAAGAAAGAATGAAGGTGGTTAATGCTGTCAAATACTGCAGAGAGATCAAGAAAAATGAAGGCCAAGCAGAGGGCATCAGATCTGGCAAATCGGTACATGACTGAATGTCAAAGATCATGTCATAAAATAATTAAAAGAGTAGATTATATGCATTTCATAGCTATGGTTGTGACATGTATTCTTAATCAAACAAGGTCTAGAGGCAATTACAAAGATAATATAAATAATTTTAATACATGAAATTAAAAAGCTTCTGCACAAACAAAATTAAGGTATCCAATATAAGAAGGGAAGCAACTGAATGAGAAAAAATATTTGTATTACATTTCTCAGATATTGGTTTGGTATCCAAGCTATAGAGACAGCTATTACATATACATATATGTATGTGTGTGTGTGTGTATATATATATATATATATATATATATATATATATATATATATATATATATATATATGTGTGTGTGTGTGTGTGTGTGTGCATGTTTATATAGAGACAGACAGAGAGACAGACACAGAGACACAGACACAGAGAGTATCAGCACATACATAAGCATAAGTTCTAGCTCATTATCAGTTTGGAGTAAAGGAGCAAAAGATGAAAAGGAAGGGGACAGTTGTGAGATGTAGACAGAGTAGGGAAGCAGAGTTCACAATGAATAGTTTCTATTTTCTCTGTAAAACATGAGGCAAGCCTCTTAGATGGGTCAGAGAAGGGGTAGAGTCCTGAGCAGACAAGTGTGTATACGTGCATCTATATACACACATACATAAATATTTGCATGTATATACACATGTATGTACATATAATTGATGTGTATTGACATATGTGTGTATGTAAACTGATGTATTACATAAAAGTTTGCCAAGTGCTCTACATATATTCAAGTCTTACAGCCTAAGACAGAATGATGTCTTTGATAGAGTAACTCAAGCCCTGATGCCCAGGATGGACAGTTAAAAAATAAAGACTGAGGACACTAGTGATGTAGATAGGAATAATTCAGATCAGTGTCCTAAAGATTTTGGCCCTTAGAGATAAATAGCCTGTTTTATCCAAAACTTTCCTCCCTGAAAGGGAAAAAAGCCAAGCAAAGGTTTTTTGTTTGTTTGTTTGTATATTTGTTTTCTCTTGTTTTTGCCCCTAAAGCAGTTAGGTAGCTGAGTGTGAAAGGGCTGCCACTTTTCAGAAAGGGAAGTGGAAAGCCTTGGGGCTTTAAACAAAAAGAGCATAACACAGACCATTCTTCTTATTAAAAATAAAAAAGAACACTACTACCAAGGAATCCAACTGAAACTAAAATCTAGAAGCAGAGAGAAACTCCCTAACCACATACCCAGAAAAAATGCTCCAAACAATATCCAAAAGAGACTCCACTCCCAGAAAGATAGAATACCTTAGAGACTGTACTTTGAGCTGGCCAACACATTTAGCAAAGACAAGATGCCCAGCAAAGACCAGTGGGAAACAAACTAGGTAGTAACAACATGATGATATCACCAAAAGATATCAGCACTTCTAAAGCATTGGAAGTATGAGCTGCCCTTCCATATGTGTGTTCTGGTTACATGTGCTTTCTACAAAGATGCCTCTCCATGCATCTGCCTCAACCCTCCCTATTCTTCCTGTTGATCATATGTGTATTTTTGCCAGAGTCTGCCAAAGTTTTATGGAAAAACTTTTATTGCTACTTTTCTTACTATACTCTCTCTTTATAACACCCTCTTTGAGGTACTTCTCACAATTTTCATTTGTCAATTTGGTCCCTAGAGGAGCAAATACCCCAATTTTAAAAAACCCTGTTGGTCTGTACCTATAAAACCATAACTTGCCAAACCAAATTCCACCAGTCGATTTACCTTTAAAAGTCATCCAGTAGACATACTTAACTCAAAGCAAGGATAATAACTGGCATGACATCAGCAGAACAATAACAAAACAACAACAGTGAAAACACCGTTCTTACTATTTCAATTACTAGTGTGCTAAATGAGGAAGTAGAATTATCATTGTGAAAAAGACAAGAGGAGAAGTTGGACCAGACCAAGAATATATAAAGAAAATCCATCCTGGAAAGGACAAAATTTTCAGCCATATTGAAAAATCAGTTCTTAAATTATCTGAAAAAGGAGAAAATACTGAATTTTGGGGAAAATCCTAGAAAGTGTTACTTCTGCAAAAAGGTAGTTGAGAAGATATCAATAACTACTGACTCATATGCCTAATTTCTCATCTCTAGAAAATCTTTATAAGAATGATCTACACACACTCTTTTCAAAGATATACTTACAATATGAGAAAGGAAAAGGCAGGCTTTCACAAACAATTTTCTACAGAAGACTTCTTCAGAGACACAATAAACTAAAAGACGTAGTAAATAAAACATCCCACTGTACTTAATGTTTGTGGACTACAAGAAAGGCATTTTTCTAAGTAGAGCAAAATTCTGCCTTAATGACTCTGTACCAACAAACTGTTTTCCAGGCATTTTATGAACATTATACAAAATTCCTCGATAGATGCAACAACAGAAATTATTTTGTTTAATGATCTACTAATTGCCAACATCAAGTGAAGCATAAAACAGAGAGACACATGCACCTTAAAAAACATTTGCCACTATCTTGGAGGAAATTTGACACAGAGTCCAAATGGGAGAGGTTCCCTTTAGATGATGAACTTCTCCAGATGATCTTGTTTATGAATGAGTTTGTGCTGAATGCATCAAACTCTTGAATGATACAGTCTCTTAAATAAGATACACAGTTACTCAAAAAGCTTACTATCCATATGGGGAAAACAAGAATGAAGGATGCCTATTGTCCAGACTCCAATATGCTTGCTAAGCTGGTCTATCAGTATATAGCTCAGACACAAATAATGGAGTCAATAAATGAATCAAACTGAGTAGAAAGAGGACAGAGAGTTAGATTTACTTTGGGAAATTGAGCAATTGTTTTAATGACCCTAGGCTTCTCCCTGAAATGAAGGCCCTTTTTTTTTTAAACACAGATTCTCTTCTGGTTATGCTATAGCAATGTGAATCACGGAACACTGCGATTTCTAGAGAATCAAAACGGAAGGTGACTCAAAGGCCAAAGACATATGTTTGATGGACATAAGTAGGATGCAGCATATTCACTCTGACTATTGGCACCCAAAATATGAAGTAAAAGATATTATCCAGAAAAATTATTTGGAAAATAATTGGACTAGTCATCTTATGAGAATAAGTTACAATAAACAGGCAGTTGACTGTACCACTGATACCTTTGTATTATTAAAATGAATTAGAGGAAAGCCTCCAATGTGTTGAGTGGTTCCTCTATGAAGATTTATGGGGGGACATTGAGATGAGTGTCACAGTATGAGAAAACAAGGATGTGTCGGAATCTTTACCACTGCTGGGAATAGCCACATAGATAAGGTCATAGTTCCACAGACATACTGAAGAAAAACCTGATTATCTGAATAACCTTACAAAATTTAGAACTTTTCTGTCAGAGATCCTTTGGTATTTATTTATGATTTCTGAGCATTTTAAAAAACTATCTTTTTTCTGTGTTTCTCTCTGGAATACTAGCTTCTAAATAAGAGAATCACAGATTGAAAAGGTTATGGGGAACCTTAGAAATCATCAAGCCTTAGTCTCTCATTTTATAGATAAGGAAATTTAAGCCAAGGGAAGTTGAAGAACTTGACCAAGGTCACTCAGTGGCAAAACTAGGCACTAGAACAAAAGTCTCTTGGGCTTCAGGGTACTTATGATCTGCATTGGGGGCATTAAAAAGAATGTAGAAGAGTACCTTCAATTTTACTTGCCATATATGTTTTCCTCTTCATGAATGAAAACATTTTATGTGATAATAATCACCAGAATCCAACCAGTTATTTCATGATTTTCTGGGCCATCCGAGTTTTGAATGATGAGGGCATCACAGTTATCAAACAAGAGTTCTTTTATTTGAACTGCATAATGATATCTTTTTACCTGAGAAGTTCCAAGGCTTGTGCTAAGTATTTAGGATACAAAGACACACTTGAAACAGTCCTTACCCTCAAAGAGCTTATATGCAAATGGAGGAGACCTGTTCTATATAGGTATAGGTTTTTACAAAATATATTCTCTTTTTTCTTTATTTTTTGAGACTTCTTACCCAAATCTTACACAGGCTGGAAATGTAGCAGTCATTCTTAGGCCTAATTCCAATACTGAACAACAAGGAAATTTTAGCCTGCCCTGTTTTTCTCAAATTGGGATAGTTCACTCTTCCTTATGCAAACTGATGACCTGGGGCTCTTGGGGGTTCACCACCCCAATGCCAGAATTAGGTCAGACACCCAATAGCTATAGCCCTACTGTAGCTCAGAATGCCTGAACCCAGTCATTCTACCACCCACAACCTCTCCTAGTATCAGGGATGATAGGCATTCACCACCATGCCTAGCTCTACAAAATAAATTTGAAGAAAGTACAAAATAGACTTCAAGGAAAGGCCCTAATATTTAGCAACCAAGAAGGCTTCTTACCAGGGGTGTTCTGGTAAATGTTTAACAACTGGCTTCCCGGGGGGGAAATGTACATATGGTTAGCTTTTAAGTTTAATCTGCATTATTAACATTGTTTCCATCACTTCCTTAAGTCTAGACAATCAAGAGAACAATAAATCAAGCCTTGATTTAGAGCCTTTTCTGATTTCCAAGGTATAATTCTCACACTGATAATTTAACAATTGGCTAGCTGCAGCACACGCCTGCTTCTTATAGAAGATGGCATTTCTGAGTCCACTTAATACTAGCTCTTTCACTTTATGGAGGAGGAGCCTTAGATGAAAAAAGGCTAAGTGACTTATGCAAAGTAATGCTACTAGTTAGATGAGCTGGGTCAAGAAAATTAGTCTCCTGATTTCTAGTTCAGACCTCTTTTCACTATGCCAAGAGTGAACTCTTTTAAAATAGAGCAGAGATAGACTATTCCTAAGTATATGAAGGATTGCTATACCACTGCAACTAATCCTCTAGTTCCCAGGTCTGGCTAGAGTTTGTGCTCATTGACTAAATTGAAGAGCAGGCTTCTGAAATATCCCAAGCAACAAAATCCAGAGACATAAAGTTGTAAGTGCCTATGTCATAAGCCCCCTTAATTACAGAGGTATAACAAGTTGATGAATTGGCAAGGTCATAAGAGTACACTGCTTTCTTCCCATTCTCTCTATTATAATGCTCTCCAGTACTTAGAGTCTGGCAACAGGGTTGGAAGAAGGCAGGATAATAGTGCAAGGTATTATAATAAAGTCCACTTTTAAATAATTATAACCAAAGTTAATTACACTGACATTTTTCAGCAAGTATTAAGTAAGTCAGAAGGAAAAAGGCTTAGAGGAAAATAAAAAGCTGGGGTGGACCATAAGAGTATCTCTTTTGTCTTTCATTCAGGAGTGTAATTAAATTAAGTAGGATTGATTGAGTGTCAAACATCTGTGGGAGTAATTCCCTAACTTCATTAATGCTATTGTGCCTGCAGAAGCATGGGTGGTAATTTCTCTCAGAAGCATCTAATGAGAGTCTGGTGATGAGGTAATGATGTGATATGAAAGCATTACCCAGAGCCGCTGCTGCTCCCATGCCTGTCGTTCTCACCGCTACATACGGACGTGGAATTGATTAGAAATGCCAGCCTGACAACAGTCCAGTCACTTCACTCACATTCACAGCATGGATGGGGACAGACAGTGGGCAGCAGGGCACTAGGGTAGTGAAGTCAGAAAGTTGAAGGTGGAGACAGCAAGAATACCAGAATAAAGGCAGGGCTGCTAAGGCAAGCAATATGAACATAAAACACATCATAGATAATGAGGCACAGTTTATATGTAAAATACTAAACAAAAATTATAACCATTTCTTCCTTGACCCCCATAAGAACCTGAGCCTTTCCACACAGCTAAGCTTTGCAAGATTTGAGTTAAGCTACAAAGAAGTGAGTCACTGGAAAGGAAAGGAAAAGTAGTCGTCCTGTTTCATTATTATTAGCATTGGTAATTGTACATTGGACACCAATAATAAGCTTGGTACTGTGTAAAACATACAGATATAAAAAGACTTTATTGAAGAAATTATGTGCAAAACACCATAAAACAATTAAAATATAATTAAATGTGCATGAATGAGAAGTTATCTTTTTCTTTTTTGTTCACTTTCTCTTTGGGGATTGAGAAGTTGTTTACTCACAAGGGTTCAATAATCATATGAGTATAACAGGCTTAAGAATTTTTTTCAACTCCCTTTCCTGAGATTCCTGGACCCAGAGCATCAATTCTCACTGTAAGAGAACGGTTTCACTTCCCATGAAGTCATAAGCACATGGCAGAGTTGTTGATTGACTAGAGGGAAGTACTGGAAGGATAGAGTAGTAATAGCATGGGAGTGCTCCACTGGGATCTTGATTATATAGAAAAGAGAGTAGTGTTTGAATCAGAACAAGCTAGGAGCTAGTGGTACTAGTAAATGTCGCCCTTTCCCACTTCAGTCTTACTTACTATACAAATATATTAATTGGATTATTTTTCTTCTGTTGAATTGTCCCTTCTCTGTAGTTCAGGCCCACACCACACATGGACTACATAATAGGCCAGTTGCCCATCTCATCAGTAACTCAAAGTAAGCATGAAGAAAAGAGTTATTCACCTTTGAAAAAGGAATATCCATTGTCAAACCAGATATCCTAATTTTTTATCTATTAAATACAGTCACATTGTCCATGTTGTAAAAAACATCACTTTATCCATTTAGTGATCTGTTATGTCTAAGAATTTACCCTTTTTAACAATTTATGATTAACATTAACAATGTGGTATACTATATAATGAACTTGGAAATGAAAGAATTAGATTCACATCCAATCTCTACCACTATACAGCTATAAACTTGGGCAAATCACTTAATGTCCTAGCCTCATTTTCCTCATCTGCAAATCGGTAATAAAAATAATTACAATGTCTACTGCACAAGGTATGTATACTGCAATGTAAAATGGAGCTAGAAACATATTTTAAGCTGTAACAACTTCTGGAATAATGTGTTTCACAATCTTTTCAATCAGTATGTCCTTTTATATGAATGTCCAAAGCTACCCCATTCAAGCTGGAAGGGCTGCCACTTTGAGTCTTGTGCATTTGCTTCTATATTGCAAATATCCACATTATTTAAAAGATTTAGGATAATGACATTTTGCTTTTCATTGCACATGTCTATATAGAAAGACAAACAATGCCTTAAAGTACACAAACTGGAACAATATATGAGTTCAACTAGATTTCTAAGTCTCTAGAGTCTGAAATCTCATTAGAAAGTTTCTTTATATTGTAATGGGATATAGTATTAAAATAAAAGGAACCACTACAAAGTATGCCAAAGTTTTCTTCATTTGAAGTTCTATTCAACTTCATCAAAGCCAAGTTTTGCTAAAGATATTCTAAAACTAGAGAAATATAATAAAGAAATTGTTGTCTGAAAGATAAGTGTTTTCATTTTCATAAAAGGTACCTTACAAATAGAGTGGAACCCTCGTATTAGTACTGATTAATGCACATATAATAACAGTATTATCTATTATGCTGGGCCTTGGCTATGAAGAGTTGTGGGAGAAAATTAATATATATGTGGTATATCTATACTCCTAATTTGGTCCAGACAATGTTTCTGTAATTTGGGGCAGTATTATAGCGAAAAACTGGAAACTTCCTTAATAAGTATAGGGGTAAAGCAAATATGTCCCCTCCTCCACTATCATTTTCATAATTCTACAAATTCTAACTACAGGAATAAGATTAAAGGAAAAATTAAAGGACATCGTTCATCAACAGAGACAAAATTGTACATAGTTTCACATAACATAGCAGTTTACTAAAAAAAAAAAACTCAGACAATCAGTAAAGGAATTAACCAAAGCAATAACTTCAATAAAATGACAATATACAAAATAAATTCACTAAAATTGCCATAATTTTATATAATGTTAACAAAATAAGGAGGAAACAAATGAATAAATTATATCCAAAATAGCTGTAAAATATATGAAATATTTGGGTGCTAACCTAGCAAAATGCATTAATGACAATTCTAAAAGAGAAATAAAGAAAAGCAAATATATTGAGGAAGGTATTCATTGGTCATGGCTGAACTATAATAATATTATAAAAACTACCTGCATAAATGTACAGACTTAGTGCCACACAAATCAGAGCAGCAAGAGGCTATTTTATGGAACTAGATAAAACAGTAATAAATTATTTGGAGGAACAAAAGGTTGAGAACTGAAGGGAAATACTTTGAAAAAAACAGGAATGAAGGGGGAATGCTATTACCAGATCTCATACTGTACACTACAGTTTAAAACAGCAATTGTTAAAGTTATTTAATGCTCTTTTAGAAAGAAAGAAAGGAAGGAAGGAAGGAAGGAAGGAAGGAAGGAAGGAAGGAAGGAAGGAAAGAAAGAAAGAAAGAAAGAAAGAAAAGAAAGAAGAAGAAAGAAAGAAAGAAAGGAAGGAAGGAAGGAAGGAAGGAAGGAAGGAAGGAAGGAAGAAAGAAAGAAAGAAGAAAGAAAGAAAGAAAGAAAGAAAGAAAGAAGAAAGAAGAAAGAAAGAAAGAAAGAAAGAAAGAAAGAAGAAAGAAAGAAAGAAGGAAGAAAGAAGAAGGAAGGAAGGAAGGAAGGAAGGAAGGAAGGAAGGAAGAAGAAGAAAGAAAGAAAGAAAGAAAGAAAGAAAGAGAGAAGAGAGAGAGAGAAGAGAGAGAGAGAAAGAAAGAAAGAAAGAAAGAAAGAAAGAAAGAAAGAAAGAAAGAAGAAAGAAAGAAAGGAAGGAAGGAAGGAAGGAAGGAAGGAAGAGGAAGGAAGGAAGGAAGGAAGGAAGAAAGAAGAAAGAAAGAAAGAAAGAAAGAAAGAAAGAAAGAAAGAAAGAAAGAAAGAAAGAAAGAAAGAAAGAAAGAAAGAAAGAAAGAAAGAAAGAAAGAAAGAAAGGAAATTAATGAAATTTACTACATAGGGAAGACCCAGAAGTATTCAAATACAATAGCTCAGTGTTCAATAAATTTAAAACACAAACTCACCAGTGAAGTATGTTTAGATGTGCAGATATAAGTGGACATAAATATGTAAGTCCCAAGAACTATCCCACAATAGACAAGTATAAGAATAGTTTTCAAAAGAAGAATTGCAATCTATTCACAATCATACAAAAGAACACTCCAACTCATTAATAATAGAAAAATACACATTAAACTTTGAAGTTTTATCTCACACTCATAAAATTGGCAAAGATGATAAAATATAAAAACAATAAATGTTGCAGTAGCTGTGAGAAAGCAAGTATGCTCATACACTGTTGTTAGGGTTTTGCATTTTTCCAACCACTCTGAAAAACTACATGGATTCTTGTGAGAAAAAGGACACTAAATTGTTTATATCCTTTAATCCAGTGATCCCACCAGTGGACATTTACTCCAAAGAAGTCAAAGATGGAAAGAAAGTTCCAACATAAACTAAAACATCCATAGTGTCACTTTTTGTAGGAACAAAAATACTAGAAAGTATTAGAGAATGTCTGAACAAATTGGGGCATATGAATAAAATTGAATGCCCCTGCACTGTAAGAAATAGTGAATATGTGGAATTCAGAGAAACATGGAAAGAATTGCATGAACTGATTCAGAGTGAAGTAAGTAGAACCAGGAGAGAAATACACACAATGACTACAATAATATAAAGAACACTAAAAGATAGTTAAACTCTTTATTACATAGGCTTTCTTGAAATGGAAATTTACTACTATATATTTTGAATCCTCTCACATTCTGCTGTGTACATCCCTTGTTTTTCTTTTCTTATTTTAAGTTTTAATATTTAAGTTTGTAGTATGTTATTTTCTTATAGCATATTTAAGTTTTAGTGTTTAAGTCTAAAATACAAAAAAAATTTTTAAAAAGATAGTCAAACTCAAATTGGCTGTGGTAATCTCAGGGAAGGAATATTGTATATTTTTTCAGAGTCAGTGATTTTATGGATTTGATTTTGCTTCACTGTTTTTCTGTTTGATTGGGGTTTGGTTGTTTTTTGGGTTTGGTGTTTTGTTTTTTGTTTTTTTGTTTTTGCTTTTTTTTGTTACTGTTTTTGTTTTGTTAAAAGGGAAGGTTTGGGGTGGGAAAGAATGGTATATAAGGAAATGTATGGTATAAGATCACTTCTGAGAGGATCAATAAAGCTTTTTTTAAAGAAAAATGAAGAATAATTTAAAACAACAGCCTTTGCTCAGTATTTGGCTACCATCCAATTTTCCTGATGAAGGAAGTAACACAAAAGGACACTTAGTCAAATTACCTGCCCAAGTTTACATAACTAATCAAACTCAGGATGTGGCCTACTTTTTAATTCTGTGCTTTGTCTGTCAGACTATCCTGCTTCCTCAAGAGAACAGGTTTTGAACTGACAAAATTAAAAATGTCAGGAACTGTAACTCAAACCTGTACTCCCCAACATGGATATCAAGAAAGTGAATCATTGTAGATGGGCATCATGAGAAATTGGTACTAATTCTCTAAATTAGAAAATGTGGACATGCTGGCAGGTTAATAATCAAAGATGACACAATAATTGAGCAGCTCAGAAAGAAGACTGGTAGAGCAGTAAGAACATTTAATCACACAAGGAATGTAAGAAGAATGAGATGGATCCATTTTTTTAAGCCTTGTTTTCTTTCAGGGAGGTCTTCTCCCTGTAAATGTTATAGAGTTAAGATCCCATAGGCCTTTTTTATTGAATCAAATAGCTGTTGGTTATTTTACCTAAGAATTACAAAAGAAAGTTAAATGTCTGAAATATATTTTAAAATATAGTAATACATGGGTTCAAGTAATTTTAAAATTATCAGATTCTGAGGGGTTACAACATTTAACCAGTTGTATAGCAGTCAAGGGGTTGTGTGTGGTGAGCAAGACTGTTCAATCACATATATTTGCCCCCCACATCATATTACTCACTAATTACCTAAATAATTTTCCTATTTTAAAAAAATCTCCTCTGCTTTGGGAAAATATAATAAAAGGATTTGTAATTATCTGTTTTTTTAAGGTCTGAACCTCGAGCCAGAGACAGCACTGTCAAAACACATTAGTATTAATTCTCTCTCTTTTTTCTGTGGATGTTCCCCCTTCATTCACCTCCTTCCATCTGTATTCCCAGCAAGTACAGGAGAGCCCAAGAGGAGAAAGACAATAAAGTATGACCATATTTCAGTTGGTAGTGGGAGGTGAGGAAGAGGAGTATGGCAGTTTCAACAACACAGCATCTGTTCCAATTTTCCTCATGCCCAATTAGCCCACACAAACCTCACACCGAGTCCTGTCCCCAGTCCTCGTGTGATCTGCCTCTTTTCAAGTTTCCAGTTACCGAACTACACTGAGCTTTTCATGGCCTCCTTTCTTCTTCATTCACAAGCTTTCTATGTGCCTCATCGGGAGCAGGGTTCCTCCTTGAATCTAGCTTCTGCCTGATCTATTTTGAACTCTCACTCTCAACTTGTTCTAATGTCCTTTAAAGGTCACTGGAGGAATAACTTTAATGAATGCATGGGAAAACCCTTGTTTGAAGAGGACCTCCAAAGGCTGCTCTATACCTCACTGAATTAAATCAATTACTAGACATACAGGTATTTTATACTCTTCATAATTCTTAGTCATTAGTGTGATAGTAATGATGTTGTCTACTGCAGAAAATCATCCACAAAATCCCACCTGTTCCTTCATCATGTTTTCCAGTATATGTGTAAGCCATTCTCATAAATATTTTTTACATAATGAGACAAAATAAGGAAAGAGGAATGTATGTGATAGTAGTAGCTGAAATCTTTTTGGCAGGGAGGGGTGGAAGCACCTTGTGATATTTTCCCATTCTTCCAGAGTCTGTTGCCTCACTAACATTTCAAAATCAGATAAATCGAAATTGAACTCATTACCTTTATCAAAAACATGCCATCCTCACCTCTCACTTCATTTATTTCTGAAAGTCAACTGTATCACCACCTGCCAAGTCACCCAGTCTTGACCTCTCAGAATCTTTTCCCTTTTTCTTCATTCCCCCTATCTAATTCTTTTTCAAGTAAGTCTTGTCAATTCCACTTCTACAATATTGCTTTCTTACATTCTTCTTCCTTTCATTCTCTTTTCTACCTCCCTAACATGGGACCACATCACCTGAAATAGAGTGCTACAACAGCTTCCTCATTCATGTCCCAGCCTCTCCCCTCCCACCCACCTCCCACACAGTTGCCAAAATAATCTTTCTGCAGAATAGGCTTGTCCATGACAGTCCCTTGCTGAAGAATCTTCAGTGGTTCCCTATTGCTTCTAGGACAAAATTAAAATCACCCAAACCTTGATATACAAGGTCTTTAAACAGTCTAGCTCCAGCCTCCTTTTACAGACTTATTTCACACAACTCCCATTCATGGACTCTCTGAACAAGCCTAACAGGCGTTTTCTCTAAAAGTAATCCACCAAAGAATTCAGCATTTCATCTCTTTCCTCTGTGCCCTTTCACAAGCTGTCCCTCATGGCTCAAAGGCACTCCACCTTCTTCTCTGACTCCTTAGCTTTCTCTTCCTCCAAGGTCCAACTAAGGTGTCATCTACTACAGAAAAGTTTTCCTGTTCTGCATCTCCTCACCCTAGTTATTAAAGTTCTGCCCTTCCTAAAAATGCTGTGTACATAGTTATCAGCTCAATTGTTGCATCCTCTCCCTAAAATAAAACATATTGAGGGCAAAGACTACTTCTCATTTTGCCATTATCTCCCCAGTGCTCAACCCAATGCCTTGCACATAGTAGGCACTTTGTACATGTCTGTACATTCAATTAAATTGAACATGGTGGAGGTGGAATTTTGAGTATGAAGGACAGTCATCAGCTAAGAAAGTAAAGGGCAGAGGTGGAGGAGAGAATATTTGAGGAGAGAAGAGAAAGTTTAAAGGGAAGCATCATGGAGAGAAGGAGAAGAATAAAAGTATTGTCATGGACCAACAATGGACTAGTTGAAATCAGTAACACAAATTTGTAGTAGAAAAAGTTGGTGCAGTCTAAGAAAACCTTTTTCCTCCATTTGCTGGCCATAATCTAATGTCTTCCTATATGTATTTCTCAGAAGTGTTTCATTGTGCCTGAACTTAAGAGAAACTTATTTTCCCCTTTATTCTCCCCAAAATTAAAATCTCTATTAAACTGACCCTTCTAAGGTGTGCAGACCTTTTAAATGACTACCCAAAAACAACAGTAGTGGTAGTAGTAATAGCTGATGTTTATATTGTACTTTGCAACTTACTGTTCATTTACCTAAATATTTTTATCTCATGGAATCAGGACTCTAGATCTTCTCATTATGTTGTGCTCCTAGAACTTCCCATTAATGCAAAGAACTATGAATAGACTAGACATTGCTCTCTTGAGGAAACACAGACAATTGTCTTTCCAGTGGGAAACTTTGGTGTCTCTAAGCAGAACAAGGGAAACATACTTGCTCGATTTGTTGGAGTGATATCCTATAAATGAATTTGAAAAATGTCCGCATCATGCTCAGCTAGGTACTACTCCCATTAATCGTTTTGTCTTCTCAAACCCATCTGAAAGACTATAAAATAAGAAGCCCTTTCTCAATTCAGATAACACTTATTTTGTCACCTGTTAGTATTTCTATGATATGGTTCTTCCTTTGCAGCTGCAAGAATAAATAATTCCTTGAATAAAAAAAGCAAAAGCTACTAAATTCTTCAACAATCTTAAGCTCCTGATAGCCAAGAAGACTATGCCTCCTTTATGTCTGTGTCCACATGATACTCACATCTGATCAGTTCCATCCAGCTATTGGGCCACTGAGTGGGAAAAAAAAAATCAATCCAACTGACAGTTTCACTGAATTGAAGTCATTTCAAACAACCAGTCTAGTATTTTAGAGAAAAAGTTTTCCTATCCTTAGCAAGTACTAGGAGTGGATTTGTATGTGAGTATAGAATGCCATAATGTATGTCTAAAAATGTCTTTAACTGATGCTTCATAGAATAGTAGAATCCTCACATTTTAGAAAAAATTTCAAAAGTAATCTCTTCCAAATTCTACTTAAATACAAATTTGTCTAACAACACCTCTAACAAGTGGTCATCCAGACTCTGTTTAAATGTAATCAAAGCATCAAAATAAAGTTATAAAATGTACCTTTAGAACAAAATTCAAACTTTGCCATGGGCTTCCAATTTTTCTTTTTCTCTGAAACACTAATATCTCTCTGAGTTCTTAGCTATGATTTCCTAAATGTTTATAATACAGATCCTACTCTCCTGGGAAGAGTGGAATCTGATCCAGAGTGAATTTAGTAGAACTGGATAATGAAAATCAAATAGATGAAGCATTGACAGAGGTAGGAACTTCTATTGGAATGTGTAGAATGAAGGAACAACATAAAAAATTTTAACCAGAACATAAGCTCTCTTTTCTGGTGACTTTATTTATGGTTCAATTAAGATAGAATTTTACTGTATTCATTAGGAGGAAACAATTTTTTTTTAAAAAAAGGGAGGCTTCCAGTATAGGAAAAAGTGGCTCATGGCTGGTTGTATAATTTCATCATGTGTAATTACACCTCTATGTCTTCACTTCCTGTTACTACCCTGGATTCACTTCTTGTTGCCAGGCATTTGGAAGTGCTAAAATAATTACTACTCCTTCACAATAAGTTAGTAAATCAAAACTTCACTAAGACTTTCAGGACACCCACAGGCCAAATCCTCCCTGTTGAGTTTTTCAGGAGCCCCCAAAATAGATGTAAACACACAGAATTCTCCTGCTGTAACTTTTACATGATATGAAAATAGTACTTTTCTTACTCCAGCTACATATCACATTATGCCCACCCAACAATATGTCTAGCATAAGATTCAGAGCCTATTCCAAAAGAGATCTGAGATTGGATCCCAGGGCAAGTCCAATCTCTATTACATTTTATAGCATACTTCACATCACACCATGCTACCCTCCTAAATTTGTCTCTTGTTAATGTATTAAATTAGTAACCAATTATCACTGTTCTAGTTATGTCATGACTCTTGGAAACCCTTCAGTTTATCTTTTTCCTATTTAGAAAGTTCAGACTTCTTAGCCTGGAATTCAAGGCTCTCCCCAATCTGACTCAATTCCACTTTCCCAGCTTTATGTTTTATGACTCCCTTACACGTATTCTCTTTTAACAGAATTGAACTATTCTCCATTTCTCACCACTGCTCCAGTACAATCCTAGCATTCTGTGACTTTCATGATTTTGGTCACTGTGTTCCCTCTGAAGAACCATAAATAGCAAAGCACATATAGCAAACCATAAAAACCAAAGCACAGCCAGGACTTTGTCCCAGAAGCCAACATCTTAAGTAATGTATCTCATTTAATCATTACATAAGCACTTATTTAGAGCCTACTATGTACCAGGCAAAATAGTAGATGCTGAGAATACAAAGACAAAATGAAATAGTCTCTGATTTCAAGGAGTTTGCTTCCTTTTTAAAGGAAACAACATGAATACAGAAGAAAAGAAAACAATATGCACCCCATATTTTTGGATGATGAGGATGCTACTAGCAACTGGGAAGAGAGTAGAATCAAAATAGACTATCTGTAAGAGGTAGCACTTGAACTTACCTTTGAAGGAAACCAGAGATTCTAGGACGTAGAGGTAAAGAATTAGCATATCGAGGCATGGGGGTTGGGGGACGGAGGGCACAATCCATGCAAAGGCATGGATACAGGAAATGGATTATTATGCACGAGGAATAGAAAGAACGCTGCATTGTCCAGGGAAGGAGGGTGAGTAATGTAGAATGAGGATGGAAAGATAAGCTGGAAACTGCTTATGAAAGACTTTAAAGGCTAAATAGAAGCATTTGTATATGATCATAGCAGCAATAGGGAGCAAGTGGGCTTTATCTAGTAGGGGCATTTTTATTCACAAAGGACAGGAAAATTCTGAAGAATTAGAGTGAATCTTAGACTTTATTGTTGACCAAAAAAAGTGAACAAAAGAATATTAATAACAACTGACCATATGGCTACTTTCCCATCACTACAAAAAATGTTATAAGTGTATATACCCACACATAAGGCATCTTTGATAAAGGCTTTCTACACATGTCTTCTGTCCATGCTTTTTTAATTAAATTGGATTAGAGGAATCCAATTTCCCCACACCACTCAGCATGATGGTCAATCTGATAGATTTCCCTACTGTTGGTTTGTATCCCACTTGAGGAAGTTTGATGGATTATAATGAGTTTGTGTCATGATAGACTGGTGGTGGGGTACACAAGGCTGTTTAAAACCTTCCACCTCTCACTCCACCTCAAACACTATGTCAGCCATTGTGTTTGAACCCAAAGAACATGTGCCTCAGTCAAGGATGCATTGAGGAAATAACTCAAGGGAATGAACACTGGAACTATAGTCAGGTCATCCAAGTTCAAATCCTGATCCTGATGCTAACATTTTCTTTGTATGACCTTTAGTCACTCAACCTCTCTGGTCTTCAGTTTCCTCACCTACATAATGATGAGGTTACACTAGATTTTTCAGCCTTCAATCCTATGAAATTCTATGATCCATATTACTACAAGGGTTTAATCAAGGGAGTTTCTGAGTAATTTGATGAGATCCAATATCAATTATCAATTTATGAGCTTATGGGGCAAGAGCCATTGGCTAGGGTCAATAAAGCACCTTTCCTGCTATATGCCCGTAGGTATCATGTTTAAAAGCATAGACAACTCCTGACAATGTCATTCAGTTAGTAGAGGTGCCTAGGACTCAGGACAGACTCTTGTAGAGGAACAATTCTATGGAGGTAGCTATAAACGACAGTGACAGGCTCCTCTCAGCCTTTTCAGTGTTCACACTTTTTTGTTTGTGCTGTGTTCCTTCCTGGAGTACCACAGAATAATATACTAAGGAGTAAAGGGGGAGACTTCAATCCCTTACACCCAGGAGCAGTTAATAGCTAATACATTGACAAATTTCCTGCAAAAGTACATGACATGTGACAATGCAGGTCGGATGGGAAGTGAGTTTTTTTACAAAATATTTTTATTTTCTGGTGATGTCAAAACAACAGGGTAATATTACGAGTCGAAGGTTTACTTGGATGTCAACGCCAAGTTCTGTCCCTTCTGAGAGGAGCTTATGTGCAATTTAAATGGTTTACTTCTATTTTTTTTAAATCTATTCGGGGGCTCTTGTGCATCCTTTGCAGATTCTGCATTTTCTGTGGGATGAAAATTGTCTTACCTATATGCATTGCTCTTTTAAGTGCCAGCCCAGGATTTAGTAACCTAACCACACTTGGAAAAGCCTACATAAACTTATTTTGAATATTTCCCTGGAATAAACTCTGGGATGGGAGTGAAATGAGCCAAAAAAAAAAAAAGAAGAAGAAAAAGAAAGAAATGACTGTGTTGGCCCACAGGATTGCACCCAGTCTGCGTGAACCCAAAGCTTCAGGGGGCCTTAGATTATACCTTTGTAGAGAATTCTAAGATACTTTCCCCTCACTTTTCCCTTTCCCATGTGAACAACTGAGTAAAATAGAGTATCTGACCTAGGAAATATGCATGACTAGGGGTAGATTTGGTAAGAAGGAAAATACTTGAAGATGGAGAAACAGAGCCTGAAGAGAAGAGAAAAACTGAGGCAGATTTTTGCCCTCATATTGTACTGAGGAGATGATATCAGAAGAATATGAGATTGAAAGGTAAGCTCTATGCATGTTCTATGGAATGCTGAGAACGTGTAGGATGATGTGAATAAGAATACCACAGGACGATCAGGCATCAATCTCTTGCAATCTGTATCACTGAAGTGAAGTGCCAATGAGATGATATCACAAATACATTTGCATATGTTTGCCACAGGAGGTCCACCCAACATGTTAGAGACCTCCCTCACTTTCTCCTAATATTGAGAATGTTCTCCTTCCACTACTCTGACTATCGACCTTCCTGGCTTCCTTTAAGTACCAACTAAAATTCCACCTCTATAGGAAGCCTTCCCCAGCCCATTTTAATTCCAGCATTTCCCCCTTTTTAATTATTTCCTATGAATCCTATGGTTGCCTCAGACAAACTGAGACCTGGGAAAGACCTTAGCTTAAAAAGCCAAGCTCTCCCACTGCATCCCTGGCAGTCACCAGCATTCTTGACCTCCAAGGACTCTGGAGGAGAGAGTAAAGCTGTTGACTTTGAACCGCTCTGCTTCACTTCAATCCAATTCACTTGCAAGTCAAGACATCACCGCCCTGATATCACTGGTCCTCTTTGATAAAGAAGGATGAACAATACATCCTGTACATACTTGCTTTGTATATATTTGTTTGCGTGTTGTCTCCTCCACCTCCTTGAGGGCAGGGACATCTTTTGTCTTTTTTTGTATCCCCAGTGATTAACACAGTGCCTCGCAGGTAGTATGTGCTTAATGAAATGTTTATTGAATAATGTACTTGGAAACACTTTGTAATTGTAAAGCACTATATGAAGACATGAGCTAAGCATTATTAGAAGTATCTTAATGTAATAGAGAGCTGGCCTTTGAATCAGGGTAGACATCTTACCTGCAGCACTAGCTGCATGACCCTAGGCAAGTCACTTACCTTTTATCTGCCTTAAACACTTCCCCACTTCTAGTAACTCACAAAAGGGTTGTAGGAAGGGTGGGCTGAAACCAGCTACTTCAAACCAGCTCATGACATCTGATTGTTAAATTTCAGTGTGAGCATTTACACCACAGAAACAGGAAACTTCTGCAAATCAGGGCTTGATTTTTTTCATTTCCTAGACTTGAGAAAGTGATGGAGAAAATGTCCATAATGCAGATTAAACTTTAAAGTGTGTTTTAAGTACCTATTTTTCCTCTAGGAGCTGGCTGTTAAACATTTACCAGCACACTGTTGATTGTAGATAGGAGGAATTCCTATGCTGAAAAAAATCACATATTCTTTTCATACCATTATTATGGACATTGCCTCTATTTTAAAATGATTCCCAATTTCAAAACCAATTGCCTCTATTTCAAATAAATCACATTTCACTACATCTAAAATACTATGCAATTTTGCATAATCTAAAAATTACACTGTACAAAAAGTTTTCCAAGTTAATGAAAACATGTTCATTACTAATTATAATCTAGATCATACAATTAAATACTAACAGAGCATACATGTCTAATTTAATTCTTCAGCCTACAAGAAAGTGAATGTCAGGCCCTAAACTCAATCCCACAATTAACTACATTTTGGACACAAATGGGGCCATTTTTTCAAGTTCTTAATGTCATTAAATAATAATGATTACACTTGGAAAAGATACAGAACCTATTGAGATGCAGATTATAGATCAAGTTATACACAACCCTGATATGTGCACTGATGTATGTCCTAAACAAAATAAATCAGACAGGATTCTTTAGGAGTGATGTTTTCCTTTTATAAATGTACTTGTTTTCATCCCTTGCTTATTATTCATTTTAATGAGTTTTGTCAGCACTGCTAAAAAATATATAGCACTTGCAAGCCAAAAATAAGAGCCAGCTGGATCCCTGGTGTTGAAGCATCCCCTCCCTTGTTAGAGAATCAAGTGGATATGTTTTTCTTGTTTATTTACACTTTATTTCACAGTTAAGGTACCTTTAATGTGATAAAGGTAACAAAATTCTAGTCAAATTTGAAAGGGAAATGGGGGGGGTTCCTTATTAATAAAGAAGGTCTGGGAAAGAATTGCAAAACAAAAGCTGAGTCTTTTATATAAAAAAAGAAAGAAAAGGATTTCAGTTATACAATATGCACAGCACATGATGGCAAAAAATGGGGGTGTGTGTGCATATGAATTTATGATCATAGGATCAAGGAACTAGAATTGGAAGGAATCACAGAGAACATTTAGTGCAGCCTTCATTTTACATGGATGATATGTTAAGTTGAATACAAAGGGTGGCCTGGAAGAGGAAGAGAAGTTATCAAACAGCAATTAAAAAAAAAACAAAAAACTAATGGTTAGGAGTAGAAAGGTTAGCCCTATTTTCTATACAAGTCTGAGCCCCTGAAGTTCCTATTTTTAATTCTGGTTCTGGAACCCCTTGTTACTTTTCTTACATTCAGTGTAACTAAATTATGCCAATCATAAAAATAGCCCCCACCAAGCCACACCCTCAAATCCTAATCCATACAAGAGCCACAAGTCCTTTAGCAAAACACATAATTAAAACTTAATAATAATATACCAGGAGATAATTAAGTAAAAGAATAATTCCCTGCCTCCATACAACAATGGATGCAACCTCTGATAGATTTCAGGAAAATTACAATCTAGTTCCCCCAAGCAAGTGGGGAGAACACACTTAAGAATTCACAATGCAGTAATTAAAAAAAAAATTGTTCAGTGCCTTCTACCTCATGGGGATCTGGAGAAAACTCAGCAAAAGCTGATATCTGCTGAAGCCTCTTGGGACAATAGGACTTTCTGCTGAAGGATCTCTCTCTTTGCTCAGACATCCAGATTCTGCCGCAACTCCTCATTTGAGGAGAGTGTACCACTGTTTTCCACATTTGTATACTCCAGCCATAAACCATAGTTGCCTCCCACATCTCTGCTCATGTTTCCCCTTGCAGTCCCACTCTTGTCTTCCAGTAGACTCCCCACTACTCAAAGTCCTAGCCTACTGATGCCAATGCTTTGTAGGTAGGACATACACTCTTCTAGGAAATGAAGGCGAGAGAATTTATCTGGATGAGCAATGGTCTCCAGAGGCCAGAAATTGTGGGAAATGAATTACTGGAAATTTCTCTCTTTGGTAATTCCCACTACATCTGAATTTATCCTGAGGGGTTTAGTAACAACTAGAATAATAATTCACATCTCTATTATGCTTCAAGGTTTACTTTGACCTTTTCTGACAACAACTCTGTGAGGTAAATGGTACAAGTGTTATTAAAATCCCCATTTTCAAGATAAAGAAATTAAGTCTGGGAGATTTTCAGTTGCTTATCTATGATCACACAGCTAATTAGGTCTGATGCAGGATTTGAACCCAGGTTTCTTGAAGTCAAGTCCTGTACTCTTTCCGATATGCTATGTTGCCTTTCTCTGTTTTCAAAATACCACCCACCCCTTCACCCCTTCCTTGGCTCTCTTCCTGAACCAGTCAACAACACAGGGTCACCCAAGTAGTGGCCCTGGGACATATGCATTCATTTATATTACTGATCTGCCTTCAGCACATATAAATACCACTCTATTATTGTCAGTCAATGCTCATTTATTTAGCACCTACTATGTGATAGGCACTGTTTTAAGCACTGGGGATACAGAGAAATATTAAAAATGGGCCCTGCTGTCAAGAAGCTCACAGTCTAATGGGGAGACAACATGCAAACAACAATGTCCAAAAAAGCTATACACAGGAGAAAGTGGAAATAATCAGCAGAGGGAAGGCACTGGAAGGAAGCACAATTAGGAAAGACATCCTGTAGAGGATGGGATTTGGGTCGGGAGTTGAAGGAAGATAAGAAAGTCAGGAGGCAGTAATGAAGAGGACAAGTATTCCGGTCATGGCAGACAGCCCATGAAAAGCAAGGAGGCTAGGGTCACTAGTTGGGGTGGGGACAGAGAGTACTATGTGTGGGGAGGTTTTGGAGGGCTTTGAATGTCAAACAGGATTTTATATTAGATTGTGGAGGTGATTAGAGCTTGTCGAAATAGAAGGAAAGGGGTGAACATGGTCATACCTGAACTTAAGGAAGATCATATTGATAACTGAGTAAAGGGTGGACTGGATGGGGAGAGATCTGAAACAAGGAGACAAAGCATCTGGTTATTGCAATCATACAGGTGTGAGAAAATTAGGGCCTAATAAAATGCAGTTATACCTACCCAGTGCTTCTATACTCCCCAGTTACCATCAACAGAAAATGCCATGAAACATTTCTAGAAATAGTAAATGTCAGGACAAGCCTATTTCCAGGCCTTAGTTGACAGAAGTGTCTCCATGTTTAACCACTGACCTGCTTAGATACCAGAAAGTTCCTTTGTACCCAACAACTGGCTTGGTCAGCTAGATCTAGGTTTTGGAACACAAGTTTAGCAAACTATCAGTTGACCAAACTTCATCTAAGCCTGGTATATAAAATAAGGAAATTCTACTAATCACAGTGCCATTGTAGTTGATGAGGGGGACTGGAGGGGGTCATGATCCACATCCAGGTCACCGTCTGATTGATGCTCCTGAAGTCCTCCCTCCCATTCAGTCCTGGTGAATCTGCCTAGCACCAAAACAATCAGATATAAAGTTAAAACCTAGCAGACCTAGGCTCTCAATAGGGTACTCACTAGACACCTGAAGCCACTATTGTCCTTCCATGCTCATGGGCCTGAAAGGTGAGGGAGTCATATATTTACATGCCTGTGACCAATAAACTGCCTGACACAATCCTTTAAGTGTTTATATCATCTCCCTTATGATTCCTCAAAGTAATAGACACAAGCAGTACTCATTCTAATAACAATTATATAATAATTCTAATAGTAATAACAGGCAGTAGATGAAGGGCTGGGCCTAAGATGGCAGAGTGAAAGCAGTGACTTGCTTGAGCTCTCCCCCAGATACCTGTAAAAAATGGCTCTAAACAAATTCTAGAGCAGCAGAACCCACAAAAAGACAGAGTGAAACCAATTTCCAGACCAAGACAACCTGGATGGACCTGGAAAGGTCTATTGCACCAGGCTAGGAGAGTAATGCAGTTGAGCGTGGGTACGCAGGCAAAGACCAGGCCTCAGCAAACCTGGAGCAGGTCTGAGGGGGGCTGAATCACAGGCAGCTGTGGCAGTTTCCAGACTTCTTAACCCACAAATGCCAAAGATGATTTAGAAGGTCAGTAGGAAAAATCTGTGACCACAATGAGAGAGAAGCTTGATCCCAGCCCCAGTCCTGGCACAGCACTGGGTCAGTGGCTGCTTCAGGGGCTCTAAGCCCACAGACAGATGGGGAATCAAGCGGCTAATAAGAGAGGGATTGCAGAGATCTCTTTCCTGGTTCACAGTTTGGGGTGCAATCCTGTGGCAAGGAGGAGTGCTGGTGTGATGGAGCTTGTGGTGGCAGTGTAAAGAGAATCCTCCTCACAGTTCCAAGGCAGAAAAGAGTGCTTGTGGTCACTCACAGACCAGAGCGCAGACCAGGAAAGGAGTAAATGCTTCGTTCTTGATCATATCACATTGGAAGAACTGAAAATTTACAGGTCCCTAGAAATATCTCTGAAAACAGCTGCACAAAACCCCCAAAGCTTGGGACAGTACATCCTCCACACTGGAAGCAGACGCTTACCTTAACAAAGAGTATAAAAGTTAAGTAATTGGCTGAGAACATGAGCAAACTGTGCAAAAAAAAAAAAGGCAGACCATGGAATCTTTCTTTGGTGACAAAGAAGATCAAAATATACAACCAGAAGAAGACAACAAAGTCAAAGCTCCTACATCCAAAGCCTCCAAGAAAAATATGAATCAGGCCCAGGCCACAGAAGAGCTCAAAAAGTATTTTGAGAAGCAAGTAGGAGAAGTAGAGGAAAAGCCAGGAAGAGAAATGACAATGATGCAAGAAAATCATGAAAAACCAGTCAACAGCTTGCTAAAGGAGACCTAAAAAAAATACTGAAGAAAATAACACTTTAAAAATAGCCTAACTCAAATGGCAAAAAAGGTCCAAAAAGCCAATGAAGAGAAGAATGCATTAAAAAGCAGAATTGGCCAGATGGAAAAGGAAGTCCAAAAGCTCACTGAAGAAAATACTTCCTTAAAAATTAGAATAGAGCAAATGGAAGTTAATCACTTCATGAGAAATTAAGACATTGTAAAACAAAACCAAAAGAATAGAAAAAATAGAAGAAAATGTAAAATATCTTGTTGGAAAAACAATTGACCTGGAAAATAGATTCAGGAGAGATAATTTTAAAATTATTGGACTATCTGAAAACCATGATAACAAAAAAGAGCCTAGACATCATTTTTCAAGAAGTTATCAAGGAAAACTGCCCTGACATTCTAGAGCCAGAGGGTAAAATAGAAATGAAAAGAATCCACCAATCAGCTCCTGAAAGAGATCCCCAGAGGAAAACTTCTAGGAATATTATAGCCAAATTCCAGAGTTCCCAAGTCAAGGAGAAAATATTGCAAGCAGCCAGAAAGAAACAATATTGTGGAAACACAGTCAGGATAACACAAGATTTAGCAGCTTCTACATTAAGGGATTGGAGGGCTTGGAATATAATATCCTGGAGGTAAAAGGAGATAGGATTACAACCAAATCACCTATCCAGCAAAACTGAATATAATCCTTCAGGGGGAAAATGGATATTTAATGAAATAGAGAACTTTTAAGCATTTTTGATGAAAAGACTAGAGCTGAATAGAAAATTTGATTTCCAAATACACGACTCAAGAGAAACAAGAAGAGGTAAACAGGAAAGAGAAATCATAAGGGACTTATTAAGGTTGAACTGTTTACATTCCTGCATGGAAAGATGATATTTGTAACTCACAAGAACTTTGTCAGTATTAGGGTAGTTGGAGGGAAAAAGTTAGATAGAGAGATAGATAGATAGATAGATAGATAGATAGATAGATAGATAGATAGATAGATGGCACAAGGTGAGTTGAAGATGAAGGGGTGATATCTGGAGAATAAAATTAAGGGGTGAGAGAGGATTATGCTGGGAGAAGGAGAAAGGGAGGGTAGAATGGGGTAAATTATCCCACATAAAACAGATAAGAAAAGGCTTTTAGAGTGGAGGGGAAGTGGGGGAAGGCAAGAGGCAATGAGTGAATCTTATTCTCATTGGATTTGGCTTAAGGAAGGAATAATATATACATTCAATTGGGTATGGAAATCTATCTTACCCTACAGGAAAATAGGGGGGAAAGGGATAAGAGAGCAGGGGTGTTAGGGGATGATAGAGGAGAAGGCAGATTGGAGAAGGGAGTAATCAGAAGCAAACACTTTTGAGGAGAAACAGGGTCAAAAGAGAGAATAGAATAAATGGGGGGTAGGATAGGATGAAGGGAAATATAGTTAGTTTTCCACAACATGACTACTATGGAAGTGTTTTGCATGACTACACATGTATAACCTATATCAAGGTGCTTGCCTTCTCAATTAGGGTGGTGGGAGGGAGGAAGGGAGAAAATTGGAACCCAAGTTTTAAACAAATGTTAAAAATTGTTTTCACATGCAACTGGAAAATAAGATATACAGGCAATAAGGTATAGAAATCTATCCTGTCCTACAGGAAAATAGAATGGAAAGGGTATAAGAAAAGTGGTGGGGATAAAAGAGAAGGTAGATTAAGGGAAGAGATATTCAGAATGCATGCCATCTTGGGGTTGGGGAGGGACAAGATGGGGAGAAAATTTGGAACTCAAAATCTTATGGAAGTGAATGTTGAAAACTAAAAATAAATTAATTAATTTTAAAAAATAAAAAATAAATAAAGTGCTAGGCCTAAAGTCAGAAAGACTCATCTTCCTGAGTTCAAATTTGACCTCAGACATTTACTAGCTGGGTGACCCTTGGCAAGTCGCTGCCTCAGTTTCCTCATCTGTAAAATAAGCTAGAGAAGGAAATGGAAACCACTCCAACATCTGTGCCAAGATAACCCAAAAGGAGTCATGAAGAGTCAAATACAACTGGAACAACCAAACAACAACAAAAATTCAGTGACATAAGTGTGTTACAGAATATTCTAACTACATTAAAATTTCCCTGGGCACAGAGGACAATTTCTTCTTCATCTTGTCAACAGAGTAGGAAAAAAAAAATTTGTATTGAGATTTGGAGCACACGATTCAAATCCTGTTACTTACTACCTGTGTGATGTTGGTCATGTGTTTCCTCATCTGTAAAATGAGAAAGTTGGACTAAATAACCCCTTAGGCCCTTCATGCTCTAAACATATGATCCCATGATCCCTCACAGCTCACAAAATGCTTTCACATATGGCACTTAGTCAGATAGCATTCATCGAGAGCCTACTATGTGAACTATATGCACCGAACTTCATTCTTATTCAAAATAGTCTGTCTCCTTTGACCCAGAGTTTCCATTGCCAAGAATATGCTACCAAATGTTCAAAATCTAAAAGGCATAAAACAAAATATTTATAACAGAACTGTTTTAATAGTAAAAAAAAAAAACTAGAAACAAAGTAGATACACATTGATTTCTTAATGTACAAATTATGGCACGTCAACATGGTGGCATAATGCTATGATTTAAGAAATGATGAATACGAAAATTCAGAAAAGCATGGGAAGGTTTATATGAATTGATAAAAGTGAAATAAGTAGAACCAGGAAATGAATATACACAATGACTACAACAAGGAAATGCAAGGAAACAACACCACCAAATGGAAAAACACTGTGTAATTATAGTTATCAAATTTGGGGGGGAAGTAGGTGGCACAGTGGATAGAGCACTGGCCCTGGATTCAGGAAGACCTGAGTTCAAATCCAGCCTCAGACAAAACACTTGACACTTACTAGCTGTGTGACCCTGGACAAGTCACTTAACCCCATTGCCCCCCCAAAAAAATTATTATTATTATTGTTATCAAATTTGGCCCTGAAGAAAAGAAGAGAAAACATTCCTCCCTTCCTTCTTTGAAGAGTTTGGGGGAGGGAGAAATTATAAATATAGAGTGAGGCAGTATGCAGACATAGTAAATAGTGTTAGATCTGGAGTCAGAAAGACCTGATTTGAAATTCTGCCAAGGACATTTGCTAGCTAGGCAACTCTGAGCAAGTCATTTGACCTTTCTCAGCCTCAGTTTCCTCATCTGTGACAGGGTAATAATGGCACTTACTTCACAAGTTTATGGTAAGAATCAAATGAGATGCTATAGATATAGATATATATGACATATATATGTATATATATAATGCTTTGTAAAGTTTAAAGTTCTATATAAATGCTAGCTATTGCTATTGTTGTTATTATTATTTATCATTATTATGCCATCAGGCTTGTTTGATGCATTGGTTTATTTTGTTGAACTTTTTTTTTCTTTTTCTTTTTTTGAATTCTTTGTTATAAGGAATGGCTCCCTGGAGACCAGAGAGGAGAGAGATGTATTTAGAATTGAAGGTGATGGAAAAATAAAAAAATATTAATAAAAAAAGGTTTTAAAATAAATGTTCTCTTACAAACCTCCTTCACTGAGCACAAGGTGTTAGAAACATTGTGCCTTGGGACTTTTAAATTTCACAGAATGGAGCTAATATGTTACATTTTAAATAGCTGGAGTTTTCTGTCTCTCAAAACTTCTGCATCTTCCATCAACTACTACCATTTTGTATCACCTAAGGAAAATGCCTCCACTAAAGTCCTGATCCAATGCTTCATTAACTTGAAATCTTGAAGGCTAGGGCAGGAAAGAACAAGCTTTAGAAGAGCATACTATCATTGCGGAGAGGCTTTGCATGTAACTCTGTCAATGGACTGATTGAAGGTTTACTGCCCAAGAACCAGTCTAGGTATTGAGATACCCATCATCAGGCCAGACAAAAGGTGATTTCTTTTGCTGTTGTTGTATCAACTCTCAAAGACCATCTACTAATGCATTGGCAAAGAAAATACTCACACTAATGAAATCAATGATCCTTGCAATACTAAGGTTAGTGGCAATGAGTAAAACGTTTTAAATTAAATATCTACATAAACCTTGTGTCAGGGATTCTTAACTTGGGGACCTATAAACTTTTTTAAAATTTTAATAACTGAGGCAGCTAGGTGGCACAGTGGATAGAGCACTGGCCTTGGATTCAGGAGGACCTGAGTTCCAATGCGACCTCAGACACGTAAAAACACTTACTAGCTGGGTGACCCTGGGCAAGTCGTTTAACCCCATTGCCTAACCCCCCCCCAAAAAAATGAAACTTAATAAAAAAATTTTTGATAACTGTATTTCCTTTGCAACCTTCCGGATTTTGTTTTAGGTATTTAACAACATGATAGTGAGAAGGGATCTATTGGGTTCCTCAGATTGTCAAAAGGGTCCATGGCACAAAAAATGTCAAGAACCCCTGCCCTATATGCTTCTCTCTTCTCTTTAGTATCTAGACTTCATTAGTACTGAAGAGGAATCATATAATCTAGTTTATATTCTATTTATAATTTAGTTTCTGATAACTCTCACATTTAGACTCAGTTAAGTATGGGCATTTTTATAAGTGCTCTAAATGAGGGGAAATTAATAGCTATGGATTTTAAAAATAAATATCAAAGACCATTCTTCAACAGAAGGTATTTTTAAGTATGTTTAAATATGCATCTCCTCCAAATTCAACACTCTTTTCTGAAGACCAGGGTATCTCTCACAGATTAGAGTAAAACTGATTGTTTTTTAATCTACTCACTGTATTGTAATACCTGCATTGTTATAATGTCATAATAGAAAGATACAAGCCCATCTGTGTAGTGTCTAGAAAAAAAAAGTAGCCAATTAGTAAAATTTTGTCAAAAACTTGAACACTGATCAAGAGAGAAAGTTCTTTGGTTCTAATTGCCAATATCCGTTGCCTAAACAAAAATATCGCTAGAATGAAGACAGAAAAATCCATCAACGGACTGAAGTTTAATGGAAACATTCAACTCTCTTCTTTGATTCTATGCTCACCAAGCAAACTTCTAATATATGGTTTGAATTTCTTGGTGTACCTCCCTGTCAAGAGAAAGTACCTTGTGTCACTGACTGAGACAGATTCTCTTGCCTGTTGGTAATTAAAAACTTGATGCGCCACCCTTGTGACTTGGATTCATATAAAATTGGCTAAAAGCCTGATGCACTTGTGGGGAGACTAATAAAATCATGTTCCAGAGCCTGGTCACTTTAAAGACTCTGTCTGGAGTCTTTAAGACTCCACCAGGATAGTGGCGGAGTTCCATCCTGAGAACCTATCCCGCCCCCACAATCTGGGAACCTAGCCCCTCCCGCCAACCTTTGTCACTAACCTTTGGTTACACAAGAATATGTGTGTGTGTGTGTGTGTGTGTGTGTGATGTGTGTGTGTGTGTGTGTGTGTTTCTTTTTTAACTAGACCTGGGATTCTGTTGATATGATGAGAAGGAAAGTTTTCATCATCAGATCACGAGCAACACTTGGCAATTTGCAATGTGTGAGAGTTGACTGGGTCACAAGTAAGTATACTGCAAAATTAGAACTTGAACTTAGGCCCTTCTGAGTCTGTGTCCAGTTCTGTATCCACTATGCTACTCTGTTTCTCATGTGACACGAATATTTTTGTGGAGTAGTTTTCAATTGTGTCTAACTCTTTGTGACCCCATTTAGGGTTTGCCATTTCCTTCTCCAGCTCATTTTCCAGATGGAAAAACTGAGGCAAAAAGGATTAAGTGACTTGCCAGGGTCACACAGCTAGTAAATTTCTGAGGCCAGCTTTAAACTCAGGTCTTCCTGACTCTATGCCTGTCCACTGAGCCACCTAGCTATTCATATACGTGAATATAATGTGATCATATTTTCCATACCAAAAATTGGAATGCATGTTCAGACAAAGGATATTCCTTTAGTAAAGCCTAATTAAATATCAAGATATTGCTGTTACACAGTTCTTATATAGTGGAGAGATTTCTGGAATGTGTTAGGGGCCCAAGGTTCAAATCCTCGTTTTGCCACATTACAATATGTTGGGCCTTAGGCGTCAGTTTCCTCATCTGTAAAATCTATGCCTATTATCATGTGATCTGCTCATAGAACAGCTAAGCCCTCAAGATGCCATCTGAAAAGATGATTCAAGGTACCAGTTGAGACACTGTACAATACGAGAGTGTTAAGTTTTCATCCAAACTAGGCCAACATGGTTTGTTTCTCATCAGGAAAAGTCCTACTGCTATTACAGAATAAGGTGCCTCTCACAAAGGAGATGAGACATCAAATTGTGTGATGGAATATTTTATTTCAATATTAAGGAAGGTTACACATCTTATTTACAGTCTGCTGATTATATTTTAGGTATAACAGACTAATCAATTAACATTAAAGATTTATGAAGGGGCACGTTAATAATTTTCTACTCAATTCCATCCTACTAATTAAAGATTTTTCACGATTAATCTTTGTCCTTTAACATTTAATGTGAAGTAATGTTTGTCCTTTAGTTTTAACATCAATTTTAAATAACAGCTTTAATTTTGGTACAGAGAACCATTTTGGCTTTCAGATTAAATCAAGAAATCTCTAAAATGGTTCCCCTTTAATTTTTACATACAAAATGTCATTTACATTAATTTGATACTTTCAGATTACAATGTTTGGTTGACAGTATCTAATTAATTTGGCAAGAGAATTATGGAAATAATAAAAAATAACTTCAAAATTTAAAGTAACACTTCATTTTAATGCCTAATTAAGTACATCTCTATAATCAAATCTTAAAGCACTATAATATTATTATATTTTTAAGAACAGGTCTTCTTATCTCATCACCCAGGCTGAAATTGAAAAGGCCACTAAGAGGTCTAGTCCCACTCCTGATCAGCACAGGTGCATCGACTAGTACTCCTCTTCTTGGGAAGCCAGGTGCCCCCTGCTCCCAAAGGCCCATCATAATAATGCCAATCTTCCTGCAGTTTAGAACTCCTGAATTCGAGAGATCCACCAGTCTCAGCCTCTCCAGCAGCAGTGATTACAGAAATATACCACTACCCCTAGCAGTAATACTATTTTAATTTCTGAGAACTGGTTATTTTGAAGATTAGCTTTGTCCTGCATTTGGGACTGATTGGAGACAAAGGCTATGTGTCTTCGGTACCTGAAATTAAGTGGTCATTTAAAACAATCTGAGAAGCATGGGGTATAGGAATTATTGAAAACAATTAATCTGTTACTGGAGTTTCCACTCTATAACCAATAGTTCTGACATGAGGATGACGTAGCTTTTCTCAGGTGTTCTAATTTCAACTACATCTCATCTTCTTAACCAAATGATTCTGTGTTGCAGACAGTGCTTAATAAGTGCAGAATGATTTTAATATCTTGAATCCTGAGTGGCAAGATTGTAGAATTTCCCTATGCCTCTGCTCCAGCCCCCACCACCTCCACCCCCACACTCCCCACCCCCACCATCCTACCACCCTTCGGGGGAAAAAAAAACCTGCCTAAATTCCCAGCGCTAAAATTAGGGTCAGATAAAGACAGAATCTACCCCATTTCTTTTTAAAAGGGCTAGGAACAGCATGCCCCCCACTCTCTCCATTACCTTCCCCACTTCAAGCTTCATCAACTACCCCACTTCCCCATAAAACTAGACTTATGTTATCATTTCTCAAGGGAAATAATATAGAAACTAGCCTTTTCTTACCAAAGAAAGGAATTCAAATGGGTAATCCTATTACTTTATGTGGTTTATATATGTTTCTCATTTTTTTAAAAAATGTATTCACAAACAACCCCATTCCACAAAGGGTATTTGGCAAAGAAAGGAATTTCTAGTACCCACTAGGTTCAGTTTTCCAAGCAAAAATCGCACATAAAATGTCACTGGTGTAAAATTGCACAGGCTTTTAGGTATGTGGTATTGCTTTTACAATAGGACACTTTAATATACTGGTAAATACAGCAACAAAAGCTGAAAAACACACGGAAACTATTGGAAGAAAAATATAACATATAACTCTTTTGACCTATTCGGGGGTTTTTAAAATGCAAGTGCTTATATGGATGCCCATTAACCTAAACATCTACAATCTACTGTCTAAAAATAAAATAGCTTCTCAAGCCAAAGTCCTAAACAGAATGTAGTTCATACTCCAAATTTTATTATTTCTAAACTCCAAAAAGAGACATTCAAAAACATGAAGCATGATTGAGCCGTGTCATTTAGAAACTTCTTCAACTCAATGGCTTATCTGGTGGACATCTATTTTCCCAGGATAAATCTCACAGAGGAAATGTTCCAAGTTCCAAGTCAAATACTGTGCTCCAAGTTTGTTTATTTCCCAGTTTGCTCAGGAAATGAAAGATTTCAAAGTCAAGCAGCAACATACCTGCAAGCAGATCCACAAGTCCAATGTTCATCCATGTTAGCCCCAGTCTAGCAACTCTCCCAAAAGTATTAAGAATACATTGTCTATTCAGGTTAGCATAATTCTCTCACTAGCTGACCATTAGGAGTGTAATAAATAGGCATTTCCTAATCGATGTACCCTCACAGAGAAATATTATAACAAAGGGTGATTATAGTGAAGAATAATATAGCTGAAAGCCAGAACATAGCAATCCCCATTCATTGCAGTGCTAGGGCAGGATTAGACAATGAGACAAGCCTGCATAGAAATTATATAAAATACTGTAATTCTTTCAATTTATTGCACTTTTAATTATACTATCCTTAATTTAAAGAACTACTATGTCCAGTACAGTGCAGTCTTGGGGCTGGAATTAATTTGAAGGCTAACTAAAATTTACTCTCATACACATTTCAAATCAATTTTAACTAAACTAATGTTTCATGACCCTTTAGTTTATCCTAGGCATTATGTATCTTCATAACTTCGTAATGAGTGTAGGAGATCTAAGGACAAGAATCATGAATCTTTTTTTTAAGATTTCCCTAAAAACAAAATATTTTTTCAGCCCTGCTGTAAATTAAAAGAGATGTGAGAAAATGAGAGTGAAATCTCATTACTGCCGACAACCCAACAGCTCAATAAGCCAGTTTTAAATCTTATTAAATTGGTCAGTTGTTTGTTACTTCTAGTAACCATCATCATCAAAGCCCAGCAGCATGGCATCCAATTTTACTTTAAAATACTAGGACAGTTGAGGTCAGACAAGGGCTGGTGGTGTAAAAAGCAATCCCTCAGAGTGAACTTTTACGAGTTGGAGCCCTTTTCTGATGCTCAAAATTGACAGGAACAGGTTTGGCTTACAAGGAGTCAATATCTAAGGTCTAATAAACTGAGGTCAGAAGATATTATCAATCATGATCTTTGGTGAGCAGAACAGGGTAGTACCTGACACCAACTTCCTCCCTATGACAAATGATATAGTAGGGTCAGGACTAAAGATAACAGATCGTATTTCTGTTTTTTTACAATCTTGGCTTTATATGGAGTGTGATAATTCATTTACTTATGTGTAAAATTTGTCTCTTTGCCAATTACAGGAAGCTTATTTTTAATGACAGATCAACTCAGCCAACCACAACCACTCTGCCCATTTCCCAGTCAGTGTGTGTGGACTCAGAATGCAGACTAGTGGGTTAATTTTCATATTAGCCCAAAGCAAAACAGAATTGGAGACATGCAAACCAAAATTATGTGGGCGAATCATTCCAAACCCAATACATGTGATTTTTGGATTATCCACATCACAATTCTCTTCTGTTAGCATGGAAAATACAAATTGTCTATGTATCATCAAGAAGTTGATCTTTTCAAATCTGTTAATTTTTTGCTAGTTTCTGAGATAGTAGTTTTAGTGCATTAGTGGGATAGTAAATATTTAACAGCTGGTTCTCAGAAACATCTGCACAAAACACTTTTTAAGTTTATTCTGTACTGTTAACATTTTTCCATTCCTTTCTTAAATCTATATAATCAACAAAACAATAAATCAGGCCCTGATTTGTAACACTTGTAATTCTTGGGTATAAATACTCAAAGTGAAAATTTAACAAGCAGCTTTCTCACAAGCTGATTTGAACTAGTTCTAGCCACCCACCTGTTTTAGTGTTCTGGGTCAGGTAAGAAATGAAGATTTCTGAAGCTACAAAAACTTAAAAACACGAAGTCCAGAACTCCAGCTACAGGAGCAGGTTAATTTTTTTTTTTGGGGGGGGGAGCGGAGTTGTAATTACATCTTGCTTAGGAAGCTCTCTTCACTCCAGAAGAAAGGTCTCCTCCTTGAACTTTGTTGAGTTAGCCAAACTGGCCACAAACTGAAAAGGGTTTAGGCCGAGGAAAGGGGAAGGAAGTCCTAGCATCAATACTGAGAAAAGAGTATATTTCCCTATCCTTATTCCATTTATTTCTATAAACATGTATTAAGTGCCTACTGTGTGTAGAATATTGTGGATTAAAAAAAGAAAAGAAAAGGAAAGCCCATGACTTCAATCTGGAGTTAAGGGTATAAAATATACACAAATAAGCAAATACAAGGTAATTGGTAATTATGCTTGCTGGTCTCAATCCCCTCTAAGTAGCATGTTAGAGTATCCTCTTCAAGGGCATGAAGCAGAAAGTGATTGGAAAAGGAGAAGAAGAGAAAAGGTTTTGAAATCAACTATTATATAGCCGGGAGTGGATCAGAGTAGAGTTAGTAGAAGACTTTCTAAATAGCCATAAGGTCCCAACTGAGGTTATTTAACCTGATTTACAGGAGTGAAATCTAATCAGTTTACAGCAGCCCTAGAGCAATTACTTAGAGATGAGGTTCAGCAGATCAGGGGACCCAGTATTCCTGGGTAGTAAATTAGCGAAAGATTGAGATCTTAGCCCAAGGCTGGGTACAAGAGCACAGGAAAGCAAAATGGAGAAGATGTGAAACAGCACTGGATTTGAAGTGGAGAACCTGCTTAAATCTCAGTCCTACTATTGCTGCCTATGTAGCTTGGGACAAGCCAATCTTTCTGGGCCATGGTTTCCTTATTTATAAAATTAGGGGATTGATTCTGAGGCTCCTTCCAGCTTTCAAACCATCATCCTGCATAAAGAAGGTTGTACCTGAGCTGAGCCTTGAAGGAAAGTGAGGATTCAGAGAGAGGTAGATGAGGAGGAACTACATTCTAGGCTTGCCTCAGTCTCTCTTACTTCCCTACATCTTTGTTCTTCTCCCTCTAGACCTCCCAAAATCATCACAAGAAAACCGAGATGTCAAAGAAGCAAGAGAAAGTTAATGGGTTAAAGTGGGCTTTTTTTTTAACAAAGACTTGCAATTGTCCTTAGAGACCACAAGAAACAATGACAACTCTCCCAGTAGTCAGAGGCTTCCATGAAGTTCTTAAAGAGATAAGGGAATTTGAGTCATAGCTTTAAATTTATGCCTTGTTATTTAAAGTAAGGAGCTTTCCAACTGGATGTCACTAATCTGAGGCAATCCTGTCACCAAAAGTTCACATCAGATTAGTTGGCATTGATTTCCCTGTCATAAAACTTTCATGGGGAGGTTCAACATACAAAAAGCCATGGAAGCTGAGAGTTGGAAGGGGGCCCTACCTGAAGTATGAAGCTATTGTAACAGCTAAATCTTTAAAACATTACAGGTAGTACCAAAATGATCAATCAGCTAATTGGGTGGAAAATTTCAGTCAAATCAGCTGTTTGGAATCATTCAAATAAAATTAACTAATTTTTCCACCTTTTCAGTCTTGCCTGGAGTGGAGAAGGCACACATCTGTATAATGACAGACACTTCCTAAAGGAGTTTGGTAGGGGCATTTTTACTGTGGCATTTCAAGGAAACATACCATTGACCTTTAGCCCTTTTGTCCAAAAAAAAAATAAAAAGACACATAATGGGTCTTCATTCTCCCTCTTACTAAGACAGGAAATGACATCCAAAGTTGTTGGGTTTTTTTTTTAAAGCCTCTCATGCTCAATTAAATGCTGCTTTCACCTGCTGCCATTGCTTGCTTGACTTTTACTCAGAGATGACCTTTGCAGATTGAGAAAGAAAGAGGACTTTAATAGCCCAAGGATCTCCTAAAGGCTTTTTTGATTGAAACAGTTTTGCTGGGAAGAAAAGTCTATCTTTTTCTCCCCTGGTTCAAGTCACCTAGGGGTAGAAAGGTACATTTGGAAATCGTACACTTCAATATTGATCCCCATTGCCTCTGTTAGCTGGGTTCAGAGCTCAGATGGGGTAGGGTAGCAAATGCAGTGAAGCCCCAAGGTGTATGAGGAGGGATCTGGTGAATCCGGAGGCCTCTCACATCCTGTCTTGTGATGGAGAAGTATATGTTTATTTGTTTGTTCATTTGTTTCCTTGTTCGTTTCTTTGTTTTTTAAGGAAAATAATTCACATGGTATCAGTGTCGCCACCATGTCTCATGTCTGAACCTCTGGTGTCCTCTCCTTCCAATCTCATATTCGATCAATTACCTAATCTTAACAACTCTAACAAATATATTGATCATCTATATGTATATTATCTGTTATGTCCCTTCTCTATATCCATTTCTTCCCCAGTATTAACACCTTTCATCTATTGTGACAGTCTCTTAACGCATCTTCCCAGCTCGTATACTATTCCCTCCAATCATCTTTCATATCACTGTCAAATTTTACTTCCTTCTTATAGGCAGCTAGGTGGTGCAGTGAGTGGATGAAGTGTTGAATCTGGAATCAGGAGGATCTAAGTTCAAATCTTACCTCAGACACATATTAGTTGACTGACTTTGGGTGGGTCTCTTTACCTCAGTTTCCTCATCTGTAACATGGGGATAATAATAACACCTGTGAAGCCATGGATAACTCACTAGATCTGAAATCAGGAATACCTGAGCTCAAATATGACCTCAGACACTTACTAGTTATATGACCCTGAGCAATTCACTTAACCTCTGTTTGCCTCAGTTTCCTCAACTGTAAATGGGGATCATAATAGCATTTATCTTCCAGGGTTGTTGTGAGGATCAAATGAATATTTGCAAAAAAGCACTTAGCATATTGTATGGTACATGGTTAGCACTATATAAATATTTATTCCCTTCTCCTCCTCTACTCCTTCCTTTTCCCTATATCCCAGTGTTGTTGTGAGGATAAAATGAGATATTTGTAAAGCTTTATAAACTGTAAATTTGTAAAACTTTGCAAATTTTAAAGCTATAATAGCTTATAATTAGTTATAATAATTTTATATATAGTTCTGTATATACATATAATTTATATATAATGATATGTCAGTAATAATAGCCATATAGATCTACAATAATAGCTACAGATGTTTTATATATATATTATATATTTATATATCTACATAGCAACAGATATATAGATATGCAGGAGATAAATGCATAATATTGAAGATATATAATATATCAAATATATATGTATCTCATATATAAATATGTGTTATATATAGCTTTGTAGCAATAGATATATAATATTGATATTACAATATAGCTATGCCACATAGCTATATTTTAACATGTATATCATATATCACTTTTATCATATCTATAGCTATTATTATAAATGTGTCCATTATTACTATCATATATAATTCTATGTATCACATATAGCCATGTAGCTGTAGCTATAGCTATATCTAGGTAGATATCTAGATATAAAGGGGAAGAGAGACAGAGAAAGACAAAGAGAGAGAATGCCACATAGCTCTGTGTAGGTGTGTATGTTCCATAATAGCTATAGTTTGTGGCTATTATGTATATATATACATATATGTATGTATATATATATATATATATTATATTATATATCTATTATATGTCATTATATATAGTTTTATATTTACAACTACTGCTATATATGACTACAATAATAGCTATAAATGGTGGTTATTATTGTCATTATATATACTATGTAAATATAATTATATATCATGTCTTTATATAATTACATATGTGTAATTATTATTGTGAATTGTAAGCTATTATAGCCTTAAGGTTTACAAAGTGCTTTAAAAATATCTCATTTTGTCCTCATAAAAATACTCGAATGTAGGTAAAGGGAAGGTGGAGGGAAGAAAGGAATAACTATTTAAAAATGTATGTTATATATAGCAATATAGATGCTGGCTATTATTATTATTATTATTGTACATTGATCTGGTAATATCAAGCCTCAGCTCAAAACCTATCAATGGCAAGCTCTCTGCTTCCATAAGTAAAGCTCAAACTTCATGTCATGGCCCTGAAGACCTTTGGCAGTCTGGCATCACCCTCGCTTTATGGTTTTTCCTGCCACTATTGCTACACTATAACCAAACCAGTCTATTCACTCTTCGCCAAACACATTCCAAAATCTCCAGAGTATTTTATGCCTAGAATGCCAATATTTCCAGCAGCCTGTGGGAGTGGTGTCCTCCAAACTTTAAAGTCCAATTTAAATGTTGCCTCCTCCAGGAAGATCTCCCTGAAGTCTTCCAGCAGTCAGGAATGACCTTTTAGCCCTCAGAACTCAATTTAATACTTTGTCTATAGAGTATTTCCCTTTGGTATTCACCATGTATTTTGTATTATAGTAACCCTGCATGTGTCATACTGCCCTATCAGTAAGCTTCATGTAAGCTTGTAAGATTGTAAGCTTCATGAGGGCAGGGTTTGTCTTACTGTATACCTTCTCCCTTTCCCCAGTACCTAGCACAGTACTCTGCTCACAGAGGGTACTTGTTACTTGTTTGTTGAATTAGTTGAATAGAAGCTTCATTAACCAAGTGTACAGCAATCACTTTTCAATTGGTTCTCACAAATTACTCCCAATTTTACTGAGTGAAACTGAGGCACTGACCTGAGAGAAAATCTTTTTTTTTTCCTACTTCTGGCTTTTGTAGCATAGAGCCCCAAAATGTTCCAGTTGCATTATCCCTTTCTGGCAAAAATTGTTTTTAGGATCCAAACTTTCATTCCCCTTGTGCTCATTTCCTCCCAGTTTTATGTGCATGTGGGAGTCAAATAGTCCCTTTCAGATCTACTTTCCTAAGTTTTCATTCATCCCAACACCTGACTTGCTCCTGATTCTTTGTTCTGCCAGTATCTCAATCTCTGGCTGATTCACTTAGCTGAGAATATGTATCCACTTGTGCTTAAATATGCCCATTTCCTTAGAGTTTTCTCTGCTATTGGGCACCACTCAACACTCTCTTTTTGATACTCACGCTTCTCTTGACTTCTGTAACAATGCCCATTCCAGTTTTCCTCCTATCAATCTGCCCAGTCCTTCTTAGAGTCCTTTGCTGGTTCATACAATTTGGTTCAAAAAGCTTTTACGTTCCAGGAACAGTGCTAGGCTCTGAGGAAAGCAAAGGCAAAAAATAAGCCTTTCCCACCCTCAAAGAGCTTACATTCTCTCCCTCAAAGGAGAAATGATATGTACAAAGAAATGGATATACAAAATGTGCCAAGGGCATGTAGAAAGGAATTCCACTGGAGAAAGCACTATTAAGCGGAGGATCAGGAAGAAGCTTCTTTGTAAGAGGCAGAATCTGAGCTGTGCTTTGAAAACAACTAAGGATTCTTTAAGGTACAAGTGGAAAAGGAGATTACACCAGGCAGTGGACACAGGGTAAGAAAAAGTACAGGATTCAGAGATGGATTGTCTTTAGCCTCATCCACCTTATCACTGTCCTTCTGTGCTCTATATTCCTCCCTCTTCTCTTTCCTCTCCTCACTGTCCCTTGAAAATCCCATCCATTTTGATGGCTTCAATTATCACCTCTATGAGGATGACACCCAAATCCACATGTCCATCTTGCTGGACACTTTCACCTAAATGTCTCACCTTCACTTCAAACTTGATATTGCCCAAAATTCTTCATTACCTGTCCCCTAAAACTTGATGACTTCTTATTTCTGTCAACCATGCCACCATCTTCTCAGTAACCCAGGTCCAAATTTTTAAGTCAGTCACCCTTGGACTCTTCTCTTTCTCTCGACACATCCAAAACCTAGTGATCCTGTATTGCCAATATATTTTATATCTGCTCTCTCCTCTCCTCTCCTCTCCTCTCCCAGTCACTGCTCCAATTCAGGTTCTCATCATCTGTCTACTAGAATATTATAATAGCTTCCTAAATCATATCCCTTCCTTCAATCCAACCACTCCCAGATCAAACCTTTCCCTAGCTGAAGGGATGTTGTGAGGCTCAAATAAGATAGTGCTTGTAAAGCATTTTGCAAACCTTAAAGAACCTTAGAAATGCCTGTCATTGCTGTTTGTCATTGGGTGGTGGGGGTGGTTGTTAGCTTGCAGTTCCCAGGTCTCCAGGCTGGCAATGACTGCATTCCCTGAGCCTTCTACTGCATTTCTGCCGAGCTCAAGCAATGTTTATAGAGCAATTCAGGTGCTGGTAAATGGTTAACAACAGAGCTCTGGGGGGAGGGGGGCATGACAGGATGATAGGTATGCACATAAACACATAAGTTTAATCTGCATTATTAATACTTTCTTATTAACACATTCTTAAGTCTGGACAATAAACAAAACAATAAATCAAGCCTTAATCCATGCATATCTGAGGTGTAGGTGCTCACACTGAAAATTTATAGATGCTTCTCCCAAACCCATTAGAGCTGGCTCCAGCACACCCCTGCATAGCTGCCAAAATAATCTACCTAATGCACAGGTCTAATTACATATCTCTATTGCTCAAAAACATTCAGTGGCAACCAACTGCTTATAGCAGTATTTTTTTTTAAATTTCTAACCCTAACCACTCCAAAATCTGCCTACAATCTTTTTTTCTTTCTAGCCAGATTTCGCAGGAGTTCCATCCAGGTACTTTACATTCCAGCCAGAATGAACTACTACTAGCTGTTCTCCAGACTTCCCCTACACCCTCTGATCTCTGTGCATTCACACAGGCTTCCTCTCATGTCTGGAGCTCAACCTTCTCACCTCCCACCCAGCTTCCTTCAAAGTACAGCTCACATGCTACCTCCTACAGGAGACTTTTCCTTCACATCTCTGCCTGCAGAAACCCTTGTCTTCCTTCAAAGGCTAGTTCATGAGCTGTTTCCTTTTGCCTTCTACTAAAAGTAATTCCTCCCTTCTCAAATTTATTACAGTACTTTGTCTAGACCTCATCACCTCTCATCTAGACTATTATAATAACTTCCTATTCACCTCTCTGCTTCTCATCTGTCCCCTTCTCTAATCTATCCTGCACACAGCTACCAAAATAAGCTTCCTAAAGGCACAAGACTATGTCACTCCCTCACCCCCAAATCTCCAGTGTGGAGTCCTTTTGACTCTACACTGTAAAATAAACCCCTCCACCTGGCATTTAAAACTAGTCACAATCAACTTCACTGTACCTTTTCCAGACTCATCTTTGTGTTATTCTCCTTCAAACATTCTCTATGTCAGCCAAACTGGACTATCAATTCTTACCTTCTGTCCCCAGCTCTGTGCCTTCCCAAAGGCTGCTTGCCATGTTTGAACTGCCCTTCCTCCATCCCCACCTTCATCTCTAAGCATCCTTAGCTTTGTTCAAGGCTCAACAAAGGTGACGCCTCTTTAGTAAAACCTCAGGTGCCCCACTTGTTAGTGCTCTCTCCTCAAAGTTTCTTGGTTTTACTTATCTGTGTATCTAGGATCTGAGTCAGAGTTCATCTAATCCAACCACCTCATTTTAAAGAAATTGAGACCCAGGAAGACTAAGTCAGTTGTCCTGTGTCACATGGGCAGCAAATATCCAAGCAAAAAATTGAACCCAGAATCTCTGACCCAGAGTCAGGGCTCTTTCTGCTGTAACACTGCCTCTCATGTCATATCCCTGAAGATCTGAGTCTATGTAGAGATTAATGTGACTGATCATAGCAGCAAGGCCTCATTGATTTAGAGCCAGAAGGGAATTGGGAGGCTGTCTAATCCTACCCATTATTTCACAGATGAGGAAACTGAGATTCAGAAGTTAAATAACTTTTCCTATGGCCTCATAGGGCAAAGCAAAGCTGGAATTTGAACTCAGGTCATATTAATCCGAAATCAATGCTCTTCTAACTGCCCCAGTGGGAACTATCTGGGGGAATGGAAAGGGATATTGAGCTTATGTGGCCAGCCAAAAGAACATGCACACATCTAAGAATCAACTGGTGAACAACACATTGTGTGAACTCTTTCTGAACTCAGATTCCTTTTGTTACCCTAATGTTAAATCCTTCAGTCTGAACTACCTCTTCTCTAGCTCCTTTAAATCTGTTCTGGACCTGGTTCTTGCTTCCATTTTGAATGCCACCTTATACCTTTTGCCCATCAGCTTACCATACTCTATGACCCATTCCTGATAACAACCCTGAACAACAAATTTGACATTTCTGCCACCTTCCTGTCTTCTTTCCTGGAGAAACCTCTCCTTGTTTCCCTATGTGAGAACATTTACCCTGCAGCATGGAAAACTCTCAGTCCCAGACTGTGGTAGGTGCCACCCCCAATCCTACCCCTATATAAAAATAAAGAAATACTTTAAAAGGGTATGCCTTGTGGACACACAAGGGGTTCAACAGTCAGCAGCCACAGCCCAAGGTCAGGGGCTATGTGGGAATTCCTGAAGGAGGCTTGGGAATAACTACATCAGCACCTGAAGGACAAGCCAGTGGACAGAAAGCCAGAAGGGCCAGATTAAAAACCAAACACGGGGCAGCTAGGTGACACGGTATATAGAGCAGCAGCCCTGGGGTCAGGAGGACCCAAGTTCAAATCCAGCCTCAGACACATAACATTCATTAGCTGTGTGACTCTGGGCAAGTCACTTAACCCCAATTGCCTCACCAAAGAGAAAAAAAATAACACAAACCAAGTTGGACCAATCCTGTTCTTCTATTTATTTGCTAGCACCTTCTCCCCAAAATAACTGTACTTCTTTCATATATTTTTACATGCACGTACACACACTTGTCTCCTCTAATATAATTTAAATTCCTCCAAGGCAGGCACTTTCACTTTTGTCTTTTCATCCCCACCCAGAAGAACATCTGGTGAATGGTAGGTAGGTACTTAATAAATACATGTTGACTGACTGATTGATTGAATAAGGCAAACTCTCAAGAGAAGTAACAGAATTGGACAGGACAGGCAAGAGCAGAACTGGAATTGGAAAACCAAGGAGTCAAAAAAAAAAACACTCAGAAGTCAAAAGTACATGAAACTCTTTGGAACACATTGGGAAAAAATTGTTCCGAAAGGCAGCCCTGCTCTTTGCCCAAGTTAACCCCTCCATTTATTCCCTTAATCCCATTCCCTCTGCTCTCTTTTGGGAGGTTGTCCCATCTATCATTTCCTCCATCTCTATCTCACTCATCTTCTTCTCTACCTGACCACTAGCTTCTTTCTTACTACCTTCAAACATATTCAGGTCTCATACTCTTTAAAAAAAATACTGCCTTTGGACCCTTTTCACCCCTTGAGAAAGTATAAATGTCTTATCCCTTTTGCTATCAGAAAGGTTAGTCTACACTTACTGCTTTCATTTATCACCACCCTTGTAGTCTGGCTTTTGACTCCACTGTTCTACTGAAGCCACTCTCTTAAAAATGATCCCTATACTCAGAATTGCTAAAGCCTTTTCATATTCTTCATCCTCCTTGGCCTCCCTACAGCTCTTCACACCATTGATCCCCACCTGTTCCTACATACTCTTCTCCCTGGGCTTCTGGGACATTTTTCTCTCCCCATCTACTACCTTTCTGACCATTTCTCAACCTGCTTTATTTGTTCTTTGTCTTTCCACTTTAAGTATGGATACAGCCCCAAAGCCCTATCCTATGTCCTCCATTCTTCTATTACAGGTGCAAGTTTCAGCTCTATGCAAGGGGTTCCAAAACTAAATAGCCATCTCTCATTACTCTTCTGAACTAGAGCCCCACATCTCTAATTGGCCTCTGGGCGTCTTCACCTGGATGTTCCACTGACAACTCATATTCATCATCTCTAAAATTAAATCTATCATTTTCCCTCTAAAACTGCTCCTCCTCCCAACATCCCTATTTCTGTTAGTGGTACTACTATCTTCTGTCTCCAAAACTCAAAACCTTTAAAGTCATCTTTTAACTCACCACTTTCATTTAATCTTACCACCACTATTCATCAAATCCTGTCCACTCTAATTCTAAAACATATCTTACGTCTGTTTCCCTCCTCTCTACTCACCCAAACTGTTCCCCCTTCCTCTATGCCATTTTGCTAATGCTCAGACGTGATCAAATCACTCCTCCACTCCAAATCCTTCATTGACTGCCTGTTGTCTCTAGACAAAATATAGACTTCTCAATCTGGCATTCAACTCCATCCAGAACAGGGCTCTAACCTACTTTTCCAGCCCTATTTCATATTAAATGTAATTATTATTTGATTAAATTATATTGTTATATTATTATTTTATTTTATTAAATATCACTGTATATCATTTCATGTTATATAATATTGTTTTCCTTCTTACATTCTGTACCAGCTAAATTTGGTTTTCTAATTGTTTCCCATACTCGATGTGGCATCATCAACATTATGCATTCACACAGGCCGGTCTCTATGCCTTGGATGCTTTCTTTCTTCCATCTCTGCCTTTTAAAATATTTCTGTTCCTTTAAGACTCAGCTCAGCTGCAACTTCCTTTCAGGTCTGAGGAGCCCTTCCTGGTTGTCCAACTGAAAGAGTTCTCTCCCTCCCCAATTGTTCCTAGAGCATATTGTCTGTATCTCTCCTTACTCAGGTCACTTTCTACTTTGTATTGTGTTTGTCTGTATATGACATCTCCTAACAGACTGCAAGCACCTTCAGAAAAAGGACTATGTTATTTTTTATCTTTGCTATCCTACCCCACTGTCAGGCAGTACCTTGCAAGTACTAGCTGATTAATAAAAGTGTTTACTGAATTGAACTGAATGGTGAATCATATCTGTCATAATTTTTTTTTCAGAGAGATCTAAGACTTAATAACCACATATCACCTTAAATGAAACACCATGCTGGAAACCAGGTACTGAATGGACAGTCATTGATGTCATCTTCCTACAGCAAGGAAAGTATCATAATAGTGTTAACTCTGCCCCAGTCTCTCAATTATCCAAAATATATTTATTAAATGTCTCTTTGCATTGGTGCTGTTCCAGGAACTGGACAGAATAAATCCAATGCCTATTCTTTTCTTGTTCTTTGTCACATCCAGAGGATGTACAAATAAGGATAAGCCAAATCATAAGTATGCCTGAATATCACACAGGATAAAACTCATGGTTCATCCATCCCCACATTCTATCACAGGCAACAAGGGATGTTTTCTGGGAGCACCTACTCGTATTTGATGGGACCACTATATGTACATGGTGTAATACACATATGCATCTCTATGCATATAAGAATATACATGTAATCAAATATGAATTTTAACCCTTTAATGAATGAGTTCAGGTTTCAGCCTTACTACTTCTTAAGGGCAATGAGATCCAGGTTTTTGGCATCATTTGAAGTTTTATAGTCCTATCATTTGATTCAAATTTCCCTTTTTGAATTTGAAGGGATTTTTGACACTTCTGGTTAGAGTCTAAGCTGCTTGAAACTAGGGATTGTTTCATTCTTTGTATCTGTGTCCCTAGCATCTAGCACAGTGTCTGGCACAAAGTAAGTGCTTAATGGATGCTTACTGTTTGATCATGTTGGAGTCATCCAAATCCATTCTCATCCTGATTTTGAAGAGTACTAACTAATTTAATTATCCTAATATGGCTGCTGTTCTATCCTTTGAATCATTGTTTTGTTAATGAGTAACATAATGTTGTCTGTTTTTTCTTTCAAATTTCCTGATGGTGCATAGCATTTTGTAGAACTCCTGGCCATAGTACGTTGAGCAAATGTCCTTGTTCTACGATGGTTTTTAAATACTCTTCCTGGCTCATAACCAATAATTTACTGTCACCATCCTGAGGCACACTGGCAGGAACCATTCACTTGTAATGAAGGAAGAGGAGGACACTGAGCTCATATAATCAAAAAAGGCAAATGTCTAGGACAGATTGGGAACATAGTTTCATCTTCATTCATCCCTGGTGTATGTCATGTCTGGACCCTGAAACGGCAGAAGAACATCATCCTGCACCCACACAAATATTCAGCAAGACCACACATTAATCGCAATGAAAACATAAAGAGGATAAGACAATACACTGCTCCAACATTGCAGTCATGGGCTGAATAGCTTCTCCTGGCCAGCCTCACTGAGAAGCTATGCTTATTCTCTCATTAGACACTCTTGCTACACACTGGATATCACCATGTGTTGACCAGATTCATTGAGGAAAAATCAGCTGTACTCCTTCTATCCATCTCACCTAAATGCTAGGTCTGGCTAAATACAGATCTAGATGAAAGTGTTAATTCACCTAGCACACATTTTTTTTCCCAGCTCATTCTCTGTAACCATTGGAGGGCAAAATCAACACATTTATTAAGTGCCTGCTATTTACCAGTATTATGTACTGGGGATATAATGACAATGAATGAAATAATCTCTAGTCACAATTGGTTTTATATCCTAACAGGGCAGATTACAAGGAGATATATATAGATATAGATATAGATATAGATATAGATATAGATATAGATATAGATATAGATATAGATATAGATATAGATATAGATATAGATATAGATATAGATATAGATATAGATATAGATATAGATATAGATATAGATATAGATATAGATATAGATATAGACATAGATACATATGTATATATATATATATATATTATACAGAGAGAGAGAGAGAGAGAGAGAGTAATATGAATAAATGCAAAGCCATTTAGCACAAGGTAATATGAATGAGATAGTGCTAGTGGTTGAGGGGATCAAGGAAGGTTTCACAAAGATAGTAGCACCTGAACTGTGTCTTGAAGGAAGAAAGGGATTCTATGATGCGGAGGCGGGGCCAAGTTTATACACATATACATACATAGACACTCTTTTGCTCTCAGGTATGCAAAGGTTTTCTCTGACACTTTAGAATCTGTAAACAAAGATGCTTTGAATTATTTTTCCTTAAATACTTCACATCACACTTTTTCACCTCAAAACCAGCTTAGCTACCATTTTTCTACCCATGAGTTCACGAGCACAATCTTAGGAGAGCTTCCTATATTATGTTACCATCAGTATTATATTTCACTACCCTAAAGAGCTTAGAGTCATCTATCTACCAGGGGATTTCATTTGACACTCCCACATTCTGGATCACCATTTCCATTTTAGCTTCCACAGAGGTGATTCATTAACTGGCTACTTGGTGTGTTTACATGATATTAAATCATAGGATTTGCATGTTCATGTGGAGAGAGGAGACCATCATACCCACTTCAACTTCTTCAGAAAAGGTTCCATGGCAAAGGTAAAATTTCTAATAATTTGGGAATAATATAAGCAATAGAGCCTAAGGAAATGTAGGTAAATTTTGTATCTATAAGTTTTTTGTCTAAGTTCCACTTTGTGTAGAGATGAATGCTCAATTCAACAAGCATTTAAGTATCTACTATGTGCCTGACACTGTGGGGTATAAACATTGAAAACCATATAGTCTTTCCCCTCAAGGACCTTGAAATATGATAAGGGAGATATGGCATGTACACCCAGAACCACAAAATCACAGAACTGGAAAGCTGGAAGGGATATCAGCAGCAATCTAGCCCAACCCATACATGAAAGAAAGCCCCATTATAACATATACAAGTAGCCAGCTGGGCTCTGCATGAAGACTTTAAAGGAGGATGAACCCAAAGACTCTTGAGGTTGCCTGTTCCACTTCTGCACAATTCAAATTGTTAGGAAGTTCTTCGTGATATCAAGCACAAATTTGCATTTTTGCAATATCTTCCTGGTTCTTCTCTAGCTGGTCAAACAGAACAAGTCTAATATTTCCTACAGATGAAAGACTTTCAAATACTTGAAGAGAACTATCATCTCTCAACTGAGACTTCTCTTCTCCAGGATATTTACGCCCAGTCGCTTCACTGATTTTCATATGACATAGATTGAGCTGACCCCAATCTAGTTGTCCTCTTCTAGACAGCTCTCCAGCTTCTCCATATCCTTCTTCAATTATGGTGCCCAAAACCAAACACAGTATTCCAAATAAGCTCTGACACACATGTATGAGACAAAACATGAGGGAGAGAGGTGCTGACCAAATGCTTTAAGAAAATTTGAGTGAGCGGGGAAATTAGGGCAGGCATCATGGATGAGGTGATATCTGAGCTGGGACATGAGAGGAGAAAGATTTCAATAGGTAAAGTTGTACAGGGAAAATAATACAGGAAGAGAGGTGAGCCTGCATGAATTCGTGGAGGCTAGAGAATACAGGATACTATTGAAGAAAATCAGTTTAATTAAAATGCATCATGCATGAATAACAGTATTGTGAAGTAAAACTGGAAATATGTGTTAGAGGCAGATTATAAAGGACACCAAATGCCCTGTTAAACTTTTTCTATTTTGTCTTAGAGGCAATAGGGAGCTACTGAAGGTTTTCAAATAAAGAACGGCAAATCAAATTTGGATTAAGTCACAATTGCCTCTTCATATCACAGTTGCCTGAACTCCATGACAGAAGAGGACAGAGTACTCACAAGAGACCCATGGTTACCACATGGATAGCCATTTAAGCCTTCATTATTAAAAAAAAAAATACTATCTTAGGGAGGGGACAGGTAAGGGGAGAGAAAATTCGGAACTCAAATTTTTTTAAGTGAATGTTAAAAATTTTCTTTATATATAATTGGGGGAAAATAACATATTTTAAAAAAAAGAAAAAATCCCAAATCAACCTTTACTTTAAAAAGAAAAGAAAGATAATTTTAACATTGTTAAACTATTGTCCTGTCAATGAACTTTCTGAACATCTTGCTGTAAAAATGAAAATACAAAATGAAAAAGCAAAAAGCCAAGGTGTTTGGTTTTTGCTAACAATCTCTATCAAAGAATTATAATTCTAAATTACGGTTTCCAGACTAGAGGGAAGGGGCTCTTTTCCACTAGGGACTTTGTATCCCTGGTGCTTAGCACTATACTGACAATGATAAACATATTAATAATAAATGTTAAATGTTTGTTCACTGACTATAATTGGAAACAGGAAATTTCCTGCTTTTCAAGATGTTCATTTGTTTGAATGCTATATTTCTCAGCATTTATCATTGAATCTGAGTAAGTTCTTAATCAAGGCAAACAGCATCACACACACACATACTACTAACTTTAAAAATGAAATCAGCCAACAGTAAGCCAACCAATAACTTCAAGAATCAAGCCTGGAACTCAGGGACTCTGATTGGTAGTACAAGGTACTTTCCACTTGACCAGGAGTTCTTAACTAGTGATCCAGAGATTTCAGGGGGTCTATGAACTTGCTTGGGGAAAAAAATTATACCCTTATTTTCATTAATATCACTGAAAGTTAGCATTTCCTTCAGCTATTAAATACATTACTCTTTATAAGGGTTTATAGGCTTTACCAGACTGCCAAAAGGGTCCATGACACAAAAATGACACTGTGTTGCCATTCCCCTTGTTAGTTTCTCCTTTATGGTCCTGCTGTTTTGTTTTGTTTTTTTTTTTTACTGTTGGCTAGGTGGCCCTACTATGGACCTCGTCCCAGGTAAGAAAATAAGCTCCATGGTGTTTTAGAGTAACATTAAATAGACACAAGATCAGTGAGATTTCACATGACAGTTCTTTCCCATTGCACAACTATCCTGGCCTAACTCCACTTTAGAAATCAAAACAAAACTCAATGACTGGTACATTAAAGGTACAGAAAAATCAAACACACTCAAAAAGAGGAAAATCACCTCATCCCACCGCATTGCCACATGTCTTTAACATCTCTTTCTCCTTCCCTGACATAATAGTTAAAGCAGCAAGGGGTACCCTTTGCTAGGCTGTCTCTGTATTATATTAATGAGTTCAAAAATACCAGGTGACTTCTCCAGCAGAAGAATGATCACATCCTTCACTTTGTGGCTGCAGTGAGGCCTCAGGAGATATGACCGAAAGATCCATTCCAGATGACACAATAGGAAATGCTTCTGATGGTTCTACAGTGGTCAAGTTACCCAGGGAGGGATATTTTCAAAGGATTTAGATCACAAATAGCATTATGAAGTGTAAAGAGTCTTGGCTCTTTTCTCTAGTTCCAGCTCTGCCTTTTATTCTCTCCGGTCTATACTTTCTGAGCCTTAGTTGCCACATCTCTGAAATGGGGATAATAATAGTTACTTTGACCACATCACAGAGTTCTAAGTAAATGACACAAAAAAGCATTTTTTTTCTAAGCATAAATTCTATTCAAATGTAAGCTATTATTGATTAGCATAGTATTATCATTCACAAAATCCTATTCATTCTCAGGAACCCAGTTTAGTTGAGGTTCATGATTCTTTGCAAAGGCTGTCTTGTGGTGATGATGTTGATGATGATGATGATAATAATGAAGGTTTGCAAAACTCTTTGCATATTTTATTTCATGGGATCCTCATGATAACTGTGAAGTAGATGCAGTTTCACCCACTTTAGGGCTGAGCAATGTTAGGCTGAGAGAAGTAAGGGTGGGGAGGAGGGAATAAACATTTATATAGAGCTTACTACGTGCCAGACACTGTGCTCAGCACTTTAAGAATATTAACAGATTGGATCCTCATGATGACCCTGTGAGGTACATGCTGCAGCTTTACAGATGAAGAAGCAGAACAGAAGTTAAGTGACTTGCCCAGGGTCACAGAGCAAGTGTGTGTCTAAGGCTAGATTTGAACTCAGGTTTCCTGATTCCAAGTCCAATGATCTATCCACTGCACCACCTCCATGCCCAGGGTCACACAACTGAGGCAAGATTTGAACACAGGGTTTTCCTGTTGCCAAGTCTAAAAAAATCTAGCCATCTCTCCTTTCTTCTAACTAAGCAACATCCAGAATATGGAAGGAAAAAAATGTTGGATCTGAATCAGGAGACTTGAGTTTTAATCCCACCTCAGATCCTTCTTCGCTGTATTATCATGAACAAGTTAGCAAACCTTTCATGGACTGTTTTCTCATCTGTAAAATAGAGAGAATGCTATTTATACCTCCTACTTCTTGGGCTGTTCTGAGAAAATTGCTAAATGAATGTCAGTAGGTACTAATATTTTGTTAATTCCCTGAAAACTTATCCCTGAAGTCTGGGCAGGGCAGCACAGCTAAGTCGATAGATAGCTTGATTTAGGGTGAGGAAGAGCTGGATTCAAATCCTACTTGTAACAGATACTGATTGGCAACTCCCAAAGATTAAAAGTTACAGAGCAGGTACATTGGCAGATGGAATTTCCTCACCAGGAGTTTATTAATGAAGTCATAGATTTCATCCAAAAAAAAAGTCTCACTAGAGAGACAGTTGTGGCAAACATTGGAACATTGCCTCAATAGTAACCCAGCACATGAGACTCTCTCATTGTGGACTGTGGAAAGTCATACTGAGCCGTGAATAACATACTCTAAGAAGCCACTCGAGGGCATCCTTAGCAATCTGAGCCATCATTCAGCCTGACTGTGAGGTTGCTTGCGGACGTGAATGTGAAGGTGACAATGCAGATAAGCTTCCTGTCCAGAAATTCCATGAGTTCAACTGAAATAAATGCAACCCCATTGTCAGGGGAAAGAATAGTCTTTGACATTGGCTGTGTTGTAAATAATGGGCAGAGAAGTTTGTGATGAAACTACAAAAGCTTTGAGCTATTTTGAGAAGAGGTCAACCAAAATCAAGAGGCTCTCCTCCTGGGATGACCCTCAAAAATCATTCTAGGTTCTTGCCCAAGGCTTCTTGCTGGCTTTCCAAGGAAAGGCAGATACTTGGGGCAAGTTGTGGTGATTATCCTGGCATGTCCTATTATGTCTCCAAGTCTTTTCAGTATCAGTCAGTTTCAGAACACAAAAAACATCTAACTAGTATTTTCATGTAAGCAAGTCCTAGACTGCTACATGTAATTTAAGGTTACAGAATTATAAATTTTAGACTTAGAAGGGAGCTTGAAGATCTTCAGTTTTCATTTAACCAAAGAGCAGACTGATGCTAGGGGAGGGCCAGGGTCCTTTATCTAATAAGTGCCTTCGCCAAGATACATATTTACGTTTTTATCTCCTCCTGTAAAGGAAAAGCTGTTGGAACACAGGACTGTTTCACTTTGGTCCAAGTTCTTAGCAAGGTGCCTCACCAAGAGTAGGTTTAATGGACATGTATTGATTGATAGCTACTTGAATGAATGATAAAAGATGGCACTACTAGAAATGAAACCTCACTGTAAGTGTGAATCCAAAGGTCTCTGTGTGATTCAGTCTTTTCATTCTACATGACTGCAAGATTTTGTTCTTTACTGTTTTGTGACTTGCTTGTGACTTATTGAAGAAGCCCAGCACTGTTTGCATCTGACACTAAGATAACAGGAGCAATTCGAACTTTGTTCAAGGGCCATGCACCCAGGTTTTCTGTTTACTGCTTTGATTTCTCAGAATCCCATAGTTTGACATCTTCTGAAGTTAGGCTTCTGTTGTTCTTAAGAATTTCTCTTCTCAAAGCACAACTAAAAACAATGCCTACAGTAATGTAAATGAAGATTCTAGATGACTGGGATTAAAACATATTTCCTTTGTCAACTACAAAAGCAGAAAGATACACATGCTATCAGTTTCAAATGCTTCATCAGATGGTTTTACTTAATTTTTTTTTCCATTGGAAGCAACTCTAGAAAATTATTCTTTGTACAGTAATTGATATCAAGAGAAAACGCATCTAAAAATGGAATTTTTCTTCTCTTCCTCTTATTTGTGTTAGCCTAGTCATGTCTCCCTTTGCACTTATTTAACCAACTTATCTAGCTACAAGCATTACTTTAGATGCCAGTTTCCTGGGTTCATGAATGATGCTCAGCAAAGTGCCCATCAAAGGTGATTCCAATACTAGGCCCAGGAATGTGCTATCCATCTTCTGAATACTGTCTTTGGTCTGGAGTTTGTAGCCATAGTGGCTCACCATTCCATCTGCCATCCCTACTGAAGACATATTGGCTTTCTGACTGAGATTTTCGTATGGCCTTATGTAAATGTAATGTTCCCTAATAAGTCACCTCTGATTCAACCCCTTTACAACCTGGCCACATCCCATCCTTCTATCTTCTTTATACATTACTCCCCACTTCACTCTGTGTTATCCGGACAAACTGATCTTCATTCTGTTACTCATACACAGCATTCCATTTCCTTTCCTGGGCCTTTGTGCTGGTTACCCCCCATGCTGGGAATATACTTCCTGCCTCACAGAATCCCTTTCTACCTTCAAATAGCTACTGAAGCACCACCTTCTACGTGAAACTCTACTGATCCCCTCAACTGCTAATGCCTTCCCTCACCAGCTACCTTGTAATTAAATACTTTGCGTTTATTTGTATTTATTCTGTATATATGTATCCACATACCTATTGATTGTGCTTTAATAATTTAAACTTATTGCAGATAGGAACTCTTTCATTTATTGCTCTTGTATCTTCAATGCTTAGCACAGGGCCTGACACATAGTGGGAGCTTAATATATTCTGGTGGTTGATTGATTGTCAGCTGAAATCATCAGTAGCTTTCAATTCTATGTCACTTGTTAAAATGATTAAATAGTTACTCCTGCCTTATAGTACTATATGACCACAGTTCCCAATATACCTGTCATTCCACAATCATCTTTCAAGCTCAGCAAATCTGCCTCTTCTCATTACCTTTTTCAAAGCAGCAACTTACTAAGTAGTCATTTTTTTTTCACTCTCTGGGCATTTTATTGGTACAACTTCAGGGAGTTAACAGGGTCAAGGAAAAGCAAGGGCAGTGCCAATTCATAAGAACAACCTAAGGGTCACACTAAACACAATTGACCATCATCGTCCCATAACTGCTTCCCATGTAATTGATCTCTTCATCTGACCTCTTGGCTCCAGTTCCACAGTAACACTTCCTGGATCCCCCTTATCATAAAGTCTTGTACTTGCCAGGGCTGCCGCCACCACCACCACCCCTTGGGTGGATCAGCATCTTATGATTTCACTTCTATTAAGATTCCATCCCCATTGGAAACATGTGTCACAGTTGGAGACTCCCTGTGGCCACAAAGCCTCAGCCCTGCCTCTTCCAGCTCTCAACATGTATTAATTAATCAATAAGCATTTATGTGTCAGGTGTGTGTTAGGTCCTGTGTTAGGTTCTGGACCTTCCAGTAGAAAAGTGAAACAGTTCCTACACTCAAGGAACTTACATTCTACTGGATACTTATATTTAGTAAATTCTGTTTCTCAAATACTATATACCACTGAGCTGTTTCGTGTATTTGAGTAGTCTATTCAGCAAGTACGTTTCACAAAAATGTAATAGCTACATATTCATACCCTAACAAAAAGGATAGGGCTGACTGCCCCATAAAACATAGAGTTTACAACCAATCAGAAAGGCAGCTCCACTTCCAAGTCTGTATTTCGCATACACACTCCAAGAGGGATTTCCATTTGTCAGCCATCTTGTCCCAGTGATCAGACAAGTGACTGGAGGTGTTCTCTTGACTTGTATCACTGAAGTCCAATTCCCCATACGTTTTTGCTAGATGATAAATAGATTCACATATTTTTAAAAACCATTAAAAAGACCTATCAAGTAACAGCTCAATTTATACACACATACATAAATCAATATTAAATCTGAATGTTGTTTGGAGAATCCAAAAGATCTCCTATCTTGACCAGGGTAAGTCTGTGGACAGTGTTTCAATTCCTTAAAATATAAGAAAAATCACTCCTAAATGAAAACACCTAAATTCTCCCTTCTAATTACAAAAAAGTAGATTTCTGCAAATTTTCAAAAGTATCCTTATTCTGCTGAAGAAAATACATATATTGTTTCAATTATGAATAGTCCACAGTTCTCATAGAAAACTTAAGTACATTCTACTGTGATTCTTTTACATTTAGACATGTGTAATTGATGAAGCTGCTTCTGCCTTTTCAAAATCTTTTTGAAATACCACTAATCTCTTTGCACTAATTTCTCCCCTTACTGTCTTTAATAAACTGGTTGCCTTGACAACTAAATTTTGATGGACATCAGCCACAAATAATCTAAGAAATTACCTTGATTCATTAGTCACTTCACTGTAATTAAATCGTCTATATGATATGGCCTGTTCTCATATGTGATACCCTGTTTCCATGGTAACTGAGAATTTCTACTACATCTACAATTTGAAATGTCTTCACAGTATTTCTTGATTACACTCATGAACCTAGAATTGCATTTTGTAGGCTTACATGTAGTGGAATTTAGAAAGGAAGCTTGTAAGAGATTATCTTATGTTTTCCATTTCTTTGAGACTTGCTTTTATTTTTTATGATTGCTTTCCCCCATACGCTGCCCTCCTAACCGACATGATGTTGTGCCTCTAGCAAAAGAAAAATCTGTAACTAAGTTTAGCCAACCCTATCATTTTTGTGGTTGGATTGCCATCTACAGTTCTTCTAAACCAAGTAGCAGAGTTAGGAAAATGAAAAAGCACAGGTATTCACATTTCCATTAGATGAAGAATGCTAAAAAGGATTGGGAGGCATGATTTTGAGCTTTGAAATTTTCAAAGAATAGAAATCTAATTGATATTCATAATTTATCAGCAAAGAAAACCTAGTATCAAGCTTTTCTGTTATCAACAGAGCCCTCCTTTATTCTAAAAAAAAAAATGAGGAAAGGGTTCTTTTTAAAAGGATGACAGGACCGCTGACCAGACATGGTGTATATCAAGGATATGTCATTTACTATTCTCCACTTTGCCTTATTACTCTCTGCTCTAGCGTTGATGGAAATCTAAAATAAAGAGGTTTTTATTTCAATGACAAAAGGAAATAGAACCTTGGGTTAAAAATAAACTAATTAGTCTCAACCGTTCCTTTACTGGCCATTCCCCTAACTCTATTACTTTCTCCTGGTTTTCTACCAAATGGAGTGATTCCAGCTGCCTTTCCATTTCTTTCATTGTTGTGGTGGTTGTTTGTTTTATTTTTTGCTGCCACCAGATTTTTATTTGCTTCTATAGCAAGCTCTCAACAAGTATTGATTAAGTACCTATATTGTGCTTAAGAAGACGCTATGTCAGGCACGGAGAATAGAAATACAGTGAATGAAGCAATTTACTCACAGGAACTTATATTCTAACAGTAATCACTCTAGCTTCCCCAGATACTATTTGCTTTTGTATGAATACCCCTTTTCCTTTCATTCACTGAACAAACCATTCCAAAAGAAGCATTACAAATTAGCAGTCATATGAAAGATTGCTACGAATCACTAGTAATACTCAATAAACATTAAATAATGAGAAAAATGCAAATCAAAATAACTTTTAGTTTAACCTTAAAACCCTTCAGCCCCTACCCCAGCAAATTGGCAAGGATGATAAAAACGGGAATAGGCAATGATAAAAGAGGTGCAGAAACATAGGTACAACAATACTTTATTGATAGAGTTGGGAATTGTTCCAACTACTCTGAAAATCAAGTTAGAATTATTCTTTTTTAAAAAGTGAGTGAAATGCCCGTAACCTTTTACCCCAAGATCCCACTGCTAGGAATATGCCCTAAGGAGATGAAAGATTGAGAGAAAAGGCCTATATCCCACAAAAATTCATATCATTACTTTTTGTGATAGAAAAAAAATTGAAAACAAGTAGGAACCTAGTGGTTGTGCTATGGCTAACTAAACTGTTATCATGTGAATATAATGAACAATTAATGGATTATAAGAAACAATGAACATGGAGAATTTAAAGAAGAATGGAAGGACTTATGTGGACTGATGCAACAAAGTGATCAGAAAGAGGACAATGATATATGCCCAATGACTAACACAATGGAAATGAAAATAAAAGGATAAAACAATTCCTTGTAATTATCTTAACCAAACTTCACCTAGAAGAAGAGATAAGAAAATGTACTCCCTTCTTTGCAGAAGAATGGAGTTATAGAATCTGCTCTTCAAATGAAGCATATTTTGTTGATTTCTTTTCTTTTTCTTTTTTATTCTTGGTTACATAAGATGGCTAAAAGGGAAGTATGGAAAAGGGAGGTATCTGAAAATTAAGATGTTATTTTTAAAAAGATATCAAGAAATGTTTAAAATTTAATTTTTAAGAGAACAATCACGTTATAGGGATAATTGCATACATTTAATTCCTTTTAATGGTGAAGATCCTTTTTCACCAGTTAACCAGCCTCAGAACTATTTATTTATTTAGAAAAAAAAACAAAACCACTTAATGTGTGGAATTCCATACCCATGATTTTTGCTACCACTTAAGCCTGATAACATACAATTTCACAAACATAAGGTTTTAAGGCTTTCTTGAACCAGAGATACCGAACTTAAACTGTACTGCCCAGATATGGGGTAATCAATAGATACAAAGATGCAAAAGAATCATATGAAACAGTGAATGGGTGCATGATGCTTAATTCAAAAAATATGGGGCAGCTAGGTGGCACAGTGGATAGAGCACTGAGGTCAGGAGTACCTGAGTTCAAATCCAGCCTCAGACAAAACACTTGACACTTACTAGCTGTGTGACCCTGGGCAAGTCACTTAACCCCAATTGCCTAAAAAAAAAAAAAAAAACATTTGGCAACCTAGAAAAATGTGATTTAAGGAGATACTGAAATAACCTACTAAAAATCATTCTCATGTGAACTTGTCCAAGCCCTGGAAACTGTAAGTGACTTAATCAGTATGTCATGGTTTCCACCTTGGGTCCATGGGCTTTATCAATCTATAGTCTTCAGGTCACTGTTAAAATTGAATCTCCCCACGCTAATAAGTAGGATTTTAAATGGCTAATGACTGTAATTCTGAAGCCAGAGTAGAGTATTTAAACCTACATGATTTTCTAGATGTAAAACCAGGGTTTCCCTATACTTAAGGCCAAGGGAATTCAGAGTTCCAAAACTAAGTCTGACCTTTCCTCTGGCCACCTTTCATTTCATCATAGCACTTCATTCTCTAACAACCGTTTTCTTTCACTTGACTGAGTCATCTGCATCTGAATGGCATTTGACAAACTGAATGATGCTCAGTGCAAGCCAAATCAAGATCAGTCAGGAAGTTTATTGGGAGCTGGACTCATATTGGAGACTGCAAAAGGAAATGAGCTGCAAATGAGCTGGAAAAATAGCACAGATTGATAGATGGAAAGTGATTCAGTCTTTTTACCCATTTATAAACAACCTTTCAAAAATACAGAGCACAGATAATAAAATCCTCTAGCTCTATAATTAATACTCTAATAGCCTATAACAAGATAAAGAAGAGTTCAACAGTTAGAGGTTTTTAATTTAGGGACTAATGCATAACAGAGATTAAAATACTCCAGTGGCAACTTTCCCTTAGTTCCTATAAGAGAATGGGAAAGGAGAAAAGTTAGAGAAAGAGATTGAGCCAGAAAAAAAAATAGAGAAAAAGTTAAGAAAACAAAACTTAGAGAAAAAATAAAGTTCTTCCCTTTTTCAAAATGTGAGCACAAACTTTTGGCTTAGTTATCACTCATCTTGATCATCATGATTAAAGAAGAAACTGAAATGTATCACATTTCCAAAAGAAATTTAAGTGCAAGAAACCTGCAAATTGGATGCTCTTTGAAAGTTTTTTGGAATAACCATCAGGCAGACGTCATCAAATGAGGGCATTTCATTATGGTGCTGATGTGTTTATCCAGTTGCTACAACTGATCAAGAGAGACATACAGCTCTCAAGGTTAGAAGGAGAGCAATTCTTTGAGGGATTGTTTTTTAATGCTATATAAAGGATTTTACTAAGCTGTGGGAGCTGTTAGCACAGGCAGTTATGAATCAAGAGGCAGCAGCTCCAATGCCTCTATGGTACTTGACTTTGCAGTGGTCTGCAATGATTTTTTTTTCCTTTTTCAGATATGCATGTGAGAAGGAATATTCACAATTTTATGGTCCTGTATTTATGGCAAAGTAAGAAAACTATGTTTCTTGAAATCCTAGGGAATTCCACAGGGTCTAGCAGCTTGTTAGCAGAGTCAGAATGAGCTGAGGGTTTGCACTTTTTGCATTCTAACCCTTCTTTAATATCAGTAGCAAGGCAGATAAAAGCAAATTTGTTGCTTGTCTGGAACATTGTATTGGCACCTGGAAATTATGCATTGGCATAAACTGGGTTAACACTTGTTAAGCAACCATAGTACAATGACATTAGAATGATTCTAATATCAATAATCAGTGTCATGTGCTTAAAAATAAAAGTACCGAGTGTGCAAATGTAACCTCCTGGAGAGACTATGTGTAAAGACAAGTGGGTTCCCAGAAAATGTCAGCACTTTGCATGATGAGCTCTGGCAACCATCGTGGTGTTGACAAGATGCTAGAGAAGTTCTGAGCATAAATCAATCTCCATTTGCTCTCTCAGGAACCAAGTTTCAAAATTTTTGTTTCTAAAACTTAAACCAATATTGTCATGGCAATATAAATGTTGGAAATATTGATGTGGGAGCTTGTTTCAGTCTTTGAACCCCCTTGCTGCCACCACCACCACCACCATTGCCACTATCCTGAAATGTCAGTGGTTAGTTCTATCTTTCATTGGCACTGCCAGAAAGGACACTAGAATTGCTCCAGTGTGCTGGTGAATATATGTAACAAATGTCCATGAAAACCCTTCTGCAAAGCTTCATCATTGTCAAAGCATGAAGATTTCCAAGCTGAAAAGGCTTCTCGCATTCAAGACCCAATTTAGCCAAATGAAAAAATATACCAAAGAGTGACCGCCAAATGATGGGTTTTTTCTAGTTTTTTCTTCTTAGGAACATCTACTAAAGAACAGTGGGATTGTGAGCTATGTCAGTTGAGGGAATATTTAATTTAATCAAATAATAGATACTTGAAGGATATAATGGCAACCTTTATGCATTTAGGTGGCACAGTGGACAGAGTGCTTGTTCTGGAGTGAGGAAAACCTCAATTCAAATCCAACCTCAGACACTTCCTAGGCAAGTTATATAATCTCTCTGTCTCAGTTCCTTCAAATATAAATTGAGATGATAATACCTGACATGGTTTTTGTGGGAATCAAATAAGATAATATTTGTAAAATGCTAAAACAGTACCTAACATATTATAGGCGTTTCTTGTTTCCTTCCTCCCATGTATGTATTTGTGTATTGCTAATATTGACTTATTTAAAAGGCATATACTCAAAAATAATTCATGTGATTGCTCATTTTTTACCACCAAAGTTTGAGAGGAACTTAGATGCATGTGATCCAATCTCTTTCTTTAAAAAATTTTTTTTTAAAAGAGGCCAATTGACTTGCCCAAAGAGTTAGTGACAGAGCCAACCCTTTATCAAAGGTCTCCTGCTCTTTGGACCAGTACTCATTCTACTATAACACATTAGACATTAAGTAAACCTACTTCCTATTTTGCTCTCTTAGTGAACACACATTAAGTATATTGACTATTTCATTCTATTCCAAAATTCATTTAAAAAATTTTATATACTCCCAAAGAGTACCATGAAATTCATTCTACATATTCAAGAAAACATTCAATTCATTAAAATCTAAGGTCACAATACGCATCAAGGTTTGGTTTTCTTCGTTGATCGTACAAGTCATAGGGAATGTGGCAGCTAAGCTCAGCCTTAAAAGAAGGTACAGATTTTGAGTTCGACATAAAGAGTAAATACATTCTAGCTGTGACAGCTCATATGACTATATGGAATGCTAAGTTTGGGAAGATAACTCAGAGTCAAGCTTGTCAGGAATTCAGATTGAATGAAGAGTACGGTGAAAAAACAATTCTAACCTGGGAAAATTATGGATAAAAGGGCCACTTTTGTATCATATTCAAGAGTGGAGATAATTGGACCCATGCTTTCCTGGAAAATGTGAAAAATAAGGAACATCAATGTTGAAATTTCCTCCCATGTTACAAAAATATTTTGAGATAGAAAAGACTTTAAATGTCATCTAATCTAACCCCCTCATTTACTGTATAAGGAGACTGAACCATAGAAATGCTATGCTGTCTAAGGTCACACATTTTTAATTAGGGGCAGAGTTAAGTAACTAGAGTACAATTCTTCTAGAGTCCACTAGGAGTACAGAAAGTGCTGGACTTCGAGTCAGGGAGATGGAAGTTCAAACCTTGCCTCAGACACTTAATAGTATGTGACCCTATGCAAGTCACTTACCCTCTACCTGCCTCTGTTTCTTCTACTGTACAATGAGAATAATAATAGCACCTACCTCCCAAGGTTATCACGCAGATAAAAATGAAGCAATGTTTGTGAAGCGCTTAGCAGAATGCCTGGTATGTACATGCTTCCTAAATGCTTGTTTCCTCCTCTTTCCTATTTAAACCCTTCTAGACTATTGGAAAATTATTTGATGATGAAGGGACCTCCAAGGGAAGATCTAGAGCTGGAAGAAATTCTTAATGCTATCTGGTCTAAACTCCCTCATTTTACAGTTAAGAAAATTAAGGCCCAGAAAGGTTAAGTCATTTCGTCAAGAAGAGTATTCAACTCCAGATGATCTCTCACTCCAAATCCCAGAGATCTCTATACTGCACTATTTGCATATGCAAAATGCTTAGAACCAATTTTTCAACAAATATTCTTTGAACATTTCCTTCTTACAAGGCTCTGCTTTGAGAACAAAAAGATATATAAGACAAGGTCCCTGTCCTCAAAAACTTGCAATCTACTTGGGAAGATAACTCATTTGCACATGAAAAGCTATCTAAAGGTACAAGGCACTAGGGTCTCCAACTGTAATTTACATATGAGGGAAAAACCAAAAGCTGTGGTGCAAATAATAAAGGCTACAGGTACTCATGGGTGCTTTAAGGTAATCTCATTTCTTGTTTCATCATAAATCCTGGTCCACAAAATAGACCAACACTTGGGAGGAAAAAAATGCATTCAATGTATCCCATTGTAAATTCAATTACTGTAGGGCATTTGAGCTGCTGCCTGTTGGTTCATAATTGGCTTCACTCACAGATTCTACAGCCTAGTAAAATCCTTTGTCTACCTCTTAAAAAAATAAAATGAAAATATCAAATGATCCTTCAGAAGAGGAAGAGATCACTCCTGCTCAGGTTACCAGAGAAGCAGGCAGTGCTTTTCATTAAAGGTATGACATACCTTGTCTCCTCCTTCCTTTACATTTTGAATGGGCATATATACAAAAGGAAAAACAGTCAAGTGACCAAGGACCTTCCAAGAAGGGGGATGCTGTTGACATCCAACAATGACAAATCAGAGAGTGAGCACAGTACAGATGAAAGAGAACTACAGTTGGTGTTAGAAGAGCTGTATTGGAATTCTGGTTCCATCACTTACGCATGTGATCATCAGTAAATTGTGACTGCTGACGAGTCCCAAACCCTCTGCAGTTCCCCATCAGTAGAAATGGAATAATAATATGGGGACTCTGTATTTCACAGTGTCCTTGTGAAGAAAGCATTTTGTACTAAAACACTATATGAATATGAGCTACTATTAAAGTGACAGCTGTTATTGACTAGGGGAAAAGAAATACAAATGTTAATTTCAGGAATGGGGATGGGAATGAGAATGGGAATGGTGGCCACACCCTATGACAAAGACTATCCTGCACGCAGCAATGGTGGCTGGGAAAACTATGTGGTGAGGAGGCTTCCAATTCCAATCCGTGTAAGAGGTCAGGGCTGGTGGCAGGACTTCAGTAATGGCCACAGTATTAGTTGCACCTCCTTGGCCATCACCTCCTTTCATGTGCTTGACACGTCAATTAAATTGATCTTCTTACTTCCAGGAAATCATCCTGTACTTTCTCACTTCCATACTTTTACTTACTGAAACCCCTTGCATGGAATACGTTCCTGCTTTTTTTTGTTTTTTACAGCTTACCCACTCACTCCAAAGCAACTAACTCCCTAAGCTTCTATTTTCTTATCCATAAAAAGAGAAGGTTAAGCTAAATAATTTCTGAGATTTATCTGAATCTGGTTTCTTAATCTTTTTTGTTTCGTGTACCCCTTTAGCAATTTGATGAGGCCTATGTACCCCTTCAGCAATCTAGTAAAGCCTATGAATCCCTAATGCATAAAATAAAATAAATAGGATTACAAAAGAAATCAATTGTATCAAAAATAGTTTTAATGTTTTTGAAAAGTCCTGGACCCCAGGTTAAGAATTCCTGCTCTAAATTAATAATCCCATGATTCCACCTCTTTGGTTCTTTCTGGAGAGATGAAATGAGTTGAAAGAAGAATAAATATTATGACTGGAGGAAAGACTAAAAATCAAGCAAAGAGAGGCAAAATTCCACATTCAAAAAAAAAATAGAGTGATGAGAAAATCAGCCTCTCAAGTGTCTGGCTATGGCCAGCTTCTCAAAGGAATACAGACTACTCAATGTAGAGACCAAGAAAAAGCTGGATTCCAGGCCCAGACAGACATATTCTGATTTAGGAAATCAGCAAGAACTCTCTTATAAACTGGACCAAGCTAAGATCTGTGACTACCCTGTGTACCTGTAATTCCATGTCTGTGTATTGTCCTACCTTTAACCATCCTTCCCACAGAATATAGTAATATCTATTGCGTTCAAAGATGCTGGCCCGTGAGTGGATTGCTATCATTAATGACACAGTGGTGGTGGGGTGAAGAGGGAGGAAGTTCTTGTCTCTGACCTCCCCAGACTCCAGTAACCTTTCTTCACAATCTCCACCAGAAGGTCTACTAAATAATCTCCTTGCTCCCTTGCCCTGATCTCTTCCCCACTATCAGAAACCCTTGCTCTAGAAGCAGCTTAAGTAGAAATCATATTATCATGGAGAAATATCCCATTTCCCATTTGTGGTTTAGCTCACTTGTTTTTGGTTTCTCTAATGTTATCTAGGTTTAATCTCTGCAATTTAATAAAACTAAATAAAGTTATTGCTCTGCAAGGAAGCAGAAGCCAAATTCATAGGTCTCTTCAAGAGAAGAGTTGAATAATGGCTTCTTTAGCAAGAGATGTTACATAGATCACAGCACATCAAAGTTTCTCTCAGGAATTTTTAATGTATAGAACAAGGAGTTCTGAAGCATTGTGTATTGAAGTTATTTAGAATGACTCAGCTCATCTTGGTTGGTATTTCCTCTGCCCAGGCTCTAAATAAGAAGCCTTTCATTAGCATATCTTAGAATTTCCATAGCCTCCTTCAAATATGCCTGTGATTTTGGTGAAAATGATATGAGTGTGCAAATAATACTGATGACAGGCATGTGCTCCTCAATCACATACCCCATCTTACAAAAGGTCCAGCTTTAGTTATTAACATATTTTCTTATAATAGAAAATATTACTTCCTTGCTATTTAGAAGAAATACTGGAGTAGATTGACACATTCCATCCAGGAGCAATGTAGAGTTCATTTAACCATGGTTTGTGGTACCATGGTGGCAAGGCTGAACTTTCCCAAAATAGTGGTCCAAGAGAGACCAATCAGATTCCATCTTTATTATCTCCTTTCTTCTCCAATCTCATTCATTGTGGCTTACAGTGCTAATGTCAGAATATACATATATAAAGGACTAATTACATACTTTGTTAGTCCTCAAAAAAAAGTGGTTCAAAATGAACACTAATGGTAGTTAAGAGCAAAGAGAAGGAGTAACAAATGGGAGGTTAGGATTAACTTTGTGTTTGTTATCTTTTAGCTGTATGAACTAAGAAACAGAACTGTTTGTTGTTGCTTTTTAGCTGTTTTTATATTTCAACAAATCAATGACTTCATTTCATTAAGAATCTATAAACACTATATTATCTTATGGTCAACCAAACCTGGAAGAATATGAGAGGGAACCTTGGGCTCAAAATAACAGTGATGATTCCATCTAGGGTCTTGTTTTCTTTGGATCCAGGTAACCAAGGAATCCAGATATGAGACAGCAGCAATGGCAATAGAAGGACTAATGAAAATTGTTACTTTTGTGACCTTAGATGAGTCATTTAACTTCCATGGGCCTTGGTTTCACCTTCTGTAAAATAAGAGGTTTGGCCTAAATAGTCTCTGAGGACATTTCCAATTCCAGATTTTGAATCCTATCTTATCTAAGAATTCACTCCCCTCACCTGAGACTTCAAGGTAGCCAGGAATTATGGATAGAATGATTTGTTTACAATCCAGAAAATATAAGTTCGAATCTTACCTCTGAAACCTATCAGTTGTCTGATTATGTGTACATCACTTAATTTCTATGGGTCATAGGCAGTTTCATAGGATTTATCTATATCCTAAGTAAATAATAAATAATGGAAATAATTTACTAATTATTTTCCAGTAATATTCCTGATGTATGTCCAGTAATATTCCTGATATATGTCTTTAATTTAATGTAGGTTTTGAGCAGGAAACAGAACTTCTACAAATCCAAATTCCTAGGCCTTTCGTGGAAAAAAAAAAAGGCAACTGAGAGCAGAACTCTGACATGTAGTTTTTGATGATATTAAACAAATTCTTGCCTTTGTCATGCACTGGCATCCATAGGTTTATGCAAATGAAGGGCTCTAAATTTCACATTGTTAATTCAATCTTTTCAGAAATCATCTCTCTGAGCTCATAATTTTATGTTATGACTATGTTGAATACAGATGAGGGCTCTGTTTTGCATCCTGCCACTTTGGCAAATTTTTTACAATTCTTCAACAAATATAAACATTACTAAATTATGCCAAAGCCACATTGCTTATCTACAAAAGCTGTTTTATAAGTCAAAAATAATGTACTAGGAACCCCCAATTTGAGTCTCATTCCCTGGCCCTTAGGTGGTTGACTTTGGAAAGAAGAACTCAACATGCTAAGTTTCCCAATGACACTTAGTCTTTGTAAGCTAGGAAACACACTTTGGTGCTTCAATTTCATTAAACTTTTGCATTCTCAGAAGGCAGCTTTTATATGAGCAAAAAAAATTGTGTGTGAAAAATTATAGCTGCCAATCACATATCAAGCTCCAACTGAGTCGTTTTCCTCATTCTGACAATCCTGAAACTTAATAAACCATGAACTTGGTATATTTAAGAATCCAGATGCCACATAACATTGGAAATGTAAAAGAAATTCACCTTAGAAAATTTTCAGTAATTTTCCTTTAATTTTTTTATTTTATATTTTACTTTTTTTTTGACTAACAAGCACTTATTTTCTCTCCCTAATACCTTCACCTCTCCTTTGAAAAAACAAAAAAGAAAAACAAAATTCTTGTAACAAAGATGCATAGTCAAGTAAAACAGATTACCACATTGGCCATACCTAAGAGCATATGTCTCGTCCCACATCTTGAGTCTATCATCTCTCTTATTAGGGCCTTATCACTTGAAAAACAAATTTGTGTTTCACTGAAATACTTCAGTGACCCAATGAAGTGGACACTCCCTCCCACCATGCAAATTAATATTAGGGTTATATGAATTACAACAACAACAACAATGGTTCAGTTGGGAAATTCTTCCCTAATTTGATCTTCTAAATCATTGTATGGGTAGCTAGGTGGCACAGTGGACAGAGCACCAAGCCTGGAGACAGGAAGGTGAGTCTTCCTGAGTTCAGATCTGGCCTCAGATACATATTAGCTGTGTGACCCTGGGCAAGTCACTTAACCTTGTTTGCCTCAGTTCCTCATGTATAAAATGAGCTGGAGAAGGAAATGGCAGTATCCAGCATCCTTGCCAAGAAAACCCCAAATGGGGCCATAAAGAGTCAGACACAACTGAAAAATGACTCAACAACAACAACGATTGTATAAACTATTTCTGGAGAACTGGTTTACAGGCGTCATTTCCAGACTGTAGGCTCCCCCAAGAAAAGAAATTTATCCTCATTTCAGCTTTGTATCCCCAGGACCCAGCCCAATACCGCCATACTAATGCACGCTTATGGAAATGAATTGACTTCTGTCCAATTCTAGACTATGCCAGTTCATAATGGCATTTTAACATTACCACTGGTCTTTACAATAAATGGCATAACTATTGTCCATGGAGCCCCTGAATTGAAAAGAGTTCCATAAAAGGAGGAAACCACTTCTGCTGGAGGTCTCTTTTGTCATTAACAGAATAAGGGAAACTCATCTGAAATTTTCGCTCACAGACTAAGAATTTAAAATTATGCTATTAGTTATAACATAATTTTAAAAGCTGAAATGTCTTTAATGGGAAGACCAGATATATTTCACTAACTACCACATTTGTAATTCCTGTGAGATATGGAATTCATCAGGGAACCAGCATTTTAGTACACAAAGATAGGGCATCCACACTGTCCTGGCAGCTCAAAAGGAGCCCCTTCACACAAAGAACAATTTGCCTTAGCTGTTTGAACCTCTCTGAACTTCTGTTTCTTCATCTGTTTTTTGTCTTTGTCCGATTTTTGCCCAAATCAGGCATGTACTAGCATTTCATAGCTTTTATACAAATGAGGGGGCTCTGAATTTTACATTGTTAATTCAATTCAGAAATTATTGCTCTAATCTCATAATTTTGTGTTATAATTATGTTGCATACAGAAGAAACCAATGTTTTCCTTCCTGCCATCTTGGCAAATTTTGACAGTTTTTGAACAAATATAAACATTACTGTGACTTAATCAGCATGTGGAATACCACCAATGTTTGGCAGCTCATCTGTAATTTGTAGACTTTAGGGCTGTAAACTAGTGGATTCTGAAAACTAGAAAAACTGATATCAAAAGTTCATTGTCTATATGAATAAATATGCAAAGATGTAAGAATGACTATTATAAAAATTTGAAATTAATCTAGACTATTCAAGAAGATGGGTGACCAGGGCAGCTAGGTGGTGCAGTGGATACAGCACCGGCTCTGAAGTCAAGAGGACTGGAGTTCAAATCCAACCTCACACCAAACACTTGAAACTTACTAGCTGTGTGACCCAGAACAAGTCACTTAACCCCAATTGCTGAAGAAGAAGGAAGAGGAGGAGGAGGAGGAGGGGAAGAAGAAGAAGAAGAAGAAGAAGAAGAAGAAGAAGAAGAAGAAGAAGAAGAAGAAGAAGAAGAAGAAGAAGAAGAAGAAGAAGAAGAAGAAGAAGAAGACAGGTTATCACATGGTTAGAATGAAGAATGCCTCCACTGGCATACTCTTAATGTCAGCAAAAATTAAAATGGCCACCAGCACGTTGGGTGACCCTCCAGGTAGCAAAATGCACAAAAATTGCACAGGATGGTAAGGTTGGGGGTGAGTTCTTGTATAATATGCAGCATTGGCAGAAACAGCCCTATCTATATGATTACAGACTCATTTGAGTATTTGAAAATTATAGGACTTAAACCTTACAGGTCATGTGGTCCAATCCCTTCATTTCACAACTAGGGAAGCCAAGGCACCAAGTAGCTAAGTGATTTCTTTCAAGTTCACTCACTTGTTTACAGGCTAAACTGGGACTAGAGCCAAGTCTCTTTATTTCCAATCTGACAACCCATACAATACTCCTAGAAAACTGATCCTGTTGCCTAGAAAGGTATGGTTTCTCCTCACATAATTCTCAAGTAAGAGAATCTCTCTAAATAATAGCTGTAATAAAATTTCACTTATTCAGATCTCACTGAAAGTAAACCAACGATAGTAAATTGTCTTTGTGGTTTTATTCCTTTTAATTATATACAGTTAACTACTATCATAAAGCTAAAAAGAATCCTAGAGGCCATAATGTCTATGCCCTCATTTTAGAGAAGAGGAAACTGAGGGTCCAAAGGGAGTAAGAGGCTTTTCCAAGTCCACACATATATATTAAAGGAGCTGGAATGGGAAGTCAGGTCATCCACCACCAAAGCCAGTTCTAGATCACCTCTCTGGAGGACTAGCAATGCTTACAAAAAAAAAAATTACCTAACAGTCAATCAATGAAAATTTCTTAAGCTCCTACTATGTGCCAGTAACTGTACTAAGTGGCTAGGGATATAAATAAAGGCAAGATGATCCATGTTCTCAAGGTGTTCAGAGTCTAATGAGGAAGACAACATGAAAACAATTATGTACAAATTTGAAAAAGTCATTATATGCAGTTTATAATTAGCACATTAAAGCACAAATTTTACCAAGGCTAATTCCTGTTTCCATTGTAGTTATAGTTCATCATTTGATACAAATAATATAATTGTAATATAATGACAATTGCTCACATCACAATTAATAGTCTGTATTATCATCTCCAAAAGGCTTTAAAACAGTTCTCTTAAGCAGACAAAGAGTTCCATTTCTCCCAGTTTTACCCATTCATTTCCTTAATAAGCCTCTTTCAAAAGTTGAAAAACTCTTAATGAAACCCAAATTAATAAAAGGTGTGTTTCTACCTGACACATTTTTTTTAAAACTGCCAGCTCCTTTTTTCACCTGTTGCCTTAATCTCCCCCCACCCCTAATTCTGTTTCTATCTCTTTCTCTTCTTCACACAAGTATACACTCACAGAAACCCTTGTAGGTAAGTGCCAAGTCAAGGAGGGATAAGCTGATTGAGGAGCCAGTGAGCTTTTCAGCACTGATTGGTCTATGAAAGAAGTCACTGAGCACACTGCATACTCCATTCATTTTCTATGTTGAACCTTTGATAAATTTAGTAATGTACACTTTGCACTCATTATAAAGTTCCCGCTGTCATAAATTTCTCCCTGCCATGAAGCTCTTCTACCTTTACCCCCAACATCATTACTTCCCATTATATTAATTACCCACCTCCTCATGGCAGCGCATTTTTATGGCAGACAAGTTCTGGACTCTCAAAGACTGTTACAGGAAGTAGCTAATCTTGATGGTTATAATCATACTTCAGCAGGATGTCATCTTTAAGAAGAGAATGCATTAAGAAGTGGTGGACTAAAGTAACAGTATTCCAAGATTGATTGAGAGCTGTAATGAAAGCCGAAGCTCTGAACAAGTATCTGTTTTTTCAAAGAAAATTGAAGAAACAAAACCAAGGGTAAGAATTTTTTTCAACAGAATAGATGCAAAGTATTACCTCAATAACTTGTAACTGACCTCTTTTCAAAGTAATTTTAATGATATAAAGAAAATGTAGCCAGAGTAGACGTGTTTCGTTTTTGCCAGTTCCTGTTTACTATTTATGTGACCAAGGGCAAGTTATCTAACATCCTTGGGCTTCAGTTTCCTCATCTGTCAAATAAAGGATATGGACAAGATGGCCTTTGAGATCCCTTACAGCTCTACGTCTGTGATTCCTTGATCAGTCAGTTCCCTTGATCTAGAACATTGTTGGCAGGGGAGAGAAAGAGAAGTGGGGAGAAGAAAAGAAGAGGGAAGAAGGGGGAGAGAGGAAGAGTGAAAGAGGAGGTAAGGAAAGGAAGAGAGAGAAGAGAAAAAGAGAAGGGGAGAAAGGGAAAAGGGGAGAGAGAGGAGAGGAAGGAGAGACAAAGACAGAGAGAGGGAGAGAGAGAGAAAGAAAGAGAGGGAGAGAGAGAGAGAGAGATCCATGAGTTCTAAAACCACAGTCTATAAATATGCTAAGATGAAAGCACAGGAAAAAAAAAAAAGAAACATTGAATGTAGATTTCTGAAGGAGATTATTGAGATCTAGGCTCAGACTATATAGGTCACAGGTAGTAATATCAAAATTCAAACTCCAAAGCCAGCATGATTTCTACAGCACCATGATGAACTCAAATGGCTGCTGGAAAGGGAGGGAAAGCCTGAAAATGAGAAAATCATGTTTCTTGGAAAGAAAAACTTAGGAGAGTCAAGAGCAGAAGTGTTGTGATTCTAACAAAGACAGTTGAAAGGAATAAAGGGGTCTTTTCCAAACTTATTGCAGGAAAGGAAAAAAATGAATGATTTCCCAAATACTACTCATCTTCAAATAAGCTTTTTGATATCTTTTATAAGCATTCTAAAGATATGCAAAAGGACATTAATTAGAAAAGGAAGAAACCATTTTAGAAAATTCACAAAATGCTAACTGTTAGAGAGAAAAATCTCATAAAAACTTTAAGTAGAAATCAACATGTCCAGACAACATTGAAATCCTAAAACGTAGTCATTGATAATCAATCCCAATGAAAGAAGTCTGGAATATGAGGTAACTTCAAGAAAGTACAAAGAGTATTACAGTGATCTTTTGCAAGACAAGAAAAAATTAGTTAAAATACAGGAAAGACTAATATGAAAATACAGTAGGTTTGTTGGCAAATATTCAAAAAAAAACAAGTTCTGTTGCTTTTCTATACACTTATATTATCAAAACCAAATTATTGAGCATGATATCTTGAGTTCCTTCTCTTGAATTGATCGTTCCCTATATTCTACACATCCCAATAGTAACATTGTGTAGCAGAAAGAAAAAAAGGAATTGGAGTCAAGAGACCTAAGCTTGAATTCTGGCTCAGCTTTGTGTTTCCCGAGTGACCTGAAGCAAAATACTCAACTTTTTATCCTTTATTGAGAGTTAGATCTAAACGTCTTTATGGTCAATGTCAGTTCATCATCCTAAACCATAGGTAAGTTAAAATGTGCAATGTTGATCACTTTTTTTAAAAGTTTGGCATTTATTGGCATTTAAAAACCAGCAGTGTATCAGTGATACACTGTTGACTTTTTAAATGCTAATACACTTTAAAGAAAATTTTTAAATCCTACACATCTGTGCCATAGTATACTTCAAGAACATGACGTATCACACAGCTACTTGTCACGTGTACACATTATACTATTACTATAATATTATAATAATAATGACAATAATACATTTCTGCAATACTACACATGTGCATTCACATCCATTATATTATATGTGACAGAAGAGGAAACTGAGATCCAGAGAAATGAATTGATTTGCTGAAGGTTATATGGCAAGTTAGGAACAGAGCCAGGGCTTTGAATTCCAGAACTTTTTTCATTACAGAGTTAGTCAGGAAGGTAACAAAGTGAATCCTGAAGTTCATGATTGTACTTAGATGTTGTCAATGCCAAAGTTCAACAGACAAACTCATCTTAACTCAACAAGCATTAATTAATTGCTTACTAGGTAGGAGACACTGTGGGATGTGTTAGAGACACAAAGACAAGACAAAACAAGACTTTAAAAGAAGGAAAATAATTTGAGAAAAAAAAGGAAAATAATTGGAAGGGGAAAATAGAGACACCTGAAGCTGTTCCAGAAAATGTCTGATAGACTCTGATCTGTGGACAGGAGAAAGTTAGAAACAATTCTGCTAAAAAGAATTTATAAGTGATAGTGGAGGGTATATTTAGATTAAAACTAATAATACGGTATGGGTGTGGGGGATTAAGGCAAATTTTATTTTGAGCAGTTTGTGTAGCAGGAAGCAAAGGGAATTAGTCTCTGTCTGCACAAGTTTATTGAGACTTGATGGGAAATGTATTTACTCTTGGTCAGCTGACTGCCAGGAGGATGTAGTTACATTACAGAAAGTGCAAACTTGGTCAGCATTAATGACTAAAAGATTGATTCAAGAGAGTGAAGGACACCAGCTTCTCATTCAGAGATATCTATTGAACTTTTCCTTACCAAAGTACAAATAATCTTCAAATCGTACAATATAAACTTTTCAAAAAGTATTTCAACCCACCACTGCCCCAGCAGGAGACTGATGTCAAACCATGACCAAAAGCATTGCCAGCTTCAGGGAGGAGAAATAGTAGGCTGGAAAGAGATGGTTTTGGATTCAGAATCTGGATTCCAATCCCCTTCTTCATAAAATCATCTTTAAAATAAGAGGGTTGAATTGGATGTCTTCCAAGGTCTTTTTCAGCTCTAAATCTACAATCCTTTGCCACAGCTCCAGTATATGGAAAGAGGCCATAACAGCTTCTCTTTTTAAAATACATGCAGTGTTTAACATAATTGCGCACATACAATCTATATCAAATTGTTTGACATCTTGGGGGGGAGAGAAGGGAGAGAGGGACAGAGAAAAATTTGGAGCTGAAAATCTTATAAAAACAAATGTTAAAAACTATCTATGCATATAATCAGAAATAATAAAATTCTATTTAAAAATACATATAGTAGGAAAGAATCCTTTTTCTCTTAGAGTTTTGGAGAAGCTGACTATACTTTTATATTTGTTACAGAGGAGGTTGCTCTGTGACAACTGTGAAGAATTTGATAGTGTGATGCTAAGGCCTACAGGTCATCTAGTTCAAAGGGACAGTCAAAAGTGATGAAAAACTCATGATCAAATTATGAACTTGCACCTCAATTTTGTTCTACTACGAGTGGGACAACAGCTCAAAGAAGTGATTAGGGAATGTGATCAGGTCGGCCAGCCTTGTATCATAAAAGCCGGCTGCTTCACACTGTTGTGGCAAGTTATGACTTTTTATTTGTTTATTTGTTTGTTTTTTAGATTCGATTTTTATAATCCTGATAAGACTAGAGGTGAACCACGAAGGGACAGAGCTGTGACTTACAATATAGCTACTGGAGTTTTCCTTCAGGGTATTAACATGGCAGTGGGATATGGTTATTTCCTGCACTGACCTGGGACCTTCTAGGGAACAGACCATCTCCCCTCAGGGTTAATGCTTCCCATGGAGATGTCTTCTGAGACTTTGTGCCCTGCTATCCTTCATTCTCCTGTCCTTTGTATTGTCCTCTGCCTACTGCTCCAGCCGTCCTCCCTACTGTCCTCTGTGCCTACTACCCCCCTCCACAGACTGTCCTCTGCACTCCTGCTGCATCCTCCCCAGATTTCCTCTACAAGCCAGTCCCCATTCCCCTCTTCCCAACTGAATTTGTTTTATTAACAGTTTCAACTAGTTGTACCTCTGTGAAAAACAGTCAATAACTGAAGGAGTAACTACAAAATATCTCAGTAAAGAAGTATTTGTACTAGGCTGCTCAGTGAATAGAGTGCTGGATCTAAAGTTAGGAAAATTTGAATGCAAATCCTGCCTTAGACACTTAACTGTGACTATGACAAGTCATGTAACCTCCGCCTGCCTCAGTTTCCTCATCTGTAAAGTGAGGGTAATAATAGCATCTGCCTCCTAGGGCTCTTATGAGGATAAAATTAGATAACTGTAAATCACATTATAAATTTTAAAATACTGCATAAATGTTATATGTAAAAATACTGCCAACTTTGATGATGAATAAAGCAAATTCAGACAGTGAGGAAGATATGTATTAATATTATGTCACTTTACTACCTTGATGGACCTGTTTTTTAGTCAATGTTGGTACTTCCCCTATTGATGTAGACTGAACACTTCTATACCTTTTCATCTTCTACAATTGATGCCTTTTTATAATTTATGAATTCTCCATAGAGGATTAATCCAGTGTCTAGACATTTTCACCTTGTTCTTTCGGTATCTTTCAGGTTTTAGCATTTACATACAGCTTTCTAACTGTTGTCTTTCATTCTTGCTACATGATCTACTAATCCACTTTTTTTTCAGGTCACATGTGTCCTTGATAATGACTTTTACTTTTTTTTTCAGGTGGAAATCCTCTATTAAAGCCTCCTATACCTCCCATGTATCTTTCATTTTCCCTTTGAAATATTGTGATTTTAAACCTTTTACAGTCATGGTATTCATGATTCAGAGCCATAGAGCATCACTAGAGAATATTTGTGTTAAAACACTGAGCTTTTGTTACAGTAAAAAGGTTTGGCAGCATTGAAAAACATGATACCATTTTCCAAATATGATTCAACCTAATTTTCTCTTTCTGCTCAATTTCGGCAATATATAGCATTTGTCCAAAGTATATATATTATTAGATTAATTCAATCAGTTGCCTATCCGTTTTTCATCCACTTCTTTTTCTAAGTATGTATAGTAAAACAAGACTCTTTTATCTTACTATGAATTTTATTGAGGAAGCTTTTTAGTTGTCTGGTATTTGATAGAATTATCATGATGCAATTTGTAACTGACCCATTTTGGAGATCCTCACCATTTGGTATATCAGAGAAAAATAATGCCTATAAAATAAAAATACATCTTACTTATTGAGTCCAATTTATAGTTCAATGAGTAGATGGAAGGTATCAAATGCCTATCAAAAAGGAAGAACCAAAAACCGTAATTAAACTGTCATATTCTCACAGCAAAATGAATTGAATAATTGAACCGAATTGAAATTGAGAAAGATGGGCTAGATATAAAAAACTGGGTAAATAATAAGTCCCTAAGAAAAGAGAGGAGATGTCATGATGAATACCTTGAACAATGGTTAAAGTTGTTTTTTGGCAGGGGCTGTTCTTGAGGAAGGATCTGACCACTTTCTGGTAACCAGACTCCATATTATTTTATCATGTTATCAGGCTTATAAAATTTGATGGTGATTACTTTAAATAAATCATGAGTTATTCTATCAACAAATGAAAGATAATTTTCATAACATACCCTGGATGGTGCCAATATTATTTAGTATTATTTCATACAATAATGTGCCATTATCTTTTAAGGAAACATAAATGTATTTTATGAAAGCTTTTTTGCATCCACTATGTTAGCAGAGCATTTCTAACTGGGGTGAGGTGAGGTAACAGCAATTGTTTTGTTTTGTTATCATTTATCATGCCTATGTTATATTAATGTCCATTAATGGGAAAGTGATACAGATAAATTCAATGTCAAATATCAAGAAACTTCATTTCATTATGTGATGACAATTTTTAAAAGTCTAAGTAGTGTCATTTTAAAGGAAAGTGATAGCAAGTAAAGGTGACAGGTTATATCTTGTTCATGGATTTGTATCTACACTTTACTTGAATATGCTTGCTTGGACTAGTTTAAGAAATGAATGATCTGTCTTGCAGGGCTGATGAGCAAATGTTGTTTGGTTGCTTCCTTAAATTTATCAGGGTTACCCAATTAAGGTAATCAAACGAGAAGTAAAATAAAAACATAGAACATCCATCCTGGATATCATACCAGTAGAACCACCAGTGCTGTGCAAATGAATTTCCTTGTTGTAACTATTCATCTTTGCTGTTAATTACATGACTGAAGATTGGAAATGAGTTGCTTGGTGTCTCCCATGCTGATAGTACTCTAGCCGCTGTGGAGAAGGGAAGCACAACATACTGAGATCATCTTAGCACAAAGAAGGGGGTAAGATGGCAGGGATAGTCTTAGCTTACTATTCTAAGGCTTACTGCAGAGATGAAAGACATACATTTGGAAAAAAGTCAGAGAAAGAGGAAAAAACAGACAGCCTTAGACAGTTGGAACACCTTAACTAAGGAGCACTGTGATTTGGCTCAGAGATAGAATATTAATTAAATTAAAAATGTTAGTTGTCACACAGAATATTAAATCATTTCAGGAAAAGAATTTAATTTTTTAAAAGCAATACATTTTCTCCATCTCTGAAAGAAAGTGTGTAGTCTGTTAAACATTCTAGAGACAATGTCTTTGGGAGTCCAATTTTCTTGTCTTCTTAATGCTGAAGGGATGGAATTAAGCTGTTCTAATTAAAGATATGCTCAAAAAAGATCACTGCCAACTTATTCAAATGAAAAAAAAACTTGTCATAAAAAATACAAATTAGAAATAAAAGCAGAAGTGCAACATTTCCTTATCATTTAAAAATTTTTATCAATAAGTTAATGTTGTTAAAGTCATTCATTCTACAAGAAGATGACATTTGGATTTATGCTGCACTTTGAAACATTCTGCTTTCATCTTGGGAGGAACACAGTTTAAGCTTTGAAATATGTATGCTTGATCTGTGGGCTTCCAGCCAAGGTGCACCTAATTAACTGGAAGATCAAATGTACGCTCAGGGGGAGCTCCCACTAGGAACCACAGGTGGTCACCAACAGCTCCATTTAATAAAGGTTGTGCAAACACAGCACAGTCCTGTTGACTGTGTCATCTCTCTGTTGCTTTGCCTTCCTTTATGTCACTGAAAGAGCAATGAGGTCTTCCATTAAGGGAAACCTACCTTATGACACCAATAGCATTTGGTCCTCTGTTGCCCAGAATTCTTTATGACATGTGAGGAATCCAAAAAACTACTATCCGTACTTAGATCTAGAATACACTTTCCCCCAAAGCTATTAAAATGTGCTTAAAGATATTAAGACATCCTAAGTCACATGTTTCTGCTGAAGGAAATGTTGAGAACTCTATATATGAATTCAAGAATAATAATAACATCATCACCTTGACTTCACAGATTATTTCACTTCTCCATTTGCTGCTTCATTTTATCCTAACATATCTAGGAATTCTATTATCCCAGAATCTGTATCCAATCCAAAATCCCCACAACTGGTGTGCTTTTAAACAATTGTTCTTATAAAAACTTAACCTGGATTTTACTAATTTCCTATCTAGTTCTATATCACTAGTACTAGTGATTATAATAGAAGAATTTGACTTTGGATTGCAATTCAGGGCTAAATATTGGAGAAGCCACATGGTTTTATAACAAGAAAGGGCACTCAGCTGGCATCAAGGAACTGTGGTGTTTCTGTCTGTGCCACCATTTTTACATGACCGTGGAGAAATTAGTTAGCCTCAGACATCTACAAAATGTAGGCAGTGCCAATGATTTTTATCATGACGTCTTGTGAATGAATCCAAACTTATTCAACAAACATTTAGTAAGCACCAACTGTGACCAAGACTCTGTTTTAATATAGGTAAATCAATTCTGAGTGACTGAGAGGCACTTAACAAATGAAAGGCATTTATTAATCAATTTACTAATTTTTAAAGCAAACTATGAAGATATTTCCAATATTCAGATCCCCTAGTTAAAGACCCTTTTCCTAAATCACAGTCTTATATACCTTCTATAGCCAGAAACTCTATCAGAAAAAGGAGAGAGAGCACATGTGAAGTGTACACGATATTGTAGTATGCATGGATGTGTAAGGTAATAGGAGGGAGGAAAGGAAGGAAAGAGGATCAGTCTTCTACTTCAAAGAGGATCTTTCCATTAAGAGAAGGGCCCATTGGCTTTAACTGCACAAGACAACTTATGAATATGATGCTAATGATGCAGTTGCCTAACATTCAATACAAATAATCCAGAAAATTATAAATAATGCAAACTCAATCAACTTGTAAACAGGCAATAAACCACATTACATATAAAAGTACTTCTTCAATGTGTGTTATCCCTACTCCTTCTACCCAAAAAGGATAGGTTCATGGATAAAGAAATTCCTTTAAATTGTTTAATATATCCTGGAGTCAGTTAGTCACTAAACACTTATTAACTGTCTATTATGTGTCAGGCATTGTGCTAAGCACTAGGGACACAAATGCAAGTTTTAAAAAAAAGATGTTAAAAGACAGACTCTGCCCTCAAGGAGCAAAACAACACTAAAATATAATGTCTAAGCTTTGTTAAAGAAAATTTATAAAGAAATTTAAAAATACAGGCACACACACTGACACATACACAGATACACACTAACTAAACTTGGAAATTTCCTTTGCATGTGGATGATGCTAGATCTGAGAGCTCCTCACTAGCTATCCTTCTGGTAAGAGACATCTCTCATTACCCTGCCTGTGACAATAGAGGGAAAGAGAAAAGGAATAATTTCTTCCAGTCACGAAAGTAGAAAAAAAAAGAAAAATTTGGCCCTTTTTCCCTCCCCTCTCCTCCCAAACAATGAGAAAAATCCATGTTCTGTGTAATATTGCCCACTGTAGTTTTGCATAAACATTGATATAGTAAAAAGAAATCCTACTGTAATGTCATTTGGCTGATCACCTGAGATATAAATCAGTGAATCTGACCAAGCACTTGTCTCCCTCTGCCTAACCCCTTTCACCCAAATATGCTAATTCTCTAAGCAACAGCTTCCTTATGGTCCTATTTCCATTCCTATGGAGCTTAGTGCCCCCAGATGGTTGTTGGACCTTGCATCTTTGTAGAATCAATGAAAGATATCAGATTACTCTTCAAATAGCTAGGGCTTTTTATAGGCAGCTGGAAATCTAACCATCCTCTATTAGATTATTTCTACAAGAAATTCAATTCCGAGTTTTGGGCAACTGACTTATAATCTTTTGGAATACAAACTGTTCCTAAATTAGGGTTTGCACTTCAAAAGTTGTAATTCAACAGCAATTTAAAATTATCTGGAATTAATGCTTAATCTACACTATTTGTACTTTCCAAATATTGAAAAATCTAAACATAGAGTTAAACAAATTAGACTATATAGTAAACAAAATAAAAAGCAAATACTGTATAATAAATAATAAGGCTGAGGCCATTTGATAGCAAACTAGCTGAAAAGTGAGGGGGAAAAAATCTGTCTGAAGGAGTAAGCCAAGTCAGGAAGCATTTATTAAGTACCCTTTATGTGCCAGGCACTGTGATAAGTGCTGGAGATACAAATAAGGCAAAAACAATGCCCACTCTCAAGGTACTTACAGTCTAATGGGAGAAACAACATGCAATCAGCTAGGTATGAACAAGCTATGGACAGGAGAAATTGGAGGAAGTCAATAGAAAGAAAGTTCTAGAACAAAGACCAATACGGATACAAGAAGTCCGTTTGTTTTTCCTCATATTTCCTTGATATATTCTGATTACTTTTTTTCCTTTTAGTAATTATTTGTCTAACTTGCCCCCAGAGGGTTACTTGGTGATGGTAAAGGGTGGGGAGAAGGGGACCACAGTGTGTCTACAGAGGGTGGAGAAATACAAGGACAAAGAGAGAGAACAGAGGAAAGTTTGGGTGGTATGCCTCGTTGCTAAGAATTCTTTCTGTAATTCTCGCCTATGAATATAACCTAATCATCTCCACTAAAAAATGTTTGAGGGACACATACAGATAACGTCAACCTGTATTTGCACATATCCACATTTACATCATAATAGTCTCAGATGATTTTCAGATACTTGTCATATCCTGGACAGCTTTTGCTCTTTCTTTTCTACATTTTCATTTATAAATCCATTCTAATTGATTCAGAATCACTCACATTTAGATAGTAGTCTAAATTTACAAGGCTCTTTGTTCTCAAAAACCCCATGAGGTAGCTAATATAAGTTTTAGCACCACTCCTTTAAGGACAAAGAAAGAAGGCTAGATATTGGATGACCTACTTGCCCAAGGTCAGAGAACAAGTAAGAGTCAGAGTTAGGATTCTTGCATCTAAATGTATTGCTTTTTTGCATATACCAGGCTATCTTCAGTCTCATATATGTGAAATATATGGCTAAGAAGATGATCTAAAGGAGCCAAGGAGAAGGTAGTAAAGAGTGACAAGTAACTCAATGATGTCCACTGCTCTATCCTATTTGGGTTTGGCCTTTGTCTAAGAAAGTCCCAAATTGCTCATTTTCACCTTCCTGGAGCATAATGAAGCTAGAATGAAAACTCTGAGGAGCTTGTCTCTTTAATTGGTCCCAGTTCAATATCTTGTTGTTTATCCTTCATTTTCAAAGAGGACCAAAGAGGACATCACAGGTGATGTCTTGACTTGTGTGTGACTTAGATTTAAATGAAGCACGGTTGCACAAAGTTGTCAGCCTTACTCTCTCTTCCAGAGTCATAGATGTGGTGAGACAGAAGTCAAGATGACTAGCAGTAGCCTGGGATAGCTTCTTCTGTGCCTACCCAACATCTAAGCACTCACTAGTGCCTGTTTCAGCCACCTTCATGGCCATTGGAACAAATTGTTCTCATCCACCCATTCTTCCCATGCTTCACATGTTTGGGATAGACATCCCCCTAACTCACCAACTGGTTTGAGCCCTACCAGTTACCTCAGCTTAGTTTAGCCCACCTGCACAGATGGTTTACTGGGGTGTGGCCACTGTGCATTCTATAGCTTCTTGGAGCCACAGGTGAGAGCTGGGTGAATCAGGCAGACACCAAAGGGGCTTGAAAAACCTTCACACCACAGGTTCTAGTCCTCCTGAACACACAAAAGAGCACTGGGTCTTCAGGCAGAGGATTGAGTGTTTGAGTCATTCTTTTTCTATTTTCAATGGGAGACAGAGCATGAGAATGATTTAAGCTGAAGAAGGAGGGGAAACCATAAAGAATATTTGGAGGGTTTTTTTTAATTAAGTATTTGATTGTATACTTCTACTGTGGCCAACTGACTTTGATCTACACTCAAGTATATTCTCATGAAAAAGGAAGAAATGATTAAAAGGGGGATGTAGTGACCTAACCTTCTTAAACCCTGAAAAAGGAGAGGAAAACTTGGTCATTTATCATATACACTAGGTTTTAGAAAGGCAGAGTTCATGTTACTGAGAAAAAAATATATAGGTGGTATACTATGACCTAAAATACTATAAGGAAAGTCAGCTCGCAAGGGAAGGGAACTTCTCAAGAAAGAAATTTCAAAGTCAACATTTCAGGTTGAGGAGGAAAAGGAGAGTTATCTAAATAAGGATGCAGAGAGAATACATCAACTAGCATGAAGCTTTAAAAAGAAAAGTAAAGAAGACAGAAGCAAAGATAAGTATTAGAAGGTGAGCACAAAATCATGGCAATGTCAGAAGTGCTTAAAGCTAAGGCTAAGCTGAGGCTATTGAGGAAAGCTAAAGACTGAAAAAGGGGGCAGATTTTAACCTATAATAGGAGGGGGAAAGGACAAAACAGGAAAAAAAACTGCTTCTTAAGGTGCATGGGATGATAATGATGACTGAGAGAAGGCAGCACTCCTTATCTCCTTTTCTAGGAGGTTTCTTTTCTGCTGCAGAGAATGACATTTGTGTTAATAAAAAAAAAAGGTATAAATATGGCTAAAGGGAATTGAAAGGCAAGATAAATAAGAAGATAAGGCAGAACCTAACTCTCCTTGATGAATTCAATTCACCAGGCCTCGATGAAAGTCATCTTAAAATGCTGAAGTAACTGGCAGGTTTGATTGCTGGGACATTGTCTCCATGGTCTTTGGGAAAATGTGGAGATTGGGAATGGTTCTAAAGGACTAGAAAAGGGCAAACACTGTTCTCCTCTGAACCCTTACTCCAATATACACACATACCAAAAAAAAAAAACCCTAATGGAAAAGTAAGTGTGCCAGCTATAGGCCTTTGGGTTCAGCTTTAGTTGCTGGCAAAATTCTTGACTGTATTTTAAAAAGACGTAGGTGGCACAGTGGATAGAGTGTCAGGCCTGGAGTCAGTAAGAGCTGAATTCTAATCCAGCCTTAGGCACTTACTGGATGTGTGACCCTGAGCAAGTCATTTAACCCTATTTGCCTCTGTTTCTTCATCCGTAGAATGGAGAAGGAAACAGCAAACCAATCCAGTATCTTCACCAAGAAAACTCCAAATAGGGTCTGAAGAGGTGGACATGACTGAAATAACTGAACAACAAAAATTATTAGAAAACTTTTTTTTCATATCTGATTCCCTTTTTAAAGTCAACTAATCTGACTGCACCATACAAGGCACTATATACAATACCCTGTGGTAGGTGTTGGGGATACAAAGAAAAAAATAAAAATAATTTCTGTCCTCAAGGAGCTGCTATTCTGATGGAGTAGAAGGTGTCAATGCTGCTTCTCCAATGATGTATGTGATGAGAGCCGAAACTAAAGTAGTAGCTGGCTGAGTGAAGGTGGCAGATGCAAAGGAAGTTGAGTTAGCATCAACAGGACTTGGCAAGTGACTTTTTTTTCCTCAATTCTTAGATTGTTAGATTGTAGAAACACTTATAGATAGTTGACCTATATTTCATCAAGGCATTTGAGAAAATCTTTTGTGTTATCTTGTATAAAAGATGGAGAGATATGGACTACACCAGAGATGTCAAAATATACAGCCATGAGCCCAAATCAGAATAAAATGTAATTGGAAAGTATTTTAAAAGATGAACAAAAATAAAATAAAACATAGTTAATATTAATATGTGGTTTTCCAAGTCAATACGTGGCCCACAGGGATCCTTATATGTGATGAAGACCCCTGTTTCTATGTGTTTTATACCCCTAGGCTAGACAAATATGGTGAATTTGTAACTAGTTGAATGACCAAACCCAAAAGCAAAGCCATTAATGTCTCAAAGTAACCTTGTAAGGTGTCCTCCATAGGCATCTCTGCTTTGTTCTATGCTGCTTTATCATGTTTATCAAAGACTCATATGAAGACTCATACTTCCTAAACTTGCAGATAACCCAGATTTGGAAGAGTGGGATCACTCATACATTAGATCACAGAGTCAAAGTGAAAAAATCTCTCAATAGGATAGAACTTCGGGTTGAATCTTACAAGGTGAAATTTAAATGAGATGAATATAAATTCTTACATTTTGAGGCCATCAGTGATCTAGAAGACCATCTAGAGGGGGACAACCAGAATGGTGAATGGCATGAAGTTCATGCCATAGGAAAACTGATAAACAAACAAACAAAGTAAACAAACTTGGGATGTTTAGATGGAGGAGAGGAGAGGAGAGGAGAGGAGAGGAGAGGAGAGGAGAGGAGAGGAGAGGAGAGGAGAGGAGAGGAGAGGAGAGAGGAGAGGAGAGGAGAGGAGAGGAGAGGAGAGGAGAGGAGAGGAGAGGAGAGGAGAGGTGAGAGAGGAGAGGAGAGAGAATTCCTGGGGAAACAGGGATTTATAGTTATCATCTTCTATTTGATGGGCTATGATCTAAAAGAGATGGGTGAAAACTGCAAGAAGGCAAATTTGTTCTTGACATAATGGAAAATTTCCTAAGAATTAGAGCTATCCAAAAGCAAAAATGAACTATCTAAAGAGCTAGTGGTTTTCTTCCACTGGATGTTTTCAAACGAAGTCCAGATGATTGCTCACTGGTCAGCTTGTAGGGAAGTTTCCTGTTCAGGTATGGATTGAAATAAATTGCTTTATTCTGGACTTGTTCTCCTTTCTGAGATTCTGTGAATCTTACTTCTGCTATTTACTTCCTACATATAGCTTTGGAACTCACCTAATCTCTTAGGATTTCAGTTTCTTAATCTATAAAATGAGTGGATTCTGCTAAATGGCTTCTAAGTTCCTTCTAGCTCTAAATCCTAAGATGCCATGATTGAAGAAGTAGACAAGAAAACATCATGACAGACTTTCTCTAAGAAACCCACTGGTATCCTCTCTTGGGGTGGAGGGGGCGAAGGGCGGTGAGTGCAATTTTTCAACCACCAACTTGACTATAAATACCCTTTAAAAGTAAAAAAGAGTAAAATGCAGTTGATTAGGCTATGTAAGTATGGAGGCAATTTTTTGGTTGGCAGTTCAGCACAAAACTACACATGATCCAAGAAGGTTTAGACAAGATCAGGGCCAGCAAAATTTATTAGGTCAGACTATTTTACAGGCCAGAGTCTGGAAGAATATAGTTCCCAGAGGGTTTCCCTCTCTGCCTTCCACACTATATTCTAAAATGATATTTCATTCAACAAGTCAGTTTTCTTTTACAGGAAAAGAAACAAATATTTGGAAAAATGATTAGAGAAGCACAAGACAGAGAATAAAGAATAAAGAGTTCATATAAATATATACTCACATATATGTATGTATTTGTGATATGTATGTATATGATGTGTTATATATGTATAAATATGTATGTATATACATGTATGTGTATATATATCTTTGCTATAGGAAAATAGGAGGGCCAATAATATATGTAATGGAGTATTATATTTTAGAAAAAAAATAATTAAACCAGAGAGCTAAGATGGGGCTAGTGGGTCTGAAAAGAACTTTCTCCTCCCTCTCTTCTCTCATTTAACTTTTTCTGAGAAGCTTGAAAATTCAGATACTCTCTCTAAACTAATCAGGAGATTCAACATATCCTATCAGCCTTAGAACGCTATAGGCCTTTCCTACCTTCTTAGAGGTAATTTTCTCTCACTTCTGTGCCTCCTTTCTAGTGTACACCTGCATTGCCCCCCTCTTGTAAACCCTAGGCCAGTCCATTTTTAGATACATGCCTTTTTTTGCGTCGTAGGATGAGTTACTTTTAGGATTTATTAAAGCAGTGCTTTGTGTCAGTTGAGTAGAGGTTGTTTAATTCTTTTTATTTGTATCCTAAGTGCCAAGCACAGTGGCTGGCACATTATCAGAGCTTAACTGATTAGTTAAATTAATACCCTGTTTATGCTGACTAATAATTGTAATTGCCTTTGAACTAATATTTCTACCAATTACTTAGTATATAGTTAAATTCTCTATGGTTAATTAGCATACTCTTATGTTTTCATAAATAACACATTTTCATATTTTCAAAAAACAGCCTAAGTAAGTGTGAGTCCTTGGAGTACAGTGCCTGGTACATAGTAAGCACTTAATAAATGCATTTTGATTGATTGATACAACCTGCCCAGGAACAGTGCTGCCAAGGTCAGAAGATCCTAATGACACTCTTGGAATTTGCATAAGTGAAGCATGTGTTTCTGCAAAAAAAGCTCATTAATAGCTCTCATCCCCATGTTTTCTTTTAGCTCAGTGAGCCAAATTCCCAGGGCACAGGAGTTTGACAGAAATACCTACAGGCAGAAATCGGCCGCAAACCCTTCTTGAATCAGGAACAGACCCATATGCCTGGGGAATTTCAAGAGCTCAGCATACATTGCATAAATGTGTGTTTATGTAATTGTCTTTGAACTAAAATTTCCCCCAAATAATCAAAGTATAGTTTAATTTTTGGTTCTTTACTTTTAAGAAGAGTTGGTAATAGCACTAAAATATCTGGATGAAAACTGAAAATCCAGTTATAGAGTGTTTGGTCTATGTGATATTGAACACCTGGATATTTGGGACCAATGACTATAGTAACTAGCAAGGATGCTTGCCATCAATTATTAGCTCTTTTGCATATGACTAGGGTTTGACATTTTTAATAATTCCTATGTATCCATGGACAAATGGAAACGCTCATGCACCTTTTCTATACGGAAGTCTTTCAGAATCCTGGCATAAACACACAGGCACAGAATCATAGGATTTTGCAGCTGGAGGGAATAGTTATAGGCTTATCATTTTTTCTTCCTTTTCATCCTTTAGTCAATCTCACTACAACTGATTTAGTTCACCCCTTGTGCTAAATGAAAAAATTATAAAGGGCCTTTACATCCCCAACTCCCATTGTCTCTTGCCCCAATATCTTGCAAAGAAAAGCTGGATCAACTTGACTTGATTTCCCTGGAGGAGTAATCTTCCCGCACAGCACTCCTGGGTGAGAGGAGACAGATAGCAGCAACCCATTTGATGACATGACACTCAGGGCACACATTTTCAGGCCTCTCTGATTGCCCAGGGGCATGCAGCAAAGCCTTGAATAAATGCAGATTGCACTAAATCCTAGACTTTCTGAGCTCCACTGCCAAATTTGCTGTCTTTTAAAAATGGTTGTAAATGTAGGAGCATAGGGGTCCCTATTACCATTTAATCTTCCATAAAGAATACCTTTAAAAATGTAGGGCTGTAACTGGAAGTCTTGCTGAGGCTTTCATTTCTTAGAAGACTGGTTGGCAATTTTGGAATTGGAGGGGGGGAGAAGGGAGATGAAGAGATACACTTGATTGGTGGAAGAGAGAGTAGAAACAACTGATTTGGGCAAAGAAATGGATAATCAACATCAACTTTTTTTTCTCTAAAAAATGTGTTATGAGGGCCCCTTTGGGCCCATTGTATATTATTTAAGGACAATTTTAATTAACCAAAAGGAGTTTTTTGAATGCTTTAAAACACTGTAAACTGTATAAATTTGTCCCAAAGTTCACATAGTGCAGACAGCTGGACACTGCTTCTAAAGTAGAGAATGTAATACTTAAAATCATCTATTCTGTTGATTCAAGCTTATTCAACTTTTTTGCTTGTGGGAGACTTTACAATACACTTGAGTTGTTCGGCTGGTAGTATTTGCCTCCAGTCAAATCCTGTTTTGGTACTCATATTCTTTTATATCCTGAAATCCAAAGAGTTTTGAACAGTTAGCTTCATTAAAATGATTTTCTACGGTGACCCAAATGACAATTGACTTTTGCCTTCCATTAGTGGAATGCAGTCAGATTTCATTTTCATGTATGAATGCAGTCCATGCCTCACATCATGTCATTTGAAACTGTACTGCTGTGTCAACTCACTAAAAAGGGGCTTTATTTTCCCATGCTAGCATCTTTTAAGGATAAGCTGGAGAAGAGTCCCACAACTCTAAAACTTCCCTAAAAATGCAATATGGTACTTGTAAGGCGATTAGCCTTATACATAATGCTATTATTACATCATAAACTTCTATTTTAACATAATTATAATATTGGAAGCAAAGCAGTCCCCGGTTCTCCCACACAATCAAGCATGATTAAACACACCCATATACAAATAAGTATGTTTATATTTTTGTACATACACATATATTCACATACCAAGAAGGTAAGAAGATGAAATGGTATAAAAATTATTTTCCAATACTGATTAAATGTCAGTAAATTCTTGGGATTGCTTCCTGGTTCTTGTTAGCATTTCGGTTGATCCTATCTCCTATATTGTTGATTAGCAACAAATCTGCAAATAAGCCAAGTGGCATTCACCATTACTCTAAAGTTGCAAACCCAATAAAAAGGAAACAGAAATAAAAATTTTGGAAATAAAAAAAATATTTGTTTTGTAAGCCATCTCATTTTTTTATAAAATGAGGATGAAGAGACATCAAATATTGTATTGATTATACTAAAAAATTCAATACATTTAACCTGGTAAGGGAGTTTCAAATCGCTTTGACTATGCTGGAAAACCCATTTTTGCTTCTAGAGCTCTTGAACACAAAAATCCATGGATGGAATTTTGTTTGCTTGGTCTCATGATTAATTGTGGGAAGATGCATGTAGTCTCAATCTTTTCAATCTCTGAAGAATTATATCAACATCCAGAGGCATGTCACTGTAAATAAATGAGTCCCCCAGTGGAAGAGCACACAGTGTGTTAATATATAATTTCTTTCCCAGTATGAATGCTAATTACTGACAGTGAGGACCTTCTGCCTACTTTGGGATATAAGTAGAAACTCAAAATCTCTCCTTCTGTGTCATTGCTCTCAGTTTCCCATCCCACCCACAGAAGAGAATGGGGAAGGAAGGAGAGGTAGGGAAGGAAAGAGGGAAATAGGAAGGAGGGTAGAGAGAAAAGAAAAGAGGGAGGGAGAAAGAGGAAAAGAGGGAGAGCAAGAGAGGAAAGGAAGGAGACAGGGAGAAGAAGGAAAGAGAAGAAGAGAAAGTACAGAGGAAGAGAGGGAAGGAAGGAGGAAAAGAAGGAAAGAAGAAAAGAAGAAAGGGAGTGGTTCCTTGGTTTTGGAACTAGGGTGATTTAGTTTGAAAAAATAGAATTCAGCTTGGAAAAGTTATTTTTAATTTTGCTTCCAGAAATTAATTTGGTTTGTGTAAAAAGAAAAAGTAATGGCTTTATGCTAAATAATTTCTCTCTTGAAAAACTCATTCTAGGTTTCTTTCTGGAAATCTCATTAACCTGCAAAGATCATTCAATCACCTAACTTTTTCTTTCCATTAGCTTCCAAGTAAATACTATGTAAATTTTAAGTTTCATAAGTTTTAGGAATTACAAATGTTTAATTCAGCAATTTAGAACATAAAATAGTAGTGAGTAAATCTCACAAGTATAGTATGCTTGCCTCCTCGTAACATTTCATCTCCCCATAAGTCCTCTCCTTCACCCCATCTAAAAAGATAACTTTACAAAAGTCCAGGATACTTTGCATTTAATGCACAATTCATTTGTCTGATGCCACAAAAATTTCACATGAGTAAATGAACTTCAAAATATCATTCTTAAACCGCAGCTACTTGATATTCCTAATCTGAGTGAAAATACCTAGAGTTACATTTTGTTTTGTTGTTGTTGTTGTTGTTGTTGTTTGGTTTTTTGGGGTTTTTTGGTTAGGCAATGGGGTTAAGTGACTTGCCCAGGGTCACACAGCTAGTAAGTGTAATGTGTCTGAGCCCGGATTTGAACTCAGGTCCTCCTGAATCTAGGGCCGATGCTCTAGCCACTGCACCTCCTAGCTGCCCCCTAGAGTTATATTTTGGAAGAGAAGATGGAAGGACCTTCAGCAATATAACTATGTGAGAAGTCTAAGCCCAGGTCTTCCTTTTATCAACTGATCAACAAGAATACATTAAGCATATGCTGTCATCTCAAAATGTGTCAAACTGTGACACGGGGGGAAGAAAGTTAAAAAGGAGAAAGCATCACAGAAGATAACATGGGCGATTTTGATTACATAACATTAAAATGTTTTTGCACAAACAAAATAAATGCAACTAAAATTAGAAGAAAACAGTTAACTAGGAAAACATTTACAGCAAGTTTCTGTAACAAAGGTCTCATTTCTAAGATACATAAGGAACTAACTCAAATTTATAAGAATAAGAGCCATTCCTCAATTGATTAATGATAAAAAGAAGTTTTCAAAGAAAGAAATCCAAAGTATCAATAACCATATGAAAATGTTCCAAATAACTGTACTATAATTGGATTAGAACAACTCTGAGATTACATCTGAAATCCATCAGACTGGCAAAGTTAAATAAAAAGAACCATGACAAATGTTGGAGGGGCTGTAGGAAAACAAGCATATTAATACTCTATTGGTGAAGTTATGAAAGGTCCAGCCATTCTGGAAAGCAATTTGGAGCTATGCTTCCAAAATTACTAAATTGTGCTTACTTTTTGACCTATCTATACCACTACTAGCCCTGTACTCTCATAAAGATCAAATAAAGAGGAAAATAATCTATCTGTACAAAAATATTTATAGTAGCCTTTTTCCTGGTAGCCAAAAACTGGGAACTAAAAGGCTACTCACCTATTGGGAAATGGCTAAACAAATCATGGCACATAAATTTAATGAGTATTATTGTGCCATTAAAAAATGATAAAGTGAACAATTTGAGAGGAAACTCAGAAGAACACAATGAACTGTGACAGAGTGAATTGAGAACTAGAAAAATAATGTATACAATGACGTGGGGGGGACTTCGAAAGACTTTAGAACTCTGATTAATGCCATAATAAAGTCCAAGTCCAGAGAACTAAAGATTAATCACATCTCCCATATACTTCCAGAGAGATGATGGACTTGAAATGCAGAATGAGACTTATATTTTGGGACATGGCCAATGTGAGAATTTGTTTTACCAAACTACACATATTTGTTAGAAGGGTCTATTATTTTTTCAGATTGTTATTTAGTTGGGGCAGGCGCAATGGAAGGAGAGATAATAAATTGTCATATAATAAAGAGAAAAAAGAAATGAGAGAAAACTGATTCAAAATAACTAAAAAACACATAAGTTGTCAGGGAGCTGACCTAGTAAAATATACATAGGATTTATATAAATGTAGATACAAATTATGGTAAAATCACAGATACAGAGCTGGAAGGGACTTAGGCAGTCATTTAATTCATTGTTTAGTTATTTTCAGTCATGTCCAACTCTTCGTGACCCCTTTTAGGTTTTTCTTGGCAAAGATTTGGAGTAGTTCCACCATTTGCTTCTCTAGCTCATTTTATGAATGAGGAAACTGAGGCAAACAGGGTAAATGATTTGCCCAGAGTCACTCAACTAGTGAGTGTCTGCCAGATTTGAACTCAGGAAGATGAGTCTTCCTGACTCCAGGCTCAGCACTCTATCCAATGCAGCACCTAGCTGCCCAACTCCCCTCTTTTACATGTAATAGAACAGAAAGATTGTGCTTTACCCATGACTGAACAGAAAATAAATGACAGATTTGGCATTTTTAAATCAAGTGAATTGACTGGATTCTAACTTCACATCTTCTTCTAATCTTTATCGCTCCCATCTTCCAACCTCCTGACCCAGGGTAAGATTCCACTCACTGCCTTCATATTATATTTCCCTTTGTTTCCCTTTTTTTTGAGCACCTCTTCCATTCTTTCAAGAAAGATTCCCTTTCTTTCTTTCATTCTTTCTTCTAGACTATTCTAGGGTAGAGAATCATTCTTCATGACCTCACAAGCTCTTTTAAAGTATGTAATCAACCTGCATTTTTGTGCAAACATAGCTGCTTCTTATCAATAACAGAAACACAAACATAGCAGATTCTTTCCAAATCAGTAGAAAGTTCCTCTTAGACTTTGTACTTTCTGGAACTGAAAATCTTCAGCTCTCTGCTGTTCTTGCTGCTAGCTATTCAGGCCAATTTTTGCTACTAACCACTACAGCAAACTGGCCATTTTCTATGCTGGGATCTCCTGATCAAAATCTTAAGTACAGCAAGTTTTCCTGGGCATTCCTTGACATTTCTCACATATGAGATTACTGGATTGCTTGTCCAGAAGTATTTGATACAAAATTTGGTGATTAATACAAAAAAATTAATATAAATGGAAGGGACACAACTATTATCTAAGTCTTATACAGAAGATCTTATCAAGGTCATCCACAGAAATACACCTTTCTGCCATTTTTATCTTACCTTTCTTTTTTCTCCTCTCCTTGCTTATCACATCTTAGACACTTTCTACTTCCAATTTGCTCCATTGTTTCCTCAGTTTCTCAGCTGAAGTCTATGCAATGATCTAAGCAAGCCATAATAAGAACCCAAATTAATATGCTGATAATGTAAAGAAGACTGATTTGAGAGATATTTTGAAAGTAGGTCCAATAACACTTATTGATCGATGGGGTTACATGGACAGAGATGGGAAGAAGTCAGGAATGAGAACTCAGGCTCAGACTTGGTGAATAAGAAAACGGGTATGGCCCATTGGCAGAGACAGGAAGGTCAAGAAGGAAAGAACAGGCTTTGAAGGGAAGATGATGAGTTCCATTTGGGAAATGTTATATTTGAGGTAGCTGTAGCTAGGTAGCATAGTGGATGGTGAAACAGGCCTGGAGTCAGAAAGACCAGAGTTCAAATCTGATCTCAGATACCAACTGGGCAAATCATTTAATCCCTGCATAAAACTGGAGAAAAAAAATGATGAACCACTATAATATCTTTGCCAGGAAAATCCCATGGGGTCACAAAGAATCAGACACAACTAAACAACAACAAATATTTGAGATATCAGTAAGAAATTCAATGTATTTTCCTTAAATACAAAATAACAAAATTGACTTAAATGTGTTCCTAAGTAACGGGAAACGAGCATAATCTAAATGCTATTTCACAATTGAGAAGCGCTGCAAATCAGTATTTGTCGTTTTGGCTTGTTTTTAACTCAGTTTCCTAGACATTCTCTCTGGCAAAGTTAACATATGTAAAGTTATTTACAAACTTTAAAATGCTATATAAAAATTATCATTATTATTATTATGACCAACTGTGGAACAGACAAGCCCTTCCAATGTTACTAATGAACAGGCCAACATCTGTAGACCTTTCTGAAAGTCAAAACTGGCCTCTGGGAGAAGAGGCCTTTGGCTAGACATTAATTACCTAACCATTTTAATAGAGAAATAGACATGAAGTTAGAATGTAGCTTAGAAAGGATTTAGCCTAACCCCTCATTTTATAGATGGGAAAACTGAAAATCAGAGATTAAACGATTTCTCCCAGGTCACAGAGAGCCATCAGATACCAGTCTCTTTCAATCTTGCCAGTTGTCTCAATCATGGCATCACCAAGACACTTTCCTCAATGTGATGCCTTAAAAGCTATGCCAAGGTTCAAGGTAACCTTAGAGACAACATCTATGCAAAATCTGACTTGAGCCTCAATCCAGTTTATTCTCACACAGATCAAACTATATTTGGCACATGAATTCATCGGTAAAAGGCATTTAATGAAACAAAATTGCAGGGTAATTAACAAGGAAGAAGTCTTCTTTTACCCCAGATATACTCTCCTAAAAATGCCTATGCCACAGGAGGGAGAAGGAATGCTCATAGCCCAAGGGACTCCCATGCCCAGGACGGCAAACCCAACTGGACTTGCACTCGACCACAAAAGCTGTTCTTTTTCTACTACAATGGTACTTCCCTTTGCTGCTTTTCCAGCGAACTGCAACTTCTGCGTGCTCTCCCCATGGCTTTTTCTATTCTTCTGTGAATTAGACCCAAAACTATACAGAGCTAGCACCACAACAATCAGTCTAGTCAAATTGCATTTTTGAGTTTCATCACAGCTCCTATCACTCTCCTAGCAGTGAGCACCAGGGTCATACAGCTTACCCTTGAAAATTTACTTAGCATTAATGGAGTGGCAAGGTAACAATGCTGGCTTTCTGCATTCCTGCATCTCTACACAAATTGATACTTTCCTTGTGCTTGAATTCTGAATTTAATGGCAGCAGGGGACGCAGGGTGTTGGGGAAAGAAGAGCTACTGGTTTTGATTTGTGGCACAGAGAGACTAGTAATTTTACCTCTGTTCCTCCAGAAATTAACAAATCAATTTTTCCAGGCAATGACCTTTGGGAAGCTGTTTATGATTGATTAAGTTGATTAGCACAAGAGTTAAACAGAGAATCCATTTAAGAAAACAGTTTTAAAATCATGCTTTATGCATCAAAATGGGCTTGGCCTATATGCAACCTAGAAAAGAAAATACAGCTGCCTACACTGTTTCTGAAGATGGTGAAAAGCAGCTTATTCAAAATTAAACAGCACTTTGACCCTTCTGGACAGAGAAGTATAAAGTTCTAGCTAACGGATAAAAGATCAGTGAGTAATATTTTCTTTAGGGGTCAGAGAATAGGAGAGTTATAAATGCAAGAACATCCATACTCCAAAGCCATAGCAACAATGACTAAGAAGACACAAAATTATGTCTTGAAAATGTAAGTTCCTTATATAGCACCTATAGAATGGATAATATTACTTGTTTAACAATGATGAATTTCAAGAGGAAAAAGCTAAGTTTGTAATTTAAAGAAATCTACATTTGAATCACTGTATGGTCAAGAGGAAAACTAGGATAAATAAGAATTTCAGAAGTTGCCATGGCAACAGATAACTGAAGCTATTTAAGTGTTATTACCTGCTGTCCTTGTTCCATGACTTCTGTCCATCTCTTCTGTGAGATGAGAAAATACAGCCAGTCTTTCATCTTTGTACAACATGATTCTCCACAGTTACATCATTAAATATGGAAGTTTCATGCTATTCACCTTCTCATAGCTTGTAAGAGTACATCAACTGCACTCTTGAAATAAAAATATGACTGATGATTGGAACTCAATCATAGTATGCTAACCCACAAACATAAACAGTTTGGGGAAGGCAGTAGAATATTAGATAAAATTTGACCTATAAAAATTAGATAGATTATTTTTAATATCATCTTAGGCTTCAATGAAATCAGAAGATGAAGTGGAATTAAAATAAAAAAACCTTTCAGAATTGGAAGGGGGAGTTACATTTTCCATTTTCTTCAATGTAATTTTTTCTCCCCAAACATGAAATAATGTAACTGACTGTAGCAGTTCATGGGTGGTATGAGTAGAATCAGAATCACATGTCTTAACAGAAAGGTTTCATATTGAACTGAAATGCAAATGTAAATAGTAATTCCCATTCTGCTATTTTCAGTAAATGAACAAATCAATGAAAAAAGAAGCTAGTGAGTCTTTACTCTGTACCAAGCATTGTGCCAAGTGCTAGAGATACAAAGACAAAATTACACTGCAGTGGAGGAAGCAACATACAATCAGCAATTTGGTCCAGAGAGTTTCATGTGTTGTGAGAGGGACCATAGGGATAGAGAATGGCACGCCCTTCCCATAAACAGTGAAAGAGTTGACTTGACCATGGTTCCAGATCTGGAAAGTATAGGTTTGGAAGGTGAAAACGGGAAGCAGGTGGCTGTCTTTGAGCCAGAAAAGAAGTGGAGCATAATTGCGACCTGCCTGAAATAACAGTTATCAACCAAATAAGTTATCAACCAAATGAGATAATCTATGTGAAGAGATAAGTGATCTTTAAGGCCTGTATAAGAGTTAGCCATTCCTACAGTATAATCATGACAGCGGGACCCCAGGACAAAGATTCAAATAAAAAATAAAAAAAGGTTAAGGACTCCAGAGCATGGTTTCTAATCAGCACCTATGGAATCAGGCTATATTGAGAGTAACCAGACTACACCAATAGCTTGCTTCGGCTGTTCTTGCCAGCACAGCCCACCCACAGCTTTGTGTGATTTCATTAGTGTGAGTATTCCAGGGGTGTGCTGGAGTCATCGTTAAATTTTCATTGATTTTTTGTTTTGTTGATTGTCTAGACTTCAGAAAGTTATGGAGAAAACATTAATAATGAAGATTAACTTAAAAGTGTGTCTTGAAGAGTCGATTGTTAAACATTTACCAGCATATCCCTGGAATATTCGCTTCACCAACACAGATAACAATGTTTAGAAAAAAAGTTTCATGAGTTGCTGTGGTCAAAAAAAAGTCATTGCTTACTGAAACTTCTGAGGATGAGTCAGGATGATCCTGAAAGACATCCAGCCCACTGCCAGGCTGTCCTTGTACTTGGCCCTTACTCCCAGGACCAACCACAGCTTATGTATCACTGGGACAGCCTTTAAGAACCCAGGGTCACTTCTACCCCCAAGACGTGGCACTCATTAGAATAGGACTTCAGTGGAGGATAGATATAGCACACCCCTGGAGTGCTACAAATAAACTAAAATTTCATCATTTAAGGAGTGGGATGTCCTATACATCTATATATAGATGTAACTTGATATACATGTCAAGCAAATCTTCAATCTTATTGTAAAATAATTATCTCAGCCCTACTGCTCATTATGGTTGCTCTTTGTTTTGTTTTGTTTTAATTTGGGATTTTTTGGCAGTGAGAAAAGAAAGGAAGAAGAGATTAGCATAGTCCAAAACTAAAGTTTAGTAAGAAAACTTATTCTGCTGATGCAGGTCAATAATTGATCTATAATTTATAATCTTGGGGCAGGTAGGTGGTACAGTGGCTAAAACACCAAGAAAGACATGAGTTCAAATTCAGCCTCAGACATTTACTAGCTATGTGACCCTGGGCAAGTCACTTAACCTTGCTTGCATCAATTTCCTCATATGTCAAATGCACTGGCGAAGAAAATGGCAAGCCAGTCCAGTATCTTTGCCAAGAAAACCCCAAATGGGGTCACAAAGAGTCAGACACAACCAAAACAACTGAATGACAAAAAATTAGTAATCTTATCTAAGGCCATACAACTCAACATGTCAGAGGAAGTACTTGAACCCAGATCTTTCTGTCTCTGGCACCAACTAGACTTCTATTCACTATACAATGATTCTTTTATGCTCAGGATACACGAGAGAAATACATGTGCTTCTATCGTCATTTCAGTCATGTCTGACCCTTTGTGACTACCTAGTCTCACTCTTTTATGTGAAACCTTGAGTTTTCATGCTGAGAAAGACAAAGCTGACACGGTCAGTTATAAAGAATATACTGACCATAAATATTAAATAGATGAATAAATAAAATATGACTATCCTATTCAAGAAGAGGGTATTGAAGAACATCGAGGAAGAGAGAAATCATGAAAGTGATTCTTATAACAAATGATAATTTCACAATTTAAAGAGTAGGATGTTCTAGGCTAGGTCTGACTCAGGACAGCTCCCTGGTAGCTTAGTTCAATATTTAAATGAAATTAGACATTCAGGGCTCATTCAACAATTAACAAAGGGAGGTTTACTTAGCTGGGGCAGGGGAAGGACATTTAACAAGGATAGGTCTCAAAGACACAGAATGTAGGAGCAGCTAGGGGGAGCGGTAGTTAGAGCACCGGCCCTGACGTCAGGAAGACTGAGTTCAAATCTGCCCTCAGACCAAACACTTGACGCTCACTAGCTGTGTGACCCTGGGCAAGTCACTTAACCCCAATTGCCTTGGGAAAAAAAAAAAGACATAGAGTGTTGATTCAGCTGAGTAAAACTCTTTTACCTTTGAGTTGTCCGTAGTGGTCTAGCAGCCAAGACACAGGGAGAAGTTGGATATCTTCATGGTTGTGCTGTACTCAGAGCACAGCAGGAAGTGATATCAATAGCCTAAGCCTTTGGACCCCTGAGCTAATTAAATCTGAATACATTTTAAGGAAAACAAGTTTAATTTTCAAAGGTTTAGGATATTGCTCACACCACACAGGGGGAAACAGGTTAGTAGGTCTGAGCGTCTGTGTTCTACTATTCCCTTTCCCATCGGGGACATTTTTAAAGCTTTGTTTTCTTCTACAGAGTCAGAAAAAAAGACATTGGGCTGAATTGATTGATTGCTGTTCTTTGGATGTGCTAGGGGCTGAAGAAACTTGCTAATTACAATTAGGGAAGATTTCACACAGAAGTTTAGATTTCAAAAACTGCTTGACTAAAGCAAAGGAGAAATCTTGGTGAGCTGCAGGAATAAGACTAGTCCTGGTATAGAATGCCACCTGAGAAAAAAGTTCTAAATATGTTGTCATCATGTGAAAAGTATCTAGCAACCTGAAACGAGCTGACCAAAGGTCTTTATATAAGCTTTAACAAGGTGACAAATAATACTTGAAAGACATGCATGAATGCTTTCAAAGACCGGATTTAGAGCCTGAAAGGAATTGAGAGATAATGTCCAGACCAACTCCATTACTTTACAAATAGAGCATCTGAGGCCTAGATGTTAAGGGAATAGTCTAAAGTCACACTAAAGAAAGTGGGAAAGTCAAGATTCAAACCCAGCTCCTCTCATACGGTCTATAGGACCATATGTGTAGTAATAAGTGTCACAATAATAGCTAGCACGATGTATACTGCTTTAAGGTTTGCAAAATGCTTTACAAATATTATCTCATTTGGTCTCTGAAACGATCCTATAAAAGTAGGTGCTGTTATTACCTACATTTTATGGTTGAGGAAACTGAGACTAAGAGATGAAATTACTTGCCCAGGATCACATATCTAATTGACTTGACTTAGGTAACAAATGGCAGAATTAAATGTTAAACTCCATCCAACATTCTTTCCATTGAGAACCACAATGTTACTTTTCCCATTATACCACACTTCATACTCTGAGCTTACTCAGCCCACTTGGATGGCCAAAAAATTATGGAAGACTTTTAGCAGGTGGCAGCAAGGTGGTGTGGTAGATAGAGCACTGGGGTCAGGAACAGCTGAGTTCAAATCTGGATTCAAACACTCTCTAGCAGTGTGACCCTGGGCAAGTTATTTAACCTCTGTTTGCCTCAGTTTCCTCATCTTTAAAATGAGGACGTTGATAGCACCTATCTCACAGGGTTGTTGTGAGGCTGAAATGAGATAATAATTGTAAAGCATTTAGCACAGTGCTTGGCACATAGTAAGTGCTTAATAAATGTTAGCTATTATTATTATTATTATTATTATTATTATTACTATTATTATCACATATGAGATAACAGTTGTAAAAGCCCTTCTTACATTTCTTGGCATATAGCAAGCGCAATATAAATGTTAGTTACTATTATTAAAGACTTTACTCGTGTTTGTATTTCCTTTTTCAAAAAGCAAGGCAGTAGTCTGCTAATACTGATGTTTCTTTGTGCCTGATGTGATCCCCTTCAATGTTCACCTCTATTTCAGATTCTACTTTATCTAGTCTATTCCACTGATCCATTTTTCTGTTTTGTAACCATTACCAAGTAATTTTAAGATTACTGCTTTATAATAGATTTTGAGGCATAGAATTATTATTTCCCCTTTTTTTCTGCATCTTTCCCTCATTGCCCTTAATATTCTAGATCTTTTGTTGCTCCCAAATGACTTGTGTTATTACTTTGTCTAGCCCTGTAAAGTATCCCTTTGGTGGTTCATTGGATGGCACTAAATCTGTAAATAAATTTCAGTGGTATTGTCATTTTTACTACATTGGTACAGCTTAGCCCTGAGCATTGAGTAGCTCCCCAAATATTTTAGTTCTTTATTTTTTAAGGAGTACTTTGTGATTGTATCTATACAGGTATAAAGCCTATTTTGGTTGATTGGCTCCCAGATATTTTATGCATTTTGTGATTATTTTGAATATTAATTCTCTTTCTATTATCTCCTCCTGGATTTTGTTATTGTTATTAAAAAAGAAAACACTCATTTTTGTGTGTAAAGTAGAAGGTTACAAAATAAACTCACAAAATTCAACAGCCTTTCTTTATAGCAAACACCAATCCTGAAAATGAATGCTACAGAATTATAATGGCCAAGCTTAGCCCCCAAAAAAGACCTAAGAATTCACCTCTCCCACTAATTTCTTTGCAGAAGCGGAGAACTATGGATATGGAACATTGGCTATCCAGGATTTTTTTTTCTCCCTTTGTTACTTTTGTTGAACTATTTTCCTCCTTTTTTACTGTAAAAGGATAGGTCTGTGAGATGGATGGGGATGTACTGGGAATAGAGGCTGCTAAGTGGTACAGTGGAAAAAGCACCAGGCATGGAGTTAGGAAGACCTGAGTTCAAATCCAGCCTCAGACACTTACAAGATGTATGACCCTAGGCAAGTCACTTAACCCTATTTGCCTCAGTTTTTTGCCTCATCTGCAAAATGAGCTGGAGAAGAAAATTCCAGTATCCCTGCCAAGAAAACCCCAAATGGGGTTATGAAAAGTTAGATACGACTGAACAATGATCCTGGGTATAGGTGATAAAAACAAAAAGATATCAACAAAAATATGTTGGGGAGGGGGGGGGGGAATGTGCTCATGCCTTAAGGGATGGAAAGTCAAAAGAAGGTTCTTTTGCAGCTAGTTTCCCCTCCTGGAACCACGTGGACTAGTCATCAACAAACGGAATCAAGATGACCTCCCAAATATGGTAGTGCCTTTGGACATGACTAGCCAACAGTCTTTACAATTCAATCTAGATTGCTAGAATCATTTAAAATATGCATAATGAAATAGAACGTGGCTGAAAAGACTGAATAACAACAAGAAGCATCACTATGCCATAAAGTACTTGGAGGAGACCCTGGGCCCATTTTTTGATTGTATAGTTGATCCTTTTCCTTCCTGAGAGCTCCAGGGTAGGGGACTCTACTGAATGGGAATGCTTCCATGGACAATAAGGGTTGCTTTTTTCCTCCCCTTGCCGAAAAGAATCTAACCTACTGCAAGTCAAATGAAGAATAAAGCTGAGATTCCAAAATCCTTAACAACCCTCCCTCTGTGTCTCTTTGCACAGGTTGTCCCCTATGTCTGAACTGTGCTTCTTCCTGCCTATTTCTACCTCTTAGAATCCTTAACTTCCTTCATGACTCAGCTCAGTGGCCTCTTCCCAAACAAGGATTTTCCTGATATTTCCAATGTTAGTGTTCACCCCATTACTTTTGATTTGTACCTATATACATAAATACCCACAGTATCATGCTACCTCTCAAATTAGATGTTTGGGTTTAAAAAATGCACTTCATAGAGAAAAGATGAGCAAAGTATGGCTAGATAGCAGTTCACTGGGAAAATAGCTGGAGGTTTTAATGAACTGCAAACTAACTGCAGGTCAACAGTGCCAGGAAATCTGATACAATTTTATGCTGCATTGAGAATAGTGTCCATAACAAAGGAGATGAGAGTTCAACTGTGCTCTGCCCAGAACAAACCACAGCTGGGACATGATTCCATCCTGGTACAATATTTTAAGGCAGACATTGATAAGCTGGATCATATCTGAAAACAATTAAGGTGGTAAATGGCCTTGGGGTCATTGCTGTACAAGTATCAGTGAAGAAATTGAGGATATTCAGCCTAGAGAAAAGACTTAGAGGGAACACATGAAGGCTGTCTTTACATATTTGAAAAATGAAACACAAAAGATGAATTAGACTTTTTCTGAGTAAGACCCAAAGGTAGAATGAGGATCAGTAAGTAGAAATCACAGAAGCAGTTTGATGAGATAAAGAAAAACTTCCTAATAGTGCTATCTAAAAGTGGCATTGGGTGCCTTGGGAGGAGACCCCCACCCATAGAGGTTTTCAATCAAAGACCCATGACCGCTTGTTGGGTGTGCCATAGATGGGATTCTTAGTCATTCACAGGTCAGATTCAGAGGTCTCTTCCAACTCTAAGATTATGCGACTCTATGTTCACAGACTCCTTTAGAGTTTATGAAAGGCCTTCTTCAGAACACCACCATGAGAAAAGCAATGCAAATATTATTAACCTTCCATATTATTGTCCCCATTTGTTGTTGTTGTGGATTGTTTCATGTCCAACTCTTTCTGACCCCATTTGGGATTTTCTTGGCAAAGATCCTGAAGGGGTTTGCCATTTCCTTCTCCTGCTCGTTTGACAGATAAGGAAACTGAGGCAAATAGGGTTAAGTGATTGGCCCGGGGTCACACAGCTAGTAAGTGTCTGAGGCCAGATCTGAATTCATGAAAATGAGTTTTCCTGACTCCAAACCCAGTGCTCTATCCACTGCACCACCCAGTTGCCATCTCTCCCATTTTATAATTGAGCAAAGTAAAGCTCAGAGAAATTAAGGAATTTGCCAGATATTCATAGTGACCATGTGATGTATCCTTCAGTTGCATCAAACATCACATAAATTCAAATCTGCATTCATATATGGGCACCATCCTTACTTGACATGATGTGTCTACAGGTTCACTGAATACCAAAACAGACAATCTTTTCCATCTTTCAGAGCCAACTCCACTCATCCAAGCATGAAAGCCATCCGAGAATTATTCTCAGACAGTCAGAGTTGACAATATTGTTCAAAAGAAAGCTATGTACCTCATTAAAAGTTTAGTCTTTTGCCTCAAACCACTAAGAAATCATTCTCTTTTATTGTATTGATGTGACTACATTTAGATATACAGAAGACCACAAATAGTCAGACTTTTGTGTGAGAGAAGGGATTATTTTTCTATTATATAAATAACCAATTGTTAAATTGGGATCCAGACTTTTTTTTCTTTTTCCTCATTCAGGAATCTAACCACTGTAGTCCATTCAGTCAGTCTCTAGAGAACGTTGCTGATGAGACTGCCAAAAATCCTCCAGGAACACGTGCTGCAATCCCAACTAGGAGACTTTACTTCTGTTTAGAGTAATCTAATCTAACCTAGGTGATTTCCAGCCCCAAAGCATTCAGCTTATGTCCTTGCACCGCTCATTAGAGTTTAGGGTGACCCAACTCATGAAAGAGAAAAGCAACCAGAGTGTTCTGGGTAAAGATGGATTCCTCTGTCCAGATTGCCAAAGATAGCTGAGTCTCATGATAAAGCCAACATTCTTAGCAGGAGCTGAAGACTTTTAGCCCATCTCCTTATTTAAATATCCACCCCCCCATTAATTGTTCACTAATCAGGGTTGATTTTCACCTGTCAGTGGCACCTCCTTTTTTTTTTCCAGGAACTCAACCCAGCAGTGTCAGATCCATAACTTTTTTATTTTTTTTAATGTATTCAGTATTTTATTTTTCACCAATTACATGTAAAAACAATTTTAACATTCATTTTCAAAATTTTTGAGTTCCAGATTCTCTCACTTCCTCCCTCCCCACCTCCCTTCGTTGAGAAGGCAAGCAATTCAATAGAGGTTATACATGTATAGTCACGCAAAACACTTCCATGATAGTCATGTTGTGAAAGAAAACATAGACAAAAAAAAACCTCAAGAAAAATGAAGTAAAAAACTATGCTTCAATCTGCATTCAGATACCAACAGTTCTATGTCTGGGGATGGATAGCATTTTTCATTGTTAAGTCCTTCAGAGCTGTCTTGGATTGTTATATCGCCGAGAATAGCTAAATCATTCACAGCTGATCATCCTACAATATTGCTGTTACTTTGTACAAAGTACATTTCACTTTGCATCAGCTCATATAAGTCTTTCCAGGTTTCTCTAAGAGCATCCTGTTCATCATTTCCTATAGTACAATAGTATTTCATCATAATCATATACCACAATTTATTCAGCCATTATCCGATAGATGGGCATCCCCTTAATTTCCAATTCTTTGCCACCAGAAAAGAGCTGCTATAAATATTTTTGTACATATAGGTTCTTTTCATTTTTTTATCTCCTTTGGGCACCCCCTTTACCTAAAGTATATTAAGGCTTCCAGTCTCTTCATGTTTTTCTTTCTTTCGGTTCTGGAAAGAAACCACTGAGTTTGAATTTATTGATTATTACCTAGCCTAAATAATAAATTGATTATTAATTACCCAGAAACTCTGCATCTTGAATTTTCATTTGTTACATGTGTTAATACTTGTTCACGGTGTTCTTATTTAATATTTATTGTGCTGGAGGTTTGAAGACTACAGAAGTCAGTGACAGAAATAGCACTTCTACAATATCTATGCTTTACTTTTCCCTTTTTTTAAGAAAGGCAAAGAGGGCCTCAACCTGTAATTCTTCCATGTAGGGAACTCCTGGTGTGGAAATTCTTTCTACCAATGTAGATCACCAACTCATGTGTAACATACTTACCACGGATTCTTAACCTTTTTTGTAGCACAGATCCATTTACCAGTTTAGTGAATCCTATGGATTATATAGAATAGAGAGACTATTAAATAACATTTAAATGCATAAAATAAAATATTTAAAATTATAAAGGAAACAAATTATATTGAAATACAATTATCAAAATATTTATTTAAAAATTTAAGGACCCCCAGCTAAGGATCCCTGAGACAATTGACATGGGGAACTGAGAGATGAAATAACTTGCCCAGAACTACACAAACTAGATATGACAGAAGCTGACCATGTCTCTCAATCCTGCTCTATCAACTGTACTATGCTATTTCTCTTGACTTGCACAATATAATAAATATAATGATAATAGCTAGCATTTATGTAGCTGTTTTAAGATTACAAAATGCATTGTCTATGTTATCACATTTGGTCTTCACAAAAATCCTTGGGAGGTAGATGCTATTATTATCCCTTTGTTACAGATGAAAAAACTGAGGCTCCCAGAGAATTAAATGATTTGTTCTTCATCATAGAGCAAACAAGGGTGTGGGGCAGAATCTGAACCCAGTTTTTCCTCACTCCAAGTCCACCACTATTCCCTGATCATCTAGCTGCCTCATTTTGGTAACTCACATTGATCACCAAAATGACAACAAAGGAAAACATGCCACCAGGCATCTCATCAGGTAAAGAATTTGTCTTCCCCAGAGTTATCACCATCCCCTAAATCCCCATCTAATTTGGTAAATTGTTTACTGTAAAGGATGGCATAACTCAAATACTATTTTGCTTGTATCTGATCATAAATATTGCTGGCCTTCTGTAATAAAATGTTGGCTGACCTAATCAAGTCCCAGCTGTCTGGAAACCCTAACTTGCAATGGTTTCCTACACCATTTCTTCATTTGACAAAAATGTACCAAGTGCTTATGATGTTCAGAGCACCTGGCTGCCTTCAAGTTCCAGCTAAAATCCAGTCTTCTTCAGTAAGCCTTTCTTGATCCCACCTAATGCTAGTGCCTTCCTTCTGTTGATTATTTCCAATTCATCCTGTATATAGCATTTTTGTATATAGTTGTTTGCATGTTATCTCTCCCATTATATTGTGAGCTTTTTAACAGTAGGGACTATCTTTTACCTTTCTTTGTATCTCCAGCACTTAGCGCTGTGCCTGGCACATAGAAGATGCTTAATAATTTTTTTTCACCTGACTTAGGAACAGGAAAAATATAAACAGTGATTGTTGCCTAGTTACTATAGCCTTGAGAAATTAAATTGTGCCTCAACAATCTATGTTCTTAATAGAAAGAAATAGAAAAGGAAAAAGAGTCACAGAGAAATGTGGGAGTGAAAGCTGGAGGAGAGAGAAACTGTCTTTTCAGCACCAAACTCCAAATGTCTGAAGACTAACGCCCTGTAGGCAAATATATTGGTAAGCTGTAAATTATTTTTTAACTTTTTAGAACATGTCATTATTCTGTAGATGCAACCAAAGTGTCTCTCATTCTATGATTTCAAAAGGAGGTAGAACGTTTGGCAATTTTGGTTTTCAGCTTTCATTTTCTTTTTGCTAGGGTAATACATCTGAAGCTTTTGAATATCCTCTCCTACTCCTTCAAGTGACAGTGACTAATTCATCAAGCCCCACAGCCATTATTAAAACAAATCACCTGGTGTCACCAATATTGGAGGCATATTCCAGCCGTAGCCATACGGGGGTTAATGCTGTCGCAAAACAGGTCTGCTAAACTGAGGTGAGTGGCCCCAGAGGACACTGAAGGACTGAGCCGAGCCACTGCCATTACTATCGCTTCCTGACAGTGGTAATTTTTACTTTGATTCTGCATGTCAGCCTGTGTGCTGAGCAGCCACACTACAACGAAATAATGAGATGGCAAGCGCTCCTCAGCCTAACCTGTGGCCCAGCTCTGGATCTGGGAAGCCTGCCAGCTATCTTCCCTCGGCTGCTGCTAGCTCCATGCCAGTGATGAGTTCCAAGTGTTTGTGCCTTCTCCGCAAGATGCATTGCCCTGTCTTTGCAGAAAAGGTTGAAGAGGCCTTGCACAGGATAGTGGATTACCATGTTGGAGTTGCCCAGTGACTTTAGCCAAGCATTTGTTCACGTGATCTTGTAGTAAGCATTGTTCTTGGGGAATTAAGAAAATGACTTTTTTTAGTATTAGCATACCACAGTACAGAAGGTAAAAAGTAAGAAAAACAGTCACATATCATAAGCTATCTTCAGACATCTCCAAGCACGTTACAGATGGCCACTCATTCTCTAAACATTGAATCTCCTAACTGGCCAATTTTGTAGCAGTTTAAAATTTCTAAGTTATTTACTTACCAGACAGCCAGGGTGGTGTGGTGGAAAGAAAGCTACCCTTGAAGTTAGGAAGTCTTGGGCTCAAGTATCATCTTTGACAGGCACAGGCTGGGTGACCCTGGCCAAATCATTTAAATTCTTAAACAATTTTTTTGAGATTCCAAGAGAGGGTGACAACCTGCCTTGATGTGGTTTCCTCACCTGAGAAATGTTTGTACCAATGAAATCATAGGTTCAATTCCCCAACTCTATCCCTATTTACTTACTTGGGTTCAAATTAGAACTAACCATTTCTGGAATTATTCATATTCACATGAAAGCCTTTGGGACAGAGAAGTCAACCAAAAGGCACAAACATCCCACCAAATAAAGAATTATTTGCAGCATGCCACCTGCGAAGCAGCATGGCATGGCAGACAGAAAGCTGAATTAGGAAGCATAAACTCATATGCATGAAGATGAACAGGTCAGCCTCTCTGTGTCTCCAATAACTCTCTAAGGCTCACATCCTAGATTATAGGGGAGTTAATGACCTGTATCTAGGACCACATATCCCAAAGGTTGATCTGGATGTAGAACTGCAAAGAGATGGTACTGTGATAGAATGAGTGCTGGCCTTGGAATCAGGAAGACCTGAGTTCAAATACTGCCTCAGACATTAACTATCTATGGGCAAGTCATTTCACTTCTCTCTGCTTGAGTTTCATCATCTGTGAAGCAAGGATAATAATAGCTCCCACCTTATAGGGTTATTGTGAGAATCAAATGAGGGTAAGATCCATAAAGTGCTTTGCAAACCTTAAAGTGCTATATGAATGTTAGCTTTTATCGTCATCATCATCATCATCATCATTATCGTCATCATTGGTTAACTTGTGTCAAGAATCAAGTGAGAGCTATCCAGGCTTAGAGAAAGCTCCTAGAGGCCTAGCCTTGTCACAGTGAGACATGTAATCTCTATAAAGGGCTGTCCTATACATTTGTATAGTGTGAATTGTACAGAAGGCAGTTTCACCACCAAAGGTAACATCAGCTATTTTTCTGTAGTTGGAAGATTCATTTCTGGCAAAACAACAGGGTCATGGGTAAAAGAGAGTTTCCAGGAGCCAGAATATTAAGCTATCCAGGAGTAAGCACAGAATACCTGAAATCCAATGGGGAAAAAGCTTAGGAGCCCAAGTACTCTTATGCAGAAAGTCAGGGACAAAGAGTCTGTCTGCAGGCCAGAAAGAGCTACAAGCCAGGGAGTCTAGGGCAAAAGAAGAAGTCGTAAACTCTATATTATAAATGGAGAGGAAAGGACTCAAGAGGGTTGAGGATATGTGAAGGCAGGCAATACTTGCCATAGATTTGGGTTCAGAGAATGGATTCTATAAAGTTTGAGATGCCAAGTAAATTTACTAAACATAATCCATCAATTAGAAGGCTCAAATTGAGATAGTATATAGCCCACACAAGTGTAGGTACTTTGACTCCTAAGAAGCATAAAGGCCTAATTCCTTGCAGTTTGCATGTAGAGGCTAGGGATAGCACTGGACCAATGATTCCGTTTGTATAGGCAATTTCTAGTTAAATCCCCCCACCGCTACCTATTCAAGTTGGCACTTTCTCTGCAATTTATAGTCTTAGAGAGTTGACTGGGGCACTGAAAAAGTAAATGACTTGTCTAGGGTCTTGCAGTTAATATGTATGAGGCAAAACTTGATCCCAGAGCTTTCTGACTTCAAAGTCAGCTCTCTATTCACTTACACTCCTCTTCCTCTCCTTGTATGTAGGACCAAGAATAAACAACAAAATATTCACAATATAACTTAGCCCTAAATTTGTTGTTATACTCCCTACTACCATCCTATCCTGTATAGTAGGAAATGCTTAATATAAACCCCACAAACCTAAAGAAGTATGGAGAGCATTTTTTAAGGAGCAGAGTGAGGGGGAAAGGGGAAATCTGTATCCCACAACTTGGGCTTGGTGATAGAGAGCCCTACTAGAGAGATGAGGAAGCAATAGTGAGAAAACTGTGGAAGGCACCAGACAGCCAAGACCTGGGATTTTGTAGGGTGGAAGAAAAAGAATCCAGTCATAGAGTGCAGTGATCTTATGGTGCCAGGGCCTGAATATGACCTGATTGCTCCCCCTCTTTGAGGGCCTTGTTCATCTCAGAAGAACAGATTTAAACTACTTTTATCCATAGGAAAATCTGCCTTTGCTTGCTAAGCATAAACCGGTGTTTCCTATTAAAGAGACAATATGCTCTGCTGCAGAGGTATCATACTCAAATAGAAATGGAGACCATTAAACAATATACAAGGATCTCTGAGGGACCCATATTGACTTAGAAAACCATATATTAACATTATCTATATTGTATTGTATTTTCATATATCTTGTTAAATGTTTCTCAATTATCTTTCAACCTGCTTCAGGCTGTACAAGAGTACATTGCTGCAATCCAAGTATTTGACACCTCTGCTCTATTGGGTAAGTTTTTATAAATCCTTTCTCTATGATATATTGTAAGAGATCCTTGTGCACACTGGGAGACATTCTGTGTCCTATGGATATCTATGAGGCCACGTAGTTATTATAGAACATGATAGTAAGATACACCAATTCAGGGGTTCCTAACTTGGGAACTGTTGGGTTATTTTTATCTTAGTCATTGTATTTTAATAGTGTTGGTTCCTTTGTAATCCTATGAATTTTATTTTATGCATTTAAAATATTATTCTGAAAGGGATCCATAAGCTTCACCAGACTGTCAAAGGAGGCCATAACGCACCCACAAAAAAAAGGTTAAAGACAAGTGCACTACCTGAAGCTCTACCTAGCAGTGACCATTATTGGCCATCCTTGGACAAAAGAGCAAGCCTTCTTTGCTATGATGCCATACACATGAGAAAGAAGCTCTTTGTTCTGGGCTTCTTTACAACAACTAAAGTTTTCCACTTGGTCAAAGGGAAATGGTGCATATAAGAAAGAAGAGATCTGGCACTTAGCAGAAGGATTCATTGCTGACATTTTCATTTGGTTGTTATGGTGAGAAAATTCACAGCCAGTGGCTGTCAAATCCCAACATACAGGAGTTAACATGCCCCAGCAGTTGACAGATGCACTCATTTTTCCCTTCAATAAAAGAAGATGAAACAAGATAGGAAGTATGAAGAGTTCATGAATGACCAAGTCTCATTCTTAGCCCTTGAGGCTACATTTGGAGGGAGGCAGGGGGACATAAATGCACATACTTGCCCCTACATAAACACAGGTTACAGAAAATGGGGAGAATTGAAGGAATACTGAAAAGGGTGTCATACTAAGACATTTTATTCATCTCTTTACACTCCATTTAAACTGTTGTCTTCCACCTTTGCCAAATCATATCAGACAAGTGGTATAAGCAATATAATTTATGTAAATAAAATCCATTATGCAAATGCTTCCTACCCATTTGCTGCTTAGATATTTTGTTCCTTTATATTTAAGAAACAGCCTTTATCCCCTGGAATAGACAGATTGGTTATGTTTATGTTCCTAAATCCTTCTGCCGCTGTCCTCAGCTTGGAGGAAAAGTCATTTTTCATTTAAAAAAAAATGTTATGCCTTTGGTTCCATTTCCTTTTATACCAAATAGTCAGTTTGTTTAAATTTTCGTTGTTTCCACATGAATGTAATGATCCCGGTGGCTTAATCGGGCCTGAGTGATAAGAAAAGTGCACAGAACCAATGCATACATTAGATGTTCTTCCCCAACAGGGCACCCAAGGCTTCATTGGGTTAATGTTAAACTGAATAATTCAATTAATCCAGAAATCCATGAGCTTCATTCTCTGTCTTATAATAGCTATCTTCCAAATGTGAATTGGATGAGATCCTTGTTTGGGGCAATAGGCAGGGGAAAAAAAGCTATCCTATTTTTTTCCATTCTTTATTTCTCCAATCTAAAATTGTGAGCCAAACACCGCCAAGGCATTGGAGAGGTTGCTTCTCATGGTATATAAACACACAAAATAATACCATTTCTCTTGGCCTGAACATGACTTAATTTCATCATTTTTATTTTTTAAATGTACATATATACATAAATTATGATGAAAGAAAGGAATAAATATTCAATGTCAGAAAGAAGGAAGGTGGAAAGAAGATAATACAGCTATGCTTTAATAAATTAATGTTCCAATAATTTAATTATGAATTTAAAACTTTCCTATTGCCTTGAAGAAACACTTTTTCATATTGATGGTGCACCAGAGTTTTAAGGAAACAGTCAGTTTCAAGTCTTTTAATACCATGCTCTATTTTAACAAAAAGGAATGAGGAACAGTAAATCTGCAGGTTAAAATGCTATTTTGCTATCTCTGCTCTCATCTAAATCTCACTTGCTGCAATGTAAGCCCATTCATTCTGAGTCTATCCAAAGTAAATTATGTTTGACACTTGTGACAGGACCAATATCTACTAGAATTCCCCTTTCTCAACAGGGATTAATTTTCCCTCTATGGCAACAAAGCTGTCCCCAGGACCTGATTGGCCCCTACCTCCCTTAACAGAGTTTTCTATTCACATAAGGGCATAAAATGTCCCTCTACAGCCCAACTTGGTAGATATCTGAGGATCACTGGAGACACTATACCTTGCCTTGCTGACCAGACACCTTTCCTTTGGGGGGAGTAGCAATAGAAGGGAGAAGTGTGGAGAGGGCTATAGAAGCTAAGTACTGAACATGTTGCATATCCTTGCTGGGTGGCGTCTAAGAAAACCTTTTTTTTTTTAACTCTTCAGTGACTTACAAGTGTCTCATTTTATCCCTAAATGGAAACTGAACTAATAAAGGGTTTCATCAGGCCCATCCCTAACGATATTAATTATATAGAACCTGCTACTAAATTCCCACTTCAATATAAATGTGTTATAGAGCTGGCTTGAAGCCATCAATCTCCATGCTAGTGCAACACATGCTCTGGAAGGTCCTATCAAGCTGGACAGGCTCCAAGTACAGGTCCAGCCATTCCCTTTTGCTTTCTCTTTGGAAGATCAGCCTAGCTAAGCTTGAGGACCTGCACACTTGAAGCTGACTAGAAGATGATGAATTATGTTGGCCACAGCAGCTCATGAAGGCATAGAGGGGTTCTAGACTCTGTTGATCTGTATTGATGAAAGGAGTAAACACCAATTAAATCAGAGATCTTTGAAACAGTGAGGCTCAAGACCACGTTTTCATACTGCACTCTGTGGTCTGCTAGTTGTTTGCATCTGGATTCTGAGATGATTTATTCTAGCACTTTTTTAAGATCTTGAAATAAAATTAATGCATTCTATAATTTTAGGCATAATTGTTTTTAATGACATTTCAACCAGCCAGAGCGTTACAAGAAGACACTTCTTTCCTTTCTCTACAGACAAGCAAGCATGTATTGGCATTGACTGTACTCCAGGCACTGTGCTAGGCACTGAATATATAAAAATAAAAGGTTACAGTCCCTGACCTCCAAGAACTTTTATGCTAAGAAACATATACATAAATATATAAAACATACACACATAAATATTTTGTTCAGTTGTCTCATTTGTGTCTGACTCCTCATGACCCCATTTAAGGTTTTCATGACGAAGAAACTAGAGTGGTTTACCATTTCCTTCTCCAGCTCATTTTACAGATGAGGAAACTGAGGCAAACAGAGTTAAGCGCCTTGCCCAGGATCACACAGATAGTAAGTGTCTGAGGCCAGATTTGTATTCAGATCTTCCTGACTCAAGTCTGGTGCTTTATCCATTGCACCACCTAGCTGCCCCCGCACCTAAATATAGGGTATCTCAAAAGCTTTTGAGCTGTTTTAAGACTTACATTATAGAGGTGAATATGTACTTCTCTCCAAATCTTATAGCCTTCAAGTTCAAGAGGAATGAAATTATAGGGTATATGTTCAGTGAGGACATGAGAAGAGAACATCCCTGTTTTCCTCCCAACATGACTCCCACCAGATAATTTATGCATGAAATTTCATAACTTTGATTTGTTCCTTTCATTTACTGTGCTGTTTTCTATTTAAATTCAAATACCTTTAGGAGGAATCATACCTAAAATTTGTGTTATCAGACTAGATCCTGGCACATTGGGAAATGCTTTGTTTCCTCTGGAAGAAAGGCAATAAGTTTTTCTTATCAATTTATTAAGCCAAATTAATTAAGTTTTGGCACTTAATAAATGATTATTGAATTAAATTATTCTAGAATTCAGGAAAGCAGAAAAAACTTTATTGTGTAACTTGGGCACCTTTGCTAATCCTCCTAGAACCAAAGATTAAGGCTTGTTTGCTAACACTTCAGTTTTAACGAACTTATTAGAGCTTTTCCTGAGAGCAGGTTGCTGGGAGGAAAGTAGGAGAAAGGTATCCTAGCAGTGGATACCTACCAGAAGGAAAGTACTGTACTACTGAAGGGAAGAAAACAAGAAAGAGAGGGAAGGACCCCAAAGACCGTGTTTAGGAAGAGCTAAGGGGTTCTGCTTTCTCTGCTCAGGGACACCACATTGCCTCATGCTCACCACCATCATTTTCCACTCAACTACTCCCTGAGTATCCTTGCTTCTTCTCTCTAATTTTGCTCTGATCATTCTAATCAAATTGCCATGACTCTGTATGAGACATGTCATTTGACTGCCCTATTGTTCCCCTCATCATTTTGGTGATGGTCTATATCATAATTCCTTTCCATTGGCCTTCACTGCCCCAATCAAACTAAAGTTCCTGTCTTGCTTTTGTGTCTGTATCCCCAGCTCTTGGTATATAGTAAGATATTTAATGAATGTTTTTCCAATTAGATAACATAGACAACACTCTTCAAAATAATAAATAACTTAATACACATAAATCACCATTATTATTATTACTCACCTACTTTGGACTCAGTATCCTAGGTCTTATATGTTTTGATAAGTGCTAAGTTTGTGCCCATTCAGGGAGGCAATAGGAGGAGAGATCTGTGTTGTGTCCACCCCCCAGAAGTGATATTCCAATGCTTCAAAAGCATCAGGTCCCAGGTAAGTGTGGAATAATCATTACCATCCTCTTGGTGTTACCAACTTCTGGGATTCTCCCAGGTAACTATAGCAGTATGCAGTCAGAACTAAAATGACACTAAAATTGTCATTTCTGTCTCATCTCAAATCCATGATATTCTATTTAGTACCAAAAAAAAAAAAATAACACTTGAGAAGTGTGGTTGAAAACTAAGACTTCCTTATAAAGCCTCAGCACTCTATAAGCCCTGCAAATGGACCTGTTTATTCTCCTCTTTCAGTCTCAGCCTCAAGAAGTATTAAAATTTCCTCCTAAGTATCACCATTTTCTTATTCATCTAAGTTTAGCTTCTTACATTTTGAGCCTTTGATTTTTCTGGCTTTACATTTTTTAAACAATTCTCTAAACTCTTCTTTAGTAAACAGACCCATTTCCCTGTTGCATTTATTTTTCAGATAATTATGTGCCTACTCTGGTCAGGTCATATAATGTTTTCTAACCATTCCTATCTTTTTTATATAAAATGTTAAATATTTCTATTTTGACATACTTTCATTTATTTTTTTTACCATAACTTTTGTTCTCTATTTTAAAAATTACTTATTCTGGGTTTAGAATTTCTGTGTAGGCTAGTAGGTACTAACCAAGGCAACCAAATATACTATGCACATCACAGACTATATTTACAACACAATAGTGTTAGAGTATAGGAGGAAAGGAAAGGGGCAAATGCTGAATTTATTATTGATTATATAACATTACTCAGCTGGCTGTTTTCAAAATATTAGGATTTAGACTGAATTAAATTGTTTTACCATGTTTGCAGGACTATTATGAGTCTGAGATCTCATTTCAAATCAGTTCAGTTGGATTTCAGTTCCACTCAGGAAGTATCAGTTAAGCACCTATTCTGTGCAGAACATTGATAAAAACAGCATGTGCAATACAAAGTTTAGGTAAGACACAGTACCTGACATCATGGGATTTCTAGTCTAATGGAAGCTAGTACATATTCAGAAAATCTCAGACCTTCAAAGTTGAATAAGACATCAGAAGTTGTTTATTCCACCCTATATCCCAAAAGGAACCCACTCTATAATGTGCTTGACAAGCATTCAAGATATCTTAGCACAATTACTTGTATGTGTGAAGTAGAGATGACACCAAAAAGCATGACCAAAGTGGTATTCAAGAAACCACAGGTGTTAGGAGCAACTGGATAACTCCATGGATGGACCAAGGAGATCTGTCTGGTAGGTTACAAATTGGGTGCCGTGATGGCTAGATCTCAAGATTTGTGAAGGAGGGGGGATGTCAAATACTTCTAAAAGATCACAGACACTAAAAAAAAATGTCAATAATAACTGCCAACCTATGTGTTTCACTTTTTCATCTCTAAAAAATCCTCAGGACAATAATCTATACACCTATTGAGGTGAGGTTCCTCTATTTTGTTGTTATTGTTGTTCTCCAACAGCTTTCTAATGCTCTTAAGATAAAATATAAAGCCCTCTCTTTAGCTTTTAAAGCCCTATACAACCTGGACCCAACCTATCTTTCTGATCTCATGGTATATTACTCCTCCTCCCACACTGTTCTTCACTCATGAGAATTCCTCTTCCACCCCTTTGCCTTTTTTCCTAGCCATGGCCATTCCTGAGATGAACTCTCATCTCTGTCTCATGGGTTGTCTCTCTTCCTTCAAGATGCAGCTCAGATTTCTCCTACTTTAAAACCTTTCCTGAGAAAAGACTAACAGAGTTGGCAATTAAGAAACCAATAGTCACTGTTACTAAGTGGGAAGCCAGACTACCAAGGATTGAGTTCACGAAAGAAGAAAAAGTGCAGACAAGTACAGACATCTTTTTAAGGAGTTTGGCTGAGAAAGAGGAAAGAGATCTGGAGCAACAACTAAAGGGTAGGGTCTGGTGAAGTTTTGCATTGTTTATTTGTTTTAATGAAAGAGACTTGAGCTTGTTTGAAGACAATAAGGAAGGAACCTGGTGATAAAGAGAAGGCAAAGATTAGCCAGTGGGAGCTGATTAAATTCTAGTTTCTTTGGAGAAGTTAGAAGGGCATTGAGGCAGGTGAGAGGGATTATCCTTGCCAGGAGAAGGGCCAGTTCCTTCTTGGAGAGAGAAGAAGAAAATGAACTTGAGATTCTGTCCATGGGTTCTGAAATAGAATTGGAGAAATGTCATTTTAAATGGCCTCAGCAAATTAAGCAGCAAGAACAGGGATGGGGAAGCATGGAGTTTTTTGAAGAGGGAAGAAAAGATTTGGAATAATTTCCATGGGAAGTGAGATAGGAAATCAATTTGGTAGGAATTAAAGGACTGCTTTTCCAGAGTGAAAGCCCAGCTAATGTTAGATAATAGGAGTTTGTAATGTACACAGGCAGCACCGTGGTTGTGGGACTTTCACTAGCTCCATTCAGAATAAAGTAGCAGATTGTAGGAGTAATCCAAAAATGAGGTTTGGCAAGAGAAGAGCAGCAATGGGACATTGAAATTAATTCAAGACTCATGTGTGGAATAAATTCTTCATTTTTTTTCAATACTGATGCAAATTTCTTTGTATCTTAGTCCCATCACATATCACCTAGGATTCTATGTCCTTGAAAATATGATTCCCAATATTTTTAGAATTGGAACTGTCTTTTTTATCATAATACAAACCATCCATGTCATCTTAGGGGGGGAAAAGCAGTTCTTCTAAGACAAGACATGATTGTCTATGACTTAAAGTGAATTAGTATTCATTTTGCTTTGATAAGTTCATAAGACTTCTTCAGGTCATTGAAGATTCTCTAGGACATTGAAAAACCAGGAATGAGAACCATTGTCATTCAGTCAACAAATACGGATTTGCTATATGCAAATATTGTACTAGGCATAGGACATAATATAATGATAAATAAGAAAGTCCTAGTCCACAAAGTTCTTACACTCTAGTGGGGAACATAATTCAATGCACAAATAATTATTATAAGTCAGAGCATGTTAAATGTGTAAGAGAAATGTTTTGTGAATTCAGAGGAGGGGGAAAGCATTTACAGCTTGGAGGGTCAGGGAACATTTAATGGAGGATTTTGAGGGTTGGGTAGAATTTCAATTACTGGCAGGGGCAAAAGCAGGGCCAGGAAGGGCAATTCAATGTCAGGAACATCACCAAAGGCACAGAAGCTGAGAACATTAACTATACTTGTAAAAATGCGATTGACTCAACTTTAATGGAGCATAGAGCAAGAAGTAATGTTGAATGATAAGACTAAAAATGTAGGTTAGAGCCACATTGTAGAGGGCCTGAAATGCCAGGCTAAGTCAACACGCAATGAAGATTTTTGAGCAGCAGAGTGTTGTGATCAAAGTTTTGCATGAAATATAGAATGAACTGGAATGGTGAAAACTATAGACAAAGAAAACAAGCTATTTCAATAGTCCTGATATTAATATGGTGGTGGTATGAATGCAGAGAAGACAATTAATTTGACAGACCCTGAAAAGACTTAGTGATATATTGGCTGTGAAGTGTGAAGAAGAAAGGAGATTCAAAGATGTCTGAGGTTTCAAGCCTGGGTGACAAGAGAAATGATAGTGCCACTAATAGAAATAAGAAAAACAAAAGAGGAAAGATTGTTGAATGGTTTGGTACATTCAGTTCCAATACAATAAACAACTGAGTACAAGGCATTGTACTAGACAAAGAGGTTGCTGTTTACTCATTTTTAGTCATCTCTGACTCTTTATGGCACCTTTTGGAGTTTTCCTGGCAGAGATACTAGAGTGGTTTGCCATTTCCTTCTCCAGCTCATTTTACAGATGAGAAACTGAGACAAACATGGTTAAATGACTTTGCCAACGGTTACACAGCTAATAAGTGTCTGAGGCTGAATTTGAACTCAGGAAGCCAAAAAAGAAAAAAGAAAAAGAAAGTATCCTGTATTCGATCAGGCTATGTTTATTTCAGAGGGATAATACTTACACAGCTAAATAAGTCCAAGATAGTCAAGTTGAGAAAGAGCTGCCCATAACTGGGAGCATCTAGAAAGGCTTCACAAAAGACCTCATAAGACTTCCATTTCTGGAAGCCAAGATGCTGGAGTGAAAAGGTAGTCACTCTCACTCTCCCCTATCAACCTCTGAAAACCCAGAAAATATCACCCCAGAAAAAAAAAACCCTGGAACACCTGAACTAGAAGAAAGATGCGAAGCAGCAGTGCAGCAGCCCAGCAAACAGGTCTCCCAGTGCCTCAGCAAAAATAAGGGAGGCAGAACTACAAGGGGCCCCAGGCGATAAGTACCCTGCAGCATTCATCTGAATGGAGGTGAAGAAAACAACCTAAAGGCTTCCTAAAGCCCGGCCTTGCTGATTCCAACCCAACACCAGGTGAGCTGTAGGAGCCCTGAAGCCTCCAATTGTGAAGAAATCCTGAAGCCCAGGTGGTAGAGCAGGCAAACACCAACACCTGGACCTCGAGTGCCTCAGTGAGGGGGGGGGAACCGGTGGAAACCAGCTCAGAAAACCACCAGGAGCCTGCACTCACCAAAGGAATCTCCCAGTGCATTAGCAGAAAAGGGAGACAACACTGCAGGGGCCCCAGGCAGATAAACACCCTGCAGCACCCATCTAAAAGGAGCTGAAGAAAGCTAAAGGAAAGGAAAAGCAGGCAACCTAGAATTGCCTGAAAGTTCCAGCCTTGCTGATTCCAGCCCAACAGAGGTAAGCTGCCAGAAACCTACAGCCTCCAATTGCCAGCATAAGAGGCCCCAGCACACAAAGCCAGTGACCAAGACCTAGGCTCCCAACACAAGAAGCTTGGGTCAGCCCTCTGTTCCCCAGCAGGAGAGCTCAATCTCTTTAAAGGCCAGGGAATAAAGAAACACCATGAGTAAAAAGAAATACCATAGATTCATATTATGAGAAGAGTGAAGATCAAGACAGAAATTCTGAAGAGGACAACATTGTCAACAAACCCACATCTGCAACAACAAAAGGGAATATGAACTGGTCTGAAGCCCAAAAAGCCTTCTTAGAAGAGCTCAAGAAGGATTTTAATAGTCAAATGAGAGGTAGAAGAGTCCTTCAAAAATACAATTGGCCAACTGGAAAAAAAATACACTGAAGAAAACAAGTCCCTAAAAAACATAATTGGCCAATTGAAGAAGGAAGTACAAAAACTAACAGAAGAAAACAATCTGTTAAAAACTAGAATTGGACAAATGGAAACTAATGTCTCTATGAGAGAGCAAGAATCAGTCAAACAGAAACAAAAAAATGAAAAAATAGATGAAAATGTAAAATACCTCATCAGTAAAACAACCGACCTGGAAAATCGACTCAGGAGAGACAATTTAAAAATTATTGGACTACCTGAAAATCATGATAAAAAAAGAGCCTGGACAGTATCTTTCAGGAAATCATAAAGGAAAACTGCCCAGAAGTCCTAGAACCAGAAGGGAAAATAACCATAGAAAGAATCCACCGATCACCACCTGAAAGAGATCCCAAATTGACAACGCCAAGGAATATAATAGCAAAATTCCAAAATTACCAGATGAAAGAGAAGGTGCTGCAAGCAGCCAGAAAGAAACAATTTAAATATCATGGAACCACAGTCAGGATTACACAGGACCTTGCAGCTTCTACATTAAAAGACCACAGGGCATGGAACATGATATTCTGTAAGGCAAAGGAGCTTGGAATGCAGCCAAGGATCAATTACCCAGCAAAAATGAGCATCATTTTTCAAGGGAGGAGGTGGATATTCAATGAAATAGGAGACTTCCAAACTTTCCTGATAAAAAGACCAGAGCTCAACAAAAAATTTGATCTTCAAGTACAGGACTCAAGAAGGACTTAAAAAGGTAAATGGGACAGAAGATACAATATGTTGTTAATGGGGGGGCTGTTTAAACCCCTACAAGGGAATATGAGAATTGCAACCCTTGAGAACTGTATTGTTATTACACCTTGTTAAAGGAGTATACATAAAGAGGGTGGATATTAGTTGACTTTGATGTAATGATAAAAAAAAATCTAATCAAGTGGGTTAAATGGATCCAAATAAGTGGATCAATCTGATCTTAGAAAATGTACTGAGAAAGGAGGAGGCAGACAAGGGTAAATTACATTACAGGAAAAGACACAAAATCCTATTACAGCAGAGGGAAAGAAGGAGGGGGGGAGCATTGTTTGAACCTTACTCTCATCAGATTTGGCTCAAGAAGGGCATAATATAATCAGTTAGGTATAGAAATCTAACTTGCCCTATAGGCAGTAGGAGGGAAAAGGGGAAAGAAAAGGAGGGAAAGAAAAGGGAGGAAAGAAGGGAGGGAAGCAGCAGTAAGACTAAAGGGGAAGAAAAGGGAAAGGGATAATAAAAGGGGAAGGGACTGAAGGAGGCAGTGGTCAAAAGCAAAACACTAGTGAAGGGGGAAAGGAAAAAGGAGAAAGAAAAGCATAAATGGGGGGAAAGGATGGAGAAAAAGACACAGATAGTAATCATAACTGTGAATGTGAATGGGATGAACTCTCCCATAAAATGGAAACGGATTGCAGAATGGATTAAAAACCATAATCCTACAATATGTTGTTTACAGGAAACACATTTGAAAAAGAGTGACACATACAGGGTAAAGGTAAAAAGCAGAATATATTATGCTTCAGCTGAAGAAAAAAGCAGGGGTAGCAATCCTGATCTCAGACAAAGCAAAAGCAAAAATAGATCTAATCAAAAGAGATAAGGAAGGAAACTACATCCTGCTAAAAGGCACCATAGACAATGAAGTAATATCATTACTAAATATATATGCACCAAATGGTATAGCATCCAAATTCTTACAGGAGAAGTTCAGGGAGTTACAGGAAGAAATAGACAGCAAAACTATACTAGTGGGGGACCTGAACCTCCCCCTCTCGGCACTAGATAAGTCTAACCACAAAATAAACAAGAAAGAAGTTAAGGAGGTGAATAGAACATTAGAAAAGTTAGGTATGATAGACCTCTGGAGAAAACTGAATGGGGATAGAAAGGAATATACTTTTTTCTCGCAGTACATGGCACATACACAAAAATTGACCATGTACTAGGGCATAAAAACCTCACAATCCAATGCAGAAAGGCAGAAATATTAAATGCATCCTTTTCAGATCATGATGCAATAAAAATTATATGTAATAAAGGGCCATGGAAAGATAGACTAAAAAATAATTGGAAACTAAATAATCTAATCCTAAAAAATGATTGGGTCAAACAACAAATCATAGAAACAATCAATAATTTCATTCAAGAGAATGACAATAATGAGACAACATACCAAAACCTATGGGATGCAGCGAAAGCAGTTCTTAGGGGAAGTTTTATATCTCTAAATGCTTACATAAATAAAATAGAAAAAGAGGAGATTAATGAATTGGGCATACAACTAAAAAAACTAGAAAAAGAACAAATTAAAAATCCTCAACTAAACACCAAATTAGAAATATTGAAAACCAAAGGAAAAATTAAAATTGAAATTAAGAAAACTATTGAACTAATAAATAAAACTAAGAGCTGGTTTTATGAAAAAACCAATAAAATAGATAACCTTTGGTTAATTTAATTAAAAAAAAGAAAGAAGAAAACCAAATTACTAGTATCAAGAATGAAAAGGGAAGCTACCACCAAGGAAGAGGAAATTAAAACAATAATTAGGAATTATTTTGCCCAACTATATGCCAACAAATTTGACAATCTTAGTGAAATGGATACATATTTACAAAAATATAAATTGCCCAGATTAACAGAAAGAGGAAGTAAAATACTTAAATAACCCCATCTCAGAAAAAGAAATTGAACAAGCCATTGATGAACTCCCTAGGAAAAAATCTCCAGGGCCAGATGGATTTACATGCAATTCTATCAAACATTTAAAGAACAATTAATTCCAATACTATATAGACTATTTGGGAAAATAGGTGAAGAAGGAGTCTTACCAAATTCTTTTTATGATACAAATATGGTGTTGATACCTAAACCAGGAAGAGTCAAAATAGAGAAAGAAAATTATAGACCAATTTCTCTAATGAATATAGATGCAAAAATTTTAAACAAAATACTAGCAAGTAGATTGCAGCAACTTATCACAAGAATAATACACTATGACCAGGTAGGATTTATACCAGGAATGCAGGGTTGGTTCAATATTAGGAAAACTATCAGCATCATTGAGCATATCAACAACAAAACCAACAGAAACCACATGATCATCTCAATAGATGCAGAAAAAGCTTTTGATAAAATACAACACCCATTCCTATTAAAAACACTAGAAAGCATAGGTATAAATGGAGTCTTCCTTAAAATAATAAATAGCATCTATCTAAAACCTTCAGCAAGCATTATATGTAATGGGGACAGGCTAGAAGCATTTCCAATAAGATCGGGGGTGAAACAAGGATGTCCATTATCACCACTGTTATTCAATATTGTACTGGAAACTTAGCTTTAGCAATAAGAGAAGAAAAAGAAATTGAAGGCATTAGAACAGGCAAAGAAGAAACAAAGCTATCACTCTTTGCAGATGACATGATGATACTTAGAGAATCCTAGAGAATCAAGTAAAAAACTACTTGAAAAATAAACAACTTTAGCAAAGTTGCAGCCTATAAAATAAACCCACATAAATCATCAGCATTTCTATATATTACCAACAAAGCCCAACAGCAAGAGATAGAAAGAGAAATCCCATTTAAACTTACTGTAGACATTATAAAATATTTAGGAGTCTACCTCCCAAAACAAACCCAGGAACTCTATGAACACAATTACAAAACACTTTTCACACAAATAAAATCAGATCTAAATAATTGGAAAAACATCAGTTGCTCATGGGTAGGCCGAGCTAATATAATAAAAATGACAACCTACCTAAGCTAATTTACTTATTCAGTGCCATACCAATCAAACTACCAAAAATTATTTTATAGAGTTAGAAAAAATAATAACAAGATTCATTTGGAAAAAGAAAAGGTCCAGAATATCAAAGGAACTAATGAAAAGAAATGCAGGGGAAGGTGGCCTAGCAATTCCAGATCTTAAATTGTATTATAAAGCAGCAATCATCAAAACTGCTTGGTACTGGCTAAGAAATAGGGAGGTGGATCAGTGGAATAGGTTAAATATGCAAGACACAGTAGTCAATGACTATAGTAATCTATTATTTGATAAACCCAAAGACCCCAGCTTCTGGGATAAGAACCCACTCTTTGAAAAAAACTGCTGGGAAAACTGGAAAAGAGTATGGCAGAAACTAGGCATAGACCCAAATCTCACACCATATACCAAAATAAAGTCAAAATGGGTTCATGACTTAGATATAAAGGCTGATACCATAAGTAAACTGGGAGAACAAGGAATAGTTTACCTATCAGATCTATGGAGAACAGAAGAATTCATGACCAAACAGGAGATAGAGAACATTATGAAAAGCAAAATGGATAATTTTGATTACATTAAATTGAAAAGTTTTTGCACAAACAAAGCCAATGCAACTAAGATTAGAAGGAAGGTAGAAAATTGGGAAAGAATTTTTACAACCAGTCTCTCTGATAAAGGCCTCATTTCTAAAATATATAGAGAATTAAGACAAATTTATAAGAACACAAGCCATTCCCCAATTGATAAATGGTCAAAGGATATGAACAGACAGTTCTCAGATGAAGAAATTAAAGCCATCTATAGTCATATGAAAAAATGCTCTAAATCATTATTGATTAGAGAAATGCAAATCAAAACAACTCTGAGGTACCACATCACACCTATCAGATTGGCCAACATGACAAAACAGGAAAATGATAAATGTTGGAGAAGATGTGGGAAAATTGGAACACTAATACATTGTTGGTGGAGTTGTGAAATGATCCAACCATTTTGGAGAACAATTTGGAACTATGCCCAAAGGGCTACAAAAATGTGCATACCCTTTGATCCAGCAATAGCACTTCTAGGGCTATATCCCAAAGAGATCAAACAAATGGGAAAAGGACCCACATGTACAAAAATATTCATAGCAGCTCTTTTTGTGGTGGCAAAGAATTGGAAATTGAGAGGATGCCCATCAATTGGGGAATGGCTGAGCAAGTTGTGGTATATGAATGTAATGGAATACTATTGTGCTATAAGAAATGATGAACAGGCTGACTTCAGAAAAACCTGGAAAGACTTATATGGTCTGATGCTGAGTGAAGTGAGCAGAACCAAGAGGACTTTGTACACAATAACAGCCATGTTATGCAATGACTAAGATTGTTAAACTGAACCCTTCTCAGCATTACAAGGATCTAAGACATCTCCAGAGGCCTCATGGAAAATGCTGTCCACATCCAAAGAAAGAACTATGGAAGTCGAATCCTATCACTTATTTTTACCTTCTGTTGAGTTTTGTTTCATCTTTCTGATGGTTCCTCCTATTGGTTTTAATTTTTACTTACAACTTCACTAATGTGAAAATATGTTTAATGGGTATGTAAATGTAAAGCCTATATCAGATTGTGCCTCTTGGGGAGGGTGGGGGGAGGAAGGGGAGAAAAATTTTCAACTCAAAAGCATATGGAAAAAAAAAAATAAAAAA